>NW_027362100.1:2500-420000 GCF_039654945.1 Dendrobates tinctorius
GTCACTCAGGACCTAACAAAACTCGCAATAGCAGCCCAGCAAAAATTCCCCAGAACCAAAATAATTCTGTCTGCCCTGCTTCCAAGGAAAGAAATAAACCAAGAGGTAATCCAGCAAATCAACTCAGAGCTGGCTGCCAGTATCGCCTCAACACCAAATATACAGCTGGCAAGCCACCCCAGAATAACGCTCCGTCACCTATACGACGACAAACACCTCAATAAACAAGGGGTCAGCAATCTAGCAAAAGAGCTAAAGGACATGGTTCTAAACAGACCTCCGAGTCTACAAGCAAGACGCCCACCAAACAGATGGCAAACCACAGCGATCCCTGGAGAGAATCCACAGAGAGGGCAAAGGAGACAACATGCCCCACAATGGCAACGCACAGCGATCCCCAATGAGAGTCCACAGACAGGGCACAGGAGACAACATGCCCCACAATGGCAACACAGAGCAACAGAGAACAGCAACATGGCTGAAATAAGGACATTGCTCAGCACACTATGCAGCCAACTCATGGGACACCCTTAAAATATGCAACCCAAACCCACCACAAGAACGTGTTACGTCCTATGAAAATCTTTCTTCATTATAAGGTATATCGACCAAATATGACATCCTTAGTTATCAGCAGCTGGAACATTCAAGGACTGAATGCCTCAGCCTTTGGGTCCAAGACAAATGACCCAGACTTCAAGCAAAAGCTAAAGAACATTGACATCCAGATCCTTCTGGAGACATGGGCCCGGGCAGAGGAGGAATCCCTGACACCCATGGGATACAGGGAATTTTCTCTCTCTGCCCAGAAAAACAAGAACATCAAACAGGGCCGTTGTTCAGGGGGCATACTAATATGGTACAAGGAGGAAATCAAAGAGCACATCAAGGCAGGAAAAAGAGGAGAAAGCCATATCTGGATGAGGATAAGCAGCGCCATCCTCACCTCTCAGCAGGACATCTACCTCTGCGCAGCCTACATCCCTCCATCAGAATCCCCATACTATAAGCCGGACATCTATGAGGTCATACAGAGAGAGGCAGCCCAATTCCAGTCCATGGGCAGAGTGCTCCTCTGCGGAGACCTCAATGCCAGGACGGGTACAGAGAAGGACTACACCTCACCTGACGGAAACACATATGTAATGGGAGATGGATCCTTCTATAATGACTCAGTACAGACCGCAAGAAACAGCTATGACAGAGTGGTGAATAAAAGCGGCAGAACCTTGCTGAACCTGTGCCGGAGCTTGGGGCTGTATATAGTGAATGGACGCATCAGGGGGGACTCACTAGGGAGATTTACACTAAACTCCCACTTGGGCAGCAGTGTGGTGGATTACGCGATAACGGACATAGACCCAGCAAACATAAATGCCTTCATAGTCACCCCTGAAACCCACCTGTCAGACCACAACCAGACACTGCTGTACATGAGATCCACGGACAAACAACCCATAGAAAAGCCACACCTGACCAGTTTACACAACCTGCCACCATCCTACAAGTGGCCCAAACAGTTATCCACTGAATACACCAACATGACTAACAGAACCGAGATCCAAGAGCTACTTGTAAATTTCAACACAAGTAGTTACGCATCAAACCAGCAAGGAGTCAACTGGGCAGTGAATGACTTTAACAACATCCTATACACCATGGCAGAGCTAGCAGGCATCAGAAGAACCAACCCCAAGAAACCAACAAATAAACAAGGCCAAAAATGGTTTGACAAAGAATGTAAGTCACTACGCAACTCCCTAAGGGTAGCCTCAAACCAAAAGCACAGAGATCCAAACAACAGGGACCTAAGAGCGGCCCATGACATCCTACAGAGGCAATACAAACGCACTCTCAGGGAGAAAAAACAGAGGCATATCTGCCAAGAACTACAGAAGCTTGAGGACTCCCTCCAGGACAACTCATTCTGGGAGACCTGGAATCATATCGGCACAAAGCCCAAGCAGAGCACCCTCCACATCCAAAATGGCAACATCTGGCACAGCTACTTCAAAGGCCTCTACAAGAACATACCAGAAGAAGACCTAACCCCAGAACAGAAGCACCTAACCACTAAACTCAGAGACATGGAGGAGACAATCAAAGACTTGCAAAATCCTCTGGACATACCAATCAGTGTGATGGAAATAAAAGACAGTATCAAATTTATGAAATGCAAGAAGGCCGCGGGCAGTGACGGCATCCTGCCAGAGATGATCAAATTCAGTTCCCCAGATATACATGCAGCACTGGCAAAACTATTCACCCACATCCTGAGTGCTGGCTACTTCCCAAAAAGCTGGAATCAAGGTCTCATAACGCCCATCTACAAGAATGGAGACAGATATGATCCAGCAAACTACAGAGGAATATGTGTTAACAGCGTTCTGGGAAAACTATTTAACAGCATTATTAACAAAAGGATCATCACCTTCCTCACCCAGCGGGACACCCTCAGCAGAAGCCAAGCTGGGTTCATGCCAAACCATCGCACCACGGATCACATCTACACCCTGCAAAGCCTCATCAAGACCCACATCCATAGAAAAAAAACGGGGGAAAATATTTGCATGTTTTGTGGACTTCAAGAAGGCCTTTGACTCAGTGTGGCACCCAGGTCTGTTCTTGAAACTCCTGGAGAGCGGAATAGGTGGCAGAACCTACGACGTCATCAAGAGCTCATACACTGAGAATTGGTGCAGCGTGAAGGTGAATGGAAAGAGGACGGCCTTCTTCCGGCAGTGCCGTGGGGTAAGACAGGGCTGCAGCCTGAGCCCAACTCTATTTAACATCTACATAAATGGACTGGCAGCGGCCCTGGAATCCTCCTCTGCCCCAGGTCTCAGCCTACACAACCGAGAGGTGAAGATCCTGCTGTATGCAGATGACCTCCTGCTGCTTTCCCCAACCGAGAGAGGCCTCCAAGATAGCTTGGCCGTGCTGGAAACATTCAGCACCACATGGGCGCTGCCCATCAACCAAAAGAAGACCAAAGTCATGGTGTTTCAAAAGAGGAGTTCTAAAGAAACCTCCACTTCCTCCCTCACACTAAATGGTGCCACGCTAGAGAAGACAAGCAGCTATACCTACCTCGGTCTGGAGCTAAGCCAAACCGGGAGCCTCAAGCAAGCAGCAGAGACCCTGAAAGGGAAAGCATGCAGAACCTTCTATGCCATCAGAAGACAAATGTACCACCTCAAACCACCGGTGAGAGTCTGGCTCAAGATATTCGACAGCGTCATCACACCTATACTGCTATATGGCAGCGAGGTATGGGGTCCAGCAACCTATCCAGACCAGAAAAAGTGGGATTCCAGCCCAACCGAAGTCTTCCATCTGGAGTTCTGCAAATATCTCCTCCAGGTACATCGCAGCACCTCAAACATAGCCTGTCGGGCAGAGCTGGGCCGATTCCCCTTATGGCTCACTATACACAAGAGGGCGCTATCACACCAGGCGCATATACAGAACAGCAACCCCAGCTCCTACCATCATAAAGCCCTGCTGAGCCAGAGCCAAGAGCAAGCCAGGAACCTCGGCAGCCAGCTCAACCAAAGTCAGCAACACACTCTAACTAAAGCCCAAATAAAAGAGATCTCAGAGAGCTGCAAGATGCAATACATAGAGGGTTGGAAGAGTGAATTGGAGAACTCCCAGAAACTCACCATCTACCGGTCACTGCGGAGGGACTACACACTGGCTCCATACCTGGAAAGGCTACGCCACCCCAAAGACAGGCAGACCCTGAGTATATACAGATTAAGCGCCCACAACCTAGAGGTGGAAACAGGGCGGCACCGACAGACATACAAGCCACGAGAGAACAGACTGTGCCAGCACTGCCAGCAGGGGGCTCTGGAAGATGAGGTGCATTTCCTGCTGCACTGCAACAAATACTCAGCAGTGAGGGACTCCCACTTCCAGAAACTTACCACCCATACCCCAGACTTCCCATCCATGGACGAGGAGAGGAAACTCTGCATCCTGCTGGGGGAAGAAGAATCAATGGTGGAGGTCGCCGCCCAATATGTCACCACATGTCATAAGATGAGAGGAACTAAAGACCTCCAAATGGACAATCACTCCCCATCCCCACTACCCTAATCCACTCCCCTGCCACACTTCTTTTCTTGCTTTGGCAACACTAATTGTATTTTGGTCCTGCCAATAAAGCCAATTTGAATTTGAGAGAGAGAGAGAGAGAGAGAGAGAGAGAAGGAGAGAGAGAGAGAGAGAAGGAGAGAGAGAGAAGGAGAGAGAGAGAGAGAAGGAGAGAAGGAGGGAAGGAGAGAAGGAGAGAGAGAGGGAGAGATTTTTTTTTGTCCGGCAGCCAGAAAGAATTTCGGGTTAAAATAGTGTCTGGAGGATCCGCCAGAAAAAAAAAAAAGTTGCAAGCTCCGTTTTGAAATCTTTGAGGATGATAATGGACAGCAACTTTTGGCGGATCCGCAAAAAAAACGGATGCAACGGACGGCAATCCGTCACAATCCGCCCATAATGGAAGTCAATGGGGAAAAAAACGGATCCGTTTTTCTCAAAACCTGGCGGATTGTGACTGATTGTAAAAAACTGAAGTGTGAAAGAGGCCTTACATATGACGCATGCAGGTGTAGTGCCTGGGCGTGTAGACCTGGACGCAGCTAGCAGCGTCCACACAAAGACTGAATAGACCAAACCAAATCAAATGTGAACATTAGCAAAGACAACTTAGCTCATATGTGGTTGGATCATGTCAATACCTATCACACGTAAAAGGGATGCATTACATTGGTGGTGAATCTTAAAATGCCGGGGCAGAGTCTTTAATTCAGCCATGTCCTCCGTATTTTTAGCAGCCTCAATACCTAAAACGTGTTCGCGTACTCTCACTTTTAACTGACGTGTAGTCAAACCGATATAAATTAATCCACAAGGGCATGTGGCGTAATAAATTTCGGCCTTTGATGTGCAGGTAATATGATGTCTAATTTCATAAGTTTTATGATTTCCTAAATCCGTAAAATTCCGTGCCCGATCAATATTAGGGCACGCCACGCATCTACCACAGGGTTTACATCCGTGAGGTGCTCCACTATTAGAGAGAAAAGTTACCGATTCATTCGTATAGTGGCTGTTGACTATTAAATCCCGTATATTTTTCCTATATGTAATTTTTGGTCTCTCCCCTATATAGCGTGAGATCACTGGATCTGCTTTCAAGATGAACCACGATTTTTCCAACAATTGTGCCATTAGTTGAGTTTGACCATGATACTGTCATGATCCATGCTGGATCAGGACTGATATAAAGCACAGGTAACCTTCTTTTTTTCTAAGCTGTGCTTAGGTTTGGTTTTTGCCCCTGGTGGCCATTAGGATTATTGCACTGTGGTGTCTTTTGTTCTAAATTTTCCCCCCGGTGGTGGTGAGCATCACTGCACTCTGGTTTCTTTAGTTAGTGCATATGATTATGATGCAGGTGTGATTTCTCTGGCTCTGCCATAAAAGAGTCACAGGTGTTGCAATCAGTGTTGTGATAGTGTTCATTTCAACCATCCTTTGTGGAGGAAGGAGCTGGAGAGCGTTCCTTGCAGCACTGTCTTAGCCCTGATGTGGAAGGAGTCATAGGGGGATCTCCTTGTAGCTCTGACAGAGCTTGGTGGCAGCAATTCAGGAGGAGAGCTGCATTCTGGTGGTGGACTCTGTTGCCAGGAGCAAGTGCAACAGATTAAAGCTAAGTGGTGTTTCCCTGTTTGTGTTTTTCCTTAGAGTGTATTAGTACAGCGGTGGGGCCAGTGCCTGCGCCACCCAGCTCCCTAGCAAGGGATAGATGTAGGGTGTGCTAGGGTGACAGGTTCCTGATTGGCGCCCGGTGCAGAACTGGCATAGGGAACATTAGGAGCATTAGGGACACTGACTCAGGGGAGTGCAGGAGGTCTCAATGTCCCCTTTCCCCATCACAGGGCCCACCGTTGTAACTTTTTCCCCTTTCCCCGTGTCTTGTTGCTTTAGTTACCGGCCTGCGGGCCGTGTCACACAGGACAGTATCACGTGCCGCGTCTTGTTGTTTTAGTTACCGGCCAGCGGGTCGCATCACACAGGACGGGTCATCGTGAAAAATACTGTGTTATAAACCTCACAGTTGAATCAGAAGTCAATGATTTGGTTGAGTAAAGAGTCTCCTCTTAGTGTATATTTTGCTCTGTTGTAGGCCCTCTTGATAGAGCGCCTACTATAGCCTTGTTCAAGGAACCTAGCTTTAAGTTTCATAGCCTCTTTTTCAAAATCCAGATCACTTGAACATATCCTCCTAATTCTAAGAAACTGACCAATAGGTATTGATTTAATCAGAGTTGGAGGATGTGATGAGGAGGCATGTAGAAGTGCATTGACACTCAGTTTTCGAAATAAATTGGTTTGTATATAATTTGATTCATCCCTATTAATTTTGATATCTAAAAATTCAACCGATGTCTTATCAAAATGAAAAGTCAGGTGTATATTAAGTTGATTATTATTAAGTGTTGAGATTAATTCTTTCAATGACTCAACACTACCCTGCCAGATTAAGAAAATGTCATCAAGGTACCGTGCCCAAAATAGGACACGGTCCATTGATGACAGACAATCTGACAGGAAGAGGTCCCTCTCCCACAGCCCCAGGAACAGATTAGCATACGAGGGCGCAAAAGACGCCCCATACAGAGGTTTTTTAGCACAGTACTCAGGCAAACAAGGGTGCAGAGTAGAAAAAAAATTAAGCACACTACTCCCATAGACCTGGGTGCAAAGTAGAAAAATCTGTTTTAACAGTGGGTATGGAAAGTGTTCAGACCCCTTTAAATTTTTTCACTCTGATTCATTGCAGCCATTTTGTACAATCAAAAAAGTTCAATTTTTTTCTCATTAATGTACACGCTGCACCCCATCTTGACTGAAAAAAAAAAAACACAGAAATGTAGAAATTTTTGCAAATTTATTAAAAAAGAAAAACTGAAATATCACATGGTCATAAGTATTCAAACCCTTTGCTCAGTATTGAGTAGAAGCACCCTTTTAAGCTAGTGCAGTCATGAGTCTTTTTGGGAATGATGCTACAAGTTTTTTTACACCTGCCATTCTTCCTTGCAGATTCTCTCCAGTTCAGTCAGGTTGGGTGGTGAACGTTGGTAGACAGACATTTTCAGGTCTTTACAGAGATCCTCAATTGGGTTTAGGTCAAGGATCTGGATGGGCCAGTCAAGAATGGTCACAGAGTTGTTCTGAAGCCACTCCTTTGTTATTTCAGCTGTGTGCTTAGGGTCATTGTCTTGATGGAAGGTGAACCTTCAGCCAAGTCTGATTTACTATTTTTTTATACTGTATGTATGTATATATATATATATACACATACACACACACACACACACATATAATAAATCTATATATTCTATATAACATGGGGATCTATTTGTTTAAGTGAGGTGACTTAACATATAAGTCTCAATATAAGGAAAAGAGGGAGTGTGAGTCAAAAAATAGGGGTGTGAGTAAAGATAATACACAGTATACAAGTTAAACATTATTGTTATGAATGGGTCACCGAGGAGGAAAACAAGACCAAGCCACAGAAAACCAGAGAGGTTGGTAACTACGCGGATTGCAGACCCCTGATCCTAACCACACTACTAACAGCAGCTGTGGAGCGTACCTACGATGATTCTAGACGCCTCGTCACAGCCGGAGGACTAAATAAGCCTAAAGCAAGAAAAGGGAAAATCTAAAACTGCCCCAGAGCAGACCCCAAAGGAATAGACAGCCCCCACACATGTATTGACGGTGAGACAAGATGAAAACACGAACACAGGTAGGAAAATAGGCTGAGCAAACGATGGGGCCCACACTAGCTAGAAAGGACAGGAAAGGAAAGATACTGTCTGCAATCATGCCAAAAAACCCTGCAAAAATGTCCAACACTTCTGATAGCAAAGAATACCCTGAAGTCACTAGACTTCTCCCACTATATCAGCACTCTGGCATATTCTGAGAACAGAGCAAAATGAGGCCAATCTAATAAGGGACAAAAAGCAAACTGGCACATACAGTGACATAAGAGTGGAAATTCAGCACAGCCCTAGCCGGGGCTGACTGACCACACAGACTGAATAGACCAAACCAAATCAAATGTGAACATTAGCAAAGACAACTTAGTTTGAGAAAGCAGGAACTGAGCTGGAATCTAAGACCTCTGGAGGCGGGAAAAAAATCACCAGCATGGGAATAGGGAGTCGGCTGTCTTAAATCCAGTCTGAGACTCCAGATGTCCACTCCTCTTCCTCATTATCAGGTGGCAGGTCTCTGTTAATTAGATCAGCTTCACTACCTCCTGCCACCACTAGAGGGAGCCTGGAAAGAGAACTCACAATTCCTCTGTCAGCACAACCAGCTCCCTCACCAGAAACCAGAGGCAGACCAGATAATGAGTTCACAACACATTATGATGCAATAGCCATAATCAATTCAGGCCAAAACCCATCCAGGTTAATGGGCCTATATAGCAGGTTTCTCTCATGTGTCGTCAAAACACAGAAAACAAGCACCAACTCAAAGATGCAATATGGAGGAGAGTGGGGGGGGGGGGAAAATCACAGAAAGCAGCCAAATTGTAGCTGCTCATTGAGACCATCCAGAGATATACTTCTCATGATCCACTTAGCCTCCTTCTGCAATATCAGTTGGTCCCAATCCCCCGCCACTAAGTGAGGTAGCCACTTCCATGACCATAAAGTAAAAAATTAAAATCTCCACCATGTACATCTCTAACGTGCCTTGAGATAGGGGTATCTTGGGTGTCAAAAATATCTCCCACATGCTCCCCCACTCTCCTCCGAAACTCCCGTTTTGTCTGCCCTATGAAGTCAGTAGGGCAGGTGCACTGAAATTACCCCCACCGTGTTAAAATTTGAGAAGTGTCTACATTGGTAGACCCTACCTGTACTGGTGCTGGAAAAGGTACTTGTTCTCAAAATATATTTGCAGAATTTACATCTTCCACATTTAAAATTGAATTTTTCCCAATTTTCCAACCATGTTAATGATCTTACTATGGGGGAGTAGGCACTATGCACCAGTTGGTCACGCATGGATCTCCCCTTACGGTAGGTCACAGATGGAGATTAGGCGATAAGGCCGCCCACATCCAGATCTGTTTTTAATATATTAAAATACTTTTGTATAACCTGTATCACTTCTCATTATTTATTGTCAAAGGTGCCAATAATTCTAAACTGAGAATCAGAATTCTCCTTCTCTTTTTTCTTCAATCGTGATGTCCTGTTTTTTTGCACTAGATCCCTTGAATGCATCATTCAACACCTCCAAGGGATATCCTCTGTAAGTGAATCTACAGTTTTTCTGAAGTCACGGGCCTGATGGTAAAACTTTGAGATTGATGTACAAGTCCATCTCACTCAAAGATACTGGCCCTTAGGTATCCCCCTTCTCAAGCTGGAAGAGTGGTGGCTGTCCCATCGTAGAAGATTGTTTGTAGCAGTGGTCCAGCAGGCCACAAATGTGCATGTGTCTGCACAAATGGTTAGAAACCGACTCCATGAGGATGGTCTGAGTGCCTGACGTCCACAGATGGGGGTTGTGCTCACAGCCCAACACCGTGCGGCCCTCCAAAGAAATGCCACCCCACACCATTACTGACCCACTGCCAAAACGGTCATGCTGAAGGATGTTGCAGGCAGATCGCTCTTCACAGTGTCTACAGACTGTCACATGTGCTCAGTGTGAACCTTCTTTCATCTGAGAAGAGCACAGGGTGCCAGTGGTGAATTTGCCAATCCTAGTGTTCTGTGGCAAATGTCAAGCGTCCTGCACGGTGTTGGGCTGTGAGCACAACCCCCATCTGTGGACGTCGGGCACTCAGACCATCCTCATGGAGTCAGTTTCTAACCGTTTGTGCAGACACATGCACATTTGTGACCTACTGGAGGTCATTTTGCAGGGATCTGGCAGTGCTTCTTCTGTTCCTCCTTGCACAAAGGTGGAGGTAGCGGTCCTGCTGCTGGGTTTTTGTCCTCCTACAGCCCCCTCCACGTCTCCTGGTGTACTGGACTGTCTCCTGGTAGCGCCTCTGGACACTATGCTAACAGACACAACAAACCTTCTTGCGACAGCTCGCATTATGTGCCATCCTGGATGAGCTGCACTACCTGAGCCACTTGTGTGGGTTGTAGAGTCCATCTCATGCTACCACGAGTGTGTAAGCACAGCCAATATTCAAAAGTGATCAAAACATCAGCCAGAAAGCATTGGTACTGAGATGTGGTCTGTGGTGCCCACCTGCAGAACCACTCCTTTATTGAGGGTGTCTTGATAATTGCTAGTAATTTCCATCTGTTATCTTTTCCATTTGCACAACAGCATGTGAAATTGATTGTCAATCAGTGTTGCTTCCTAACTGGACAGTTTGATTTCACAAACGTTTGATTTACTTGGGAGTTGTATTCTGTTGTTTAACCCCTTTCTGCCATGAGACGTACTATCCCATCCATGTGCCCTGGAACTAAGGCTACTTTCACACTAGCGTCGTGCGACGCACGTCGCCCTGCGTCGGGGTGACGTAGCGTCGCACGTTGTGAAAGTTTTGCCCAACGGGGGCAGCAGATGCAGTTTTTCAACGCATCCGCTGCCCCATTGCAATGTCCGGAGAGGAGGGGGCGGAGTTTCGGCCGCACATGCGCGGTCAAAAATGGCGTACACGACACCAAAAAACGTTACTTATAACGTTTGTGTGCGTCGCGGCCGCCAAAACACGACGCATCCATCGCACGACGGATGCAACGTGTGGCAATGCGTCGCAATGCGTCGCTAATGTAAGTCAATGGAGAAAAAACGCATCCTGCGGGCAACTTTGCAGGATGTGTTTTTTTTCCAAAACGATGCATTGCGACGTGCGTCACACGACGCTAGTGTGAAAGTAGCCTTAATTCCCAGGGACGGGAAACTACATCATAGCGATCAGCAGCGCCCACGTGGTGAGCGCCGCTGATTGCGGCCGGGTGTCAGCTGATTATCACAGCTGACACCCGGCACAATGTGTCAGGGGTGGTCACGGACCGCCTCCGACACGTTAACCCCTTGCACACCGCGATCAAACACAATCGCGGTGTACCGGGGTTAAAGGGAAGCATCGGCAGGGAGGGGGCTCCCTCCGTGCTTCCCTGAGCCGCCCACGGGGGGGAAATCGCCAAATAAATTGGACAAAAAAAAAAATATTCCCCCAATAAATTCATTTTTTGGAAATAAAAAAAACAAACAAAAACAATAAAAAGTACACATTTGGTATCGCCACGTCCGTAATGACCTGCCCTATAGAACTGTCCCATTAGTTAACCCCTTTAGCGAACCCCCTTAACACCCAAGGGTGGTTTGCACGTTCATGACCGGGCCAATTTTTACAATTCTGACCACTGTACCTTTATGAGGTCATAACTCTGGAACGCTTCCATGGATCCCGGTGATTTTGACATTGTTTTCTCGTGACATATTGTACTTCATGTTAGTGGTAAAATTTCATTCAAATAACTTGCGTTTATTTGTGAAAAAAACGGAAATTGGGCAAAAATTTTGAAAATTTTGCAATTTTCCAACTTTGAATTTTTATGCCCTTAAATCACAGAGATACGGCACACAAAAAACTTGATAACTAACATTTCCCACATGTTTACTTTACATCAGCACAATTTTGGAACCAAAATTTTTTTTTGTTAGGAAGTTATAAGGGTTAAAAGTTGACCAGCGATTTCTCATTTTTACAACACCATTTTATTTTTAGGACCACACCACATTTGAAGCCACTTTGAGGGGTCTATATGAGAGAAAATACCCAAAAGTGACACCATTCTAAAAACTGCACCCCTTAAGGTGCTCAAAACCACATTCAAGAAATTTATTAACCCTTTAGGTGCGTCACAGGAATTTTTTTGAATATTTAAAAAAAAATGAACATCTAACTTTTTTTCACAAAAAAAATACTTCAGGTTCAATTTTTTTTATTTTACCAAGGGTAACAGGAGAAATTGGACTGCAAAAGTTATTGTGCAATTTGTCCTGAGTACGCTGATACCTGATTTGTGGGGGGGGGGGGGAGACGACTGTTTCGGCGCATGGCAGAGCTCAGAATGGAAGGAGCGCGGTTTGACTTTTTCAATGCAAAATTGGCTGGAATTCAGATCGGACGCCATGTCACGTTTGGAGAGTCCCTGATGTACCTAAACAGTGGAGACCCCCTACAAGTGACCCCATTTTGGAAACTAGACCCCCCAAGGAACTTATCTAGATATGTGGTGAGAACTTTGAACCCACAAGGGCTTTACAGAAGTTTATAACGTACAGCCGTACAATTAAAAAATCATTTTTTCCACAAAAATGATCTTTTCACCCTCAATTCTTATTTTTCCAAGGGTAACAGCACCCTAAAAGTTATTGTGCAATTTGTCCTGAGTACGTTGATACCCCACATGTGGGGGTAAACCACTATTTGGGAGCATGGCAGAGCTGGAATTGAATTTGGCTGGAATTGAGATCGGACACCATGTCGCGATTGGAAAACCCCTGATGTACCAAAACAATGGAAACCCCCCACAAATGACACCATTTTGGAAACTAGACCCCCTAAGGAACTTATCTAGATGTGTGGTGAGCACTTTGAACCCCCCAGTGCTTCACAGAAGTTTATAACGCCCGGGCGTGAAAATAAAAAATTCGTATTTTTTCCACAAACATGATCTTTTAGTCACCATTTTTTTATTTTCCCAAGGGTAGCAGGAGAAATCGGACCCTAAAAGTTGTTGTCCAATTTGTCCTGAGTATGCTGATACCCCATATGTGGGAGAAAACTACTGTATGGGCACACGTCGGGGCTCGGAAGGGAAGTAGTGACGTTTTGGAATGCAGACATTGATGGAATGGTCTGCGGGTGTCATGTTGCCTTTGGAGAGCCCCTAATGTACCTAAACAGTGGAAACACCCACAAATTACCCCATTTTGGACACTAGACCCCCCACGGAACTTATCTAGATGTGTGGTGAGCACTTTGAACCCCCAAGTGCTTCACAGAAGTTTATAACGCTCGGACGTGAAAATAAAAAAATCATTTTTTTTTCCCACAAAAATGATATTTTTGCCCCCAATTTTTTATTTTCCTAAGGGTAACAGGAGAAATTGGACCCAAAAATTGTTTTGCAATTTGTCCTGAGTAGGCTGATACCCTACATGTGGGGGTAAAATACTGTTTGGGCGCATGGCAGAGCTTGGAAGGGAAGGAGCACCATTTGACTTTTTCAACTCAGAATTGGCTGGAATTGAGATCAGACACAATGTTGCATTTGGACAGCCCCTGATGTGCCCAAACAGTGGAAACCCCCAATTCTAACTCCAACCCGAACCCCAACACACCCCTAACCCTAATCTTAGCCCTAACCCTAGCCCTAACGGAAAAATGGAAATAAATACATTTTTTTAATTTTATTATTTTTCCCTAACTAAGGGGGTGATAACGGGGGGTTTGATTTACTATTTATGGCGGTTTATGTTTGGCAGCTGTCGCACGCTAAAAGACGCTTTTTATTGTAAAAATAGTTTTTGCATCACCACATATTGAGAGCTATAATTTTTCCGTATTTTGACCCACCGAGTCATGTGAGGTCTTATTTTTTGCGGGACAAGTTGACATTTTTATTGGTACCATATTCGGGCACGTGACTTTTTTTGATCGCTTTTTATTCCGATTTTTGGGACGCAGAATGAACAAAAACCAGCGTTTCATTAATTTCTTTTGGGGGGTGCGTTTACACCGTTTCGCGTGCGATAAAATTGATAAAGCGGCTTTATTGTTCGGGTCAGTACGGTTACAGCGATACCTCATTTAGGTCGTTATTTTATGTTTTGTTGGTTTTATGCAATGAAAACTATTTTATATAAAAAATTATTATTTTTGCATCGCTTTATTCTGCGAGCTATAACTTATTTTTCGCTGATGATGCTGTGTGGCAGCTCGTTTTTTTGCGGGACAAGATGACGTTTTCAGCGGTACCATGGATATTTATATGCGTCTTTTTGTTGGCGCGTTATTACACTTTTTGTTTGGCGGTATGATAATAAATCATTTTTTGCTTCGTTTTTTATTTTTTAACCCCTTTCTAAAAATAAAATGGTGTTGCAAAAATGAGAAATCACTGGTCAATTTTTAACCCTTATAACTTCCTAACAAAAAAAAATTTTGGTTCAAAAATTGTGCTGATGTAAAGTAAACATGTAGGAAATGTTACTTATCAAATTTTTTGTGTGCCGTATCTCTGATTTAAGGGCATAAGAATTCAAAGTAGGAAAATTGCGAAATTTTCAAAATTTGTCAAATTTCCGTTTTTTTTTTCACAAATAAACGGAAGTTATTTGAATGAAAGTCTTAGTTACTCACCGGTTAACAGTATTTTTCGGAGTCCATGACAGCACCACCTGAGAGAGGGGAGCCGCCCTTCAGGAATAGGAAACCTACAGATACAAAAGGGCGGCACCTCTCCCACGCATCAGTTGGATTACAGAGCACAGAGGACCACAATGGTTAATAGCATAACTTATATACAATACTATACACAACTATTTAAATTACCCGTGTACGTATAAGAGGAAGAAGTGCACACCCAAAATAGACTAAAAGGGAGGGAATATATGGGTGCTGTCATGGACTCCGAAAAATACCGTTAACCGGTGAGTAACTAAGACTTTATCGGTCGTCCATGACAGCACCACCTGAAAGAATTACAGAGAGTAATAACTATTTAGGGAGGGACTACAGCCTGCAGCACCCTTATACCAAAAGAGAGGTCTGTGGAAGCACCCAGGTCTAGCCTATAATGACTATAAAAGGTGCTCGGAGAGGACCAAGTAGCCGCCTTACATATCTGGTCGATGGAGACTTCTGATCTCTCGGCTCACGAGGTCGCCATGGCTCTGGTGGAATACGCCCTCAGCTTCCCAGGTGGCGACCTGCCTTTTGAAGTGTATGCTACAGAAATTGCTTCTCTAATCCACCTGGCTAGTGTATTTTTTGACACTCTACAACCTTTCCTAGGGCCTTGGTGGGAAATAAATAGGGTATTATCTTTCTTCCAAGGATCGGTAGCTGCCAGATATTCTATGAGGCATTTCCTAACATCCAGGGTATGTAGTTTTTCTTCCTTCTCATTAGCTGGATTAGGGAGGAAGGATGGAAGGACTATTTCCTGAGTCCTATGAAAGTTAGAAACCACTTTAGGTAAGTACGCCGGATCAGGTCTGAGTATTACCCGTCCTAACCTGTATATAAGGAGGACGCCTAAATAATGCCTGGATGTCGCTTCGTCTGCGAGCTGAGGTTAGAGCTACCAGGAAGGCTACTTTGAGGGACAGATTTTTAATGGAAGCTGATGAAATAGGTTTGAATGGAGCTTCCGTCATGGCCGTAAGGACTAGATTCAAGTCCCATGGCATGAATCTATCCTTCACTACTGGCCTGGACCTACCTGCTGCCTTAATGAACCTACTGATCCAGTAATTACCTGCGATGTTGCAGCTAAAGAGAGCCCCCAAAGCTGATACTTGTACTTTAAGAGTACTGGTGGAGAGTCCCATATCCAGACCTTTCTGAAGAAACTCTAAGATCTGATTTATTGGAGTTGAACCCCCAGCAACTATTTCAGAGCGCTGCAGGACCTTCTTCCAAATTCTAGCATAGATCTTGGTAGTAATGACCTTCCTACTCTTAAGTAGGGTGTTAATCAAGTCTGGGGAGAAGTCTTTTTCTTTTAAGAGTGCCCGCTCAAACTCCACGCCGTCAGATGTAGGCCAGCCACCTGAGGATGGAAGACTGGGCCGTGGGATAGGAGATCCGGGATGTCCGGAAGAACCCAAGGATCGGACACTGACATGGTCCTGAGGCATGAGAACCATGCCCTCCTGGGCCAAAATGGCGCAATGACTATGACCCTTGCTCTGTCTCTCTTGATTTTTCTCAACACCAAGGGTAGTAGCGATAGGGAAGGGAAGGCGTATGCTAGCCTGAAGTCCCACTTTATCAGAAAGGCATCTACTGCCAGGGGGTTCTCTCTGGGATTTAGGGAGCAGAATAGTCTTAATTTCCTGTTTTCCTTGGTGGCGAAGAGATCTACCTCTGGCTGTCCCCATTTTTGTATAATCAGGTCGAAGATCGAATTGTTTAGGGACCATTCTCCTTGTTTTACTAGGTTGCGGCTTAAGAAATCTGCAATCATATTTTCTTTCCCTTTTATGTGTAGTGCTGTCAAAGATAGAAAATGCTGCTCTGCTAGTTGGAACAACCGTTCTGCCACATTCATCAGGGGTTTGGAACGAGTCCCACCTTGGTGGTTGATATAAGCCACTGTGACCTGATTGTCGGAGAACACTCGCACATGATGGCCCTGCAGATACATAAGTAACTTCTTAGCTGCCTGCTCTACTGCTGTCAGTTCTTTCAAATTAGATGACATTTTTCCTGTAAGGATGGGGGAGAGTGTAAGGGCCTGTCAGTCTATACCTGGGCCCCCGTCCCCTTCCAACCCCTACCGTCTGTCGCACACATGGCTGACATAGTCTTTTGGGGTGGCCGTCTGGTAAGGGGCAACTACAGAGGGCACATTCCCTGTGCTTCTGTTTTACCGTAGCTTTCCTCCCCTGCGAAACAAGCATAAGGGAACACTGCATCAGGGTACATTCACGGAGAACTCTTACCCATGCAGATGAGGCAGGTACCGGATCACGGAGGGAGGCAGGGGGAATCCTTTAGACTGGAGGAACTTCTGCGGCTCTGCTCACTCGTCCGCTTTCTCTTCTGCTGGCCACTCGTATGAGGCTTCACCAAGGCCTCCTTCTGTGGGCGCTCCTGCACGTCCTGCTGCTCTATGGGGGAGCTGTCATATCCATCGCTGGGCCTTCAGAAGCACCCCGGCAGCATCACCTCCTGCCCTCTAAGGCCTCCCAGTATCCGGTCAGCAGGGCACTGGCGTGGCACCTCCCCCAGGAACCCTCCCCGGCATGCTCCGTCCCCCCCCACCGCCTCGGGTACCGCGCGTCCCCCCGGATCGCCGCACACACGCGGCGCACACTAGGAAGGCGGCTGGCACCCGACTTCCGGTTTTGGCGTTCCCGGCCCCGCCCCTTCTGCCGCGTCACTTCCGCCGCGCGTCAGAGGCCGCGGGAGCGCGCGGAAAGGAGCCGGCACGGCGCCCCCGGCTCCGGTATGCCCGCCGCCCCCATGCGCGCCAGCCTGCGCTTGCCGACCGGACGCAACCGCCGACCCAGCCGGAGGGGGTTTGAGACCGGACCCCGGGGGAGACGCATCAGGAGGGGCCTGCATACATACCTGGTGCCCGCTGTCCACCGGACCCTTTGCTCCACCTGCTCTAACCGCTGCCGTGGCGACCTACCCGGCCCCACCGTGGCGCTTCCAGGTACCCCGAGCTTGACCGAGGTAGGAGATCCCCCCGCTACCTGAGTCGGTCAGCCGGCCTGGGAATCCCTCGACGACTCCATGATGGATGATCTGAAGGAAGTCCCGTCCTCTAGGAACAGGAAACCAACTGATGCGTGGGAGAGGTGCCCTTTTGTATCTGTAGGTTTCCTGTTCCTGAAGGGCGGATCCCCTCTCTCAGGTGGTGCTGTCATGGACGACCGATAAATTTTACCACTAACATGAAGTACAATATGTCACGAGAAAACAATGCCAGAATCACCGGGATCCATGGAAGCGTTTCAGAGTTATTACCTCATAAAGGGACAGAGGTCAGAATTGTAAAAAAATGGCCCGGTCATCAGTGTGCAAACCACCCTTGGGGCTTAAGGGGTTAAAGGGAATCTGTCACCTATTTTTTGCCCTATAAGATGCTGCCACCTCTCCCGGCGCCTGTGCACTGCAGTACTCTGCTCTGCCCTCAACAGGGCAGAGCAGTGCACCTGCGCAGGAGCCACGACGGGAAGCAAAGAAGAGGACGTCACCGTTAGAAGATGTGAGGCGCCGGACCGTGACACCCATCGGACCAAAACCGGACCTGGACCGCCCCTGGGTGAGTACAATATAACTTGTTTTACTTCTCTTTCAGGTTACATCGGGGGCTTATCTACAGCATTACAGAATGCTGTAGATAAGCCCCTGATGGCGGTGCTGGCAGCTGATAATCGAAAAAATAGGAGACAGATTCCCTTTAAGCGTTCCCTTTATTTTTTTGAGCAGTGTATAAAGAAATTAAAATTATTAAAACATTCAGAATAAAGAATAGCAGATTATGCTAATCTTCTGATCCATAGAAATGTGTATTTTATAATGTTATTCAGCTGCTGCGTTTCCACGGGTCGTGAAATCTCTTGCAATAGAAAACATACTAATCGGCAGCGTGAACAAGTCCACATATTCTTCCTGGTTTCCTTTGTCTGTACATAGTGATTCAAGTACTGTATATTGTGCCAAGTACTATGAGTTGGCACCAGCAGTTATATGAGGGTGCCGGTCCACTCTCGCACAGAGGCCCACCGGATGATTCTCCTGTGGGCCAGTCCCAGCCTGAGGGCTTTAATTATCTGTAATGTAATGTAGAATACATTTTTTTTAATGTGTTGATGTCTATCCTGACGTCAGTGAATACTTAACAATTAGGAAACTACAAATGTCTTGTGTAAGTATAGCCATGGTTACACATTGCAAATTACACAAGTCATCACTGGATGACTAACTAGTTCCCTATTGTCTGCTAACTATACATGCGTTCAGTTTCATAATGATTGAGAAGTTTTCTCCTGACTACACCCCTTTTGTATCAATTTTATTAAATATATGACATCAGCATTCATGTGTACATACAGAGAGAATTAATTCATTAGGTAGAAAGAGGAACATAAGTTATATTTAAAATTCACAAAACACCAAAGTCAAAGAACTCTAACAGTCCCTACATTTGCTTACAATTTTACAGTATTTAATGAGTACAAAAAAAAAAAGTTAGTACCGCCAAATGGAGCTGCCAATTTTAAAGAGAACATCTGATACATACTGCCCAATCGGGCAGCATGCAGGGTCAGACTGGGGTGTCTAGAGCAGCTGACAGGGGGAATATCTGCAAATATCTGTTAGCCGTTATCCCCCTATAGTGGAGCATCGACTGTAAAACACAGGCGGCTCCTGCACATCTACTGTGCGCCCCCATAACTGGGATGTACAATTACGGCAGTTTGCATTAAAGGGTTTCTTTGGTTAAAACAAGTTATCACCGATCCATGGACTTCACAGGATAGGTGATTGGTGGAATCCGACCATTGGAAACCACACCGATCAGAAGAATGTGGATGTTTTATCCCTGATAAATCACTTATCCCCATTTTAAAATAGAGGAGCAGGTGGGATATCTTACAGCACTTCCATTCATTCTCTTTGGGGCTTCCAGAAAAAAACAAAAGCAGTGCTCGGAGCCACTGAGGGAATGAATGGATCAATGGTCAAGTCACACATGCCGCTGCATTCTAATGGGAATAAAAGCTCTACGTTATGCCTATTGGGTCCAAGCAGTCAGACCCCCAACCTCAACAGGCCAGAGAAGTTCGCCTGCGTAGAAGTGCAATGTCAGGTAGCCATGAAGCAAACAGGAGGGAGGTGTTGCAAGAAGATGGGAGGTACCAGACCCGGACTTGCGACACCCATCAGACCGGACCGCCCACCTGGGTGAATATAATAAAAGTTATTTTTCTTCTCTTGCAGGTCGTATCGGGGGCTTATCTACAACATTGCTGCAGATAAGCCTTTAATGATTGAGCAGAGAGTTGATGAAACGTTCTGCCTGATTTAGAGTACTCCTGAAATGTTCTTATTTGCAGAAATCTCTCCTTCCTGGTTCTGATCTGTATGGTCAATATAAGGCAGCAGGAGAAGCTGATATTTACAATGTAACATAGCCGCAAATGTCTCTTCCAACTCCTGACCTACAACGACCAGTATGATCAGAAGTGCAAGCTAGAAGCGATGTATACTTTGCTTTACAATTCCAGGGAATTGTTAATATGTAGGTCTAAGGTGGACTCTAGGACCCACCAGTGACATTAATTCCCAAATACTCCAGTCTGACAATGAATACAGTAGTGGAACAGAGCTCTTTTACCCTTTCTCCACTATTCAGCTTGTACATCTAAGGCCGGGTGCACACGGTCAATAAATAGCAGTACTTTGGACGCAGCATATGTCCGCTGCTTCCAAAGTGCTGTCGGCTTTTGAACTCAGGTGATTCCGCATGTGTTCATTGAACCATGCGGATTCACCGCGTCCAATACATTGCATGATTGATATTTATCTTGCGGAGACACGTGATGGGCTGTGTGGAGAAGGGGAGATGATGAAGAGGGGGATGTGCAGAGAAGAGGGGTTGATGATGATGGGTGGCTGTGCAGAAAAGGGGGATGATGATGGGCTGTATTGAGAAGACGGGATAATGATGACGGGTGGCTGTGCAGAAAAGGGGGATGATGATGGGCTGTATTGAGAAGACGGGATAATGATGACGGGTGGCTGTGCAGAAAAGGGGGATGATGATGGGCTGTATTGAGAAGACGGGATAATGATGACGGGTGGCTGTGCAGAAAAGGGGGATGATGATGGGCAGTATTGAGAAGACGGGATAATGATGACGGCTGGCTGTGCAGAAAAGGGGGATGATGATGGGCTGTATTGAGAAGACGGGATAATGATGACGGGTGGCTGTGCAGAAAAGGCGGATGATGATGGGCTGTATTGAGAAGACGGGATAATGATGACAGGTGGCTGTGCAGAGAAGGGGGATGATGATGGGCTGTATTGAGAAGATGGGATAATGATGACGGGTGGCTGTGCAGAAAAGGGGGATGATGATGGGCTGTATTGAGAAGACGGGATAATGATGACGGGTGGCTGTGCAGAAAAGGGGGATGATGATGGGCTGTATTGAGAAGACGGGATAATGATGACGGGTGGCTGTGCGGAGACGACGACGACCTGTGCGGAAATGGGGGATGATGATATTGATGATAACGAGCTGTGTGGAGAAGAGATGATATGGGGCTGTACAGAGAAGGGGGAATGATGATGAAGGGTTATGCAGAGAAGGGGGGGTGATGATGAGGGGCTGTGTGGAGAAGGGGTGGATGATGAGCGAGGAAGGTGGAGGGTGAGGGTGGAGCTGTGCGAGGAAGGAGGTCAGGAGGACCAAGGGCTGTGGGGGAAGGGGATAATGCTGCATAGTGGAGGACTGCATGCTGGGTGGCTGCAAAGCGGCTGCGCAGCGAAGGCAGTGATGCTACTCACGTGGTACTGCATGTAGGATGCTGCATTGTGAAAGGTAATTTCACTCACGTAGGGCTTATGCCGAGTGGCTGTGTTGAGAAGAGGGTGCTCTTACTCGCGTGCGGATGCATACTGGGGGGCTGCAGTGATGTCACTCGTTGGACGATGGTGGTGATGTTACCTGCATTGGCCTGCGTGCTGGGAGACTGATGCATGATTGTGCTGCGTGGAGCTGCATGCTAGGAGTGTTAAGAGTGGTGTAAGGAACTAAAAAAAAAAAAAAAAAATTAAAATGCCTTCGCCACTCGGGGTCCACCGTGCGGTGGATGACAAAACCGCTGCTGGGAGAGGCAGCGCACTAATATGCACAGGGTTCTAACTCACCCAGAAGCAATAAGGCAAGCCCTGTTAAAGCACACAGAGCTGCAGGGAAAAATAACACAAAATAGTGTCGCTGAGCCTGTTAACAGCACAGGATCTCAGCGGCACACGTGCGGTAGCCGGAAATCGGAGTAGTTAAGGATAGTCACTACAACCGAGTGGACTTACCGTGTACACGTGTGCTCGGCATCGCAACTGCGCACGCCTGGAAAGGCTGCAACCGCAAATATCGCAAGCACGATGCAGGACGCTAAGCTGCTGGAAGATGGAGCTTGTGCGCGTTGGCGTTAGCGCAGGTGCTGACAGAATACCACTCATACAGACGAAATAACCGAGGGAAGGGGTTTCATAATGAGTCAGTCACCAGTCCAAGCATCCGTCACCATACACACAGCAGCAGTATAAAAATACTAGCGCATGCCATAGCGGCCATGCGCACTTTTTATAGCATACGGGACCTGCCAGAAATCTCCAGAGCCCTGAGCTAAGCCAATGGAATCAGGAGCAGGACCTGAGCTCCTGACCTCCAATGGGAGCTCGTCCCATGGGCATGCTCAGAAGTTGGAAAAAAGGACTTCGCCTCTGGAGACAAATGTGAGAACCTGGATTCCAGCATAGGCAGCATAGAACCCAGATTCCTAACAAGGAGGCTGAAAAGGGAAGGGAATGAAGTCAATCTGGGACTGTATGCTGAGGGTCTGCATGGTGAAGGGGTGTAATGTCACTCATTTAGGGCTGTATGCCGTGCTGCTGCTCGAGTAGTGGGTGATGTTACTTGCGTGTGGCTACAAGCTGCTTGGCTGTATGGTGAAGGGATGATGTTACTTGTGTGAGACTGCATCTTTTGGGGTGTCCTGTGACTTCACATGCATGGGGCTACATCTGGGGGAGATTGATCTGCACAGGGAAGAGGGTGTTGTCAGTCTGTTCTTTTTCCTTTCATCATCACTTATCTCTAACGTGGCTTGATTCTACTTTTTTGTCTATGTATCACTGAGGTTGCTAGCTTCATTGGTATGAACCTAGAAAAATGCTCCACCACACTAAGTGCTGAGAGGGATTAATTGGCCATATTCAGGGCTAGGTTTAGTAAACATCTATAGAGTGGGTGGGAGGCTGTTCACCATATCTCCACCCCAGGGTGAGGTTTAGGAGGTAAATAGTCAGCCTTTGGTGTCATTCAGTGTTGTGTGTGCCTGGAGATGTGAACTCCAGAGCTGTATGTGAAGCAGAGGCGTAGCTAGGTGTTTGGTTCGGGGAGGCAAACTTCTGAGTGGGCCCCTAACCATGTAACCCTGATTACAACTATGGTGGCGTACCCTCACAGTGGATGTAGGGAAACCTAAGCAGATCACTGCGCTATTACTAAAAAAGATCTCCATACAAAGATAAACATCGATATTAATGCCATATGGCGACAGTGGTAGATACCAGCCCTGCAGAACATATAAGACTACAGCACAGTTATAGATGGTGGCTTACAGCTGACGATCTTTCAGGTGGAGTCATTCACTTTTCCTGTCTTTTCCATCTGACCCTGACCGACAAGACGAATTCTCCAGCCAGGACTCGTCGGCAGAGATTACAACAAAGACACATCTGACTTCTCACATATCCAGCACTGTTTCCATCTATCCATAACCTTCTCAACCTGCTCATACACCAATACTGAGCAGCTGCTGCCATGTGTCCCTATTACTGCACCTACTTTGTAGTACTGTGTGCCCTCTAATTTTTCTCCTACTGGAGCCCTAGATTTCCCTTTCATTTATGAGGTCAACAAATGTCCCCCACAAACACTAAGATACCCCCATAGTGACTTCCTCATCAGTACCCTCTACACGCATAGCATGATGACCCTACTGTAACCCACCCTGCAACTGTCCCGGAAAAGTATGGTGACCACAACACAGTATGCTCCCCCCAACTGTGACCCCCACACAACTCTCCATGTAGTATAATGGCCCCACACCTCTCCACACTGTATATTGCCCCAACACAGTATGATGGATTCTGCACAAACTTTCACACTGTATAATAGCTTGCATACAGTTTAAAGTCTTCCATATAAGCCTCTAAATATTTGAATAGCCCCATACAGCATAATGCACCCCATTTCCCATATAGTATAATGTACCCCAAGTCCCATATCGTGTAATGCATCCCCCCATGGCCCATACAATATAATGCAGTGCTCTCCAGTCCATACTCAATGCAGCAGCCAGGATCGTCCATCTGGGTAATCGGTACTCGGACGCGTCCGCTCTTCGCCAGTCCTTACATTGGCTGCCCATTCATTATAGGATCCAATTCAAAGTACTTGTTCTCACCCACAAAGCTCTCCACAGTACGGCACCCCCTTACATCTCTTCTCTCATTTCTGTCTATCGGCCTAGCCGATCGCTGCGCTCTGCAAACGACTTTCGACTAACCTCTGCACTAATCCGTACCTCCCACTCCCGACTCCAAGACTTCTCCCGTGCTGCTCCTATCCTCTGGAATGCTCTACCCCAAGAAATCAGGACTATCCACAATTTGCATAGTTTTAGGCGCTCCCTCAAAACACACCTGTTCAGAGCGGCCTATCACATTCACTAATCAAAGTCATTCTCTGTGTAAGTGTGCGTGCGTAGCCCATTCACTATCTCCATCCATCCTTCACTCCTGCAAGATGGCTGGACCTTCATTGTAAATACACCATTGTAAATACACACCTGTACTCTGTATCTCCCTCACCTCATTGTAGATTGTATGCTCTCACGAGCAGGGTCGTCTTATTTTGCTTTAATTATTGTATTGTTAGCGTTGTTACTTATGACTTGTGTTTTGAAACTGTTAAACTGTAAAGCGCTGCGGAATATGTTGGTGCTATATAAATAAAGATTATTATTATTATTATTAATGCATCCCCCCATGGCCCATACAATATAATACCTCCCCCCATGGCCCATACAGTATAGTGCATCCTCACATGTTCCTCACAGCATAATGCATCCCCCCCCCATGGTCCATACAGTATAATGCATCTCCACATGGTCCACACAGCATAATGCATCCCCATATGTTCCTCACAGAATAATGCGTCCCCCCATGGTCCATACAGCACTGTCAGTAACACCGCGCTGCACTTGCTCACTGAGCCAGTGCGCGTGTCCTGAGTACAAAGACAGTGTACAAAGATACCTGCGGAGCGAGCAGCAGTGGTGACAATGCATGCTCCAGGACCTGAAGCACTGTTGGGGGCATGGCCTAAGCTCCACAGAGCTAGGAGCTGCAGGGAAACTCCTAGAAAGGTAACTATAGGACAATGTTACCAAGGGGCAAAGACAGACAGAAACCAGATCAAGCCGAAGTCAAAGCACGAGATAGCAATACAGTGCCAAAGGATTAGACAGAATGGATAGTCAGGACATAGCAATAGATCAGAAAATCAGAACGGGCATTAGACGGTACAATAGGGGTAAACTGTAACAGAGTAACGATAGCCAAGCCAGGAGGTCAGAACCAGAAAAGACAATAGTTCCAAAACGAGAGATGGAGTACAGAGCGAAGGAACAAGCCGGGTAATACACGGGAAGCAAACAAACAACGCAGAGTACACGCATACGAGGGGTCAGACACACCAGAACAGCAGTATAACTGACAGAGAATGCTAGTTTAGAGTGAGTATAAATACCCCTCCCAGATCCAAAGAGAGGCCGGCAAAAGTTAACCCTGTGAGAACAGGACATTAACCATGTCCTAACCATGACAGTACCCCCCCTCTTAATGGGCGGCCACTGGACCACCAAGTTTATCAGGGTACCTGGCATGAAAAGCCCGCACTAGTCGATCAGCGTGCATCGAACTGGCCGGAACCCACGACCGATCCTCAACGGAATATCCCTTCCAATGGATAAGGTACTGAAGTCTCCGGGGGACCCACTGCGAATCAACGATGCGCCCTACCTCGTACTCCAGTTGACCCTCTACCAACACTGGTGGAGCCACAGATGAGGGATCTTCTCTAACTGTCCCCACAGGTTTTAATAGGGACCTGTGGAAGACGTTAGATATTTTGAAGGTGGGCAACTGTAGTCTGGTATGCCACCGGGTTGATCACCTCTACAATCTTGTATGGGCCAATAAATTTCGGGCCCAACTTCATAGAGGGTATTTTAAGTTTGATGTTACGGGTGGACAACCAGACTTTTTCCCCCACTGTCAATGCAGGAACCACCCCCCTCCTCCTGTCTGCAAAATGTTTGAACTTCTTCTGGGCTTTGGAGATGTTCCCCTGTACCTCCTTCTAGAGGGTTTTTAATTGTTGTACCATCCCCTCGGCACCAGGGCAATCCGAATCCATACGGGAAAATTCCCCAAACTGCGGAACAAACCCATAATTGACCAGAAAGGGAGACTTTCCTGTAGACTGATTAATCCGACAGTTGAATGCAAATTCTGCCATGGGTAATACCTCACACCAGTCTTCCTGTCTGGAGGAGCCCAGGCATCTCAGAAACTGCTCCAATGACTGGTTGGTGCTTTCCGTTTGTCCATTGGATTCCAGGTGATAGGCAGAGGAGAATGACAACGTGACCCCCAACTTCATACAAAACGCTCTCCAAAACCTGGCCACAAATTGCACACCCCTGTCCGACACCACGTTCACAGGCACTCCATGCAGTCGAACAATGTGCTGTATAAACAAGCGGACCAAGGTTTCAGCGGATGGTAATGCAGGTAATGGCACAAAGTGGGCTTGCTTAGAAAGTCTATCAACCACTACCCATACCACTGAGTTGCCCTTGGAAGGTGGAAGGTTAGTGATAAAGTCCATGGACAGGTGTGTCCATGGTTTATCCGGAATTGGCAAAGGCACCAATTCCCCGGCCGCCGGACCTGAGAGCTTTTAGAGCGCGCACACACCCCACAAGTATTCACAAACCTTTTTATATCAGTACCCATAGAGGGCCACCAAAAACCCCTAGCTACTGCCCCCCGGGTAGCTGCAATACCAGGGTGTGCGCTTAACACAGAGTCATGAAATTCTTGAAGGAGTGTGGGATGGAATTGTTCAGGTACAAACAATTTACCTGGGGGTTTATTCCTGGGAGCTTGTGCTTCCAGAATCTCTCTCTGTAACTCAGAAGAGATTTCGGCTACAACCACTCCCGGTTGAAGAATGGAGGAAGGAGGTTCTGGAGGGGACACAGAATCAAAACTTCGGGATAAGGCATCTGCCTTTACATTTTTAGACCCTGGTTGGAACGTGATTGTAAAATGAAATCGAGGAGAAAAGAAAAAAAAAAAAAGTGCCCACCGAGCCTGTCAATATCTTAGCAGACTCGATATAGGACAGGTTTTTATGATTAGTGATGACCGTAATGGGATGAGCGGCCCCTCCAAAAAAATGCCTCCATTCTTCGAAGGCCAATTAAACTGCTATCAATTCCGTTACCGACATCATAGTTTCTCTCGGCCGAAGAGAACTTCTTAGAGAAAAAGGCACAGGTTTGAGGTTAGTCAGGGTATAGGGGCCCTGTGACAATACAGCCCCCACCTCCGAAGCGTCGACCACGACGATAAGAGGTCTTGATGCATCGGGTTGTACCAACACAGGGGCTGTAGTAAAACTCTTCTTTAATGCCAGGAAGGAATGTTTTGTGGCCACGGACCAATTTTTTACATCTGCCCCTTTAAGAGTGAGGTCCGTCAAGGGTTTTACCACCTGCGAGAACCCTTTAATGAACTTCCTATAATAATTAGCGAAGCCCAGAAATCGCTGCAACCCCTTCAGGTCATGAGGCTGCACCCAATCTGTAATGGCCTGAACCTTCCCTGGATCCATGCGGAATCCCTCCCCAGATACAATTACACCCAGAAGAGACAGTTCTTGCATAAAAAAATGAGCACTTCTCCAGCTTAGCATACAAATGGTTCTCCCGGAGTCTCATAAGCACCGTATGCAGATGATGCAAGTGTGACTGACTGTCCTCAGAGTAAATCAAGATGTCATCCAGGTAAATGACTACGTAACATCCAATCAAGTCAGAAAAAACAACATTAATAAAATTCTGAAAAACCGCAGGAGCGTTAGTGAGGCCAAAGGGCATAACCAGATTTTCAAACAGCCCCTCAGTTGTCAGGAATGCTGTTTTCCCATTCGTCCCCCTCCCGGATCCTTATAAGGTTATAAGACCCCCGTAGATCGAGCTTAGAAAACCATTTGGCCCCCGTGAGTTGGTTGCATAGATCAGGAATCAACGGGAGAGGGTACGTGTTCTTAACAGTAATTTTGTTCAGTTCCCGAAAGTCGAGGCACGGTCGCAACCCACCATCTTTTTTCTTTACAAAGAAAAACCCCGCTGCCACAGGTGAGACCGAGGGCCGAATATGCCCCTTGCGAAGGCTTTCTTTAATGTACTCTTTCATAGCTTGGCGCTCAGGCCCGGACAAATTAAACAAACGAGTCTTGGGTAATTTGGCTCCAGGTACTAAATCGATAGCACAATCATATGGTCTATGAGGTGGGAGCGCCTTATACTCGCTTTCGGAAAACACATCTTCAAAGTCTCTCAGGTACTCCGGAATACCCTCCAGACCGACAGATGACACAGATTTTATCGGATTGACAAAAGGAACTGGGATACAACACAGACCAATATCATTACATCCCCATCGGGTGATCTCCCCCTTCACCCAATCAATAAGAGGATTGTGGCGTTGCAACCAGGGCATTCCCAATACCAGTCCTGCAGGCAGATTATTCATAATGAAACAACTTAAATTTTCCACATGAGTGGAACCCACTTTCATAGAAAAAACTTCAGACATAAAACAAATTCCATCCCGGGTAAGAGGGGATGAATCCACAGCCACAATTTTAACAGGGTCTTTTAACCTGACTGTCCCTATCTTATTAAGAGTCACAACTTGGGCATCAATCAGATTAATGGAGGAACCACAGTCAAAGGCAGTGGTCATAACAGGACCGCCAGCAATTTCCAATTCAACCTGGAGCACCATTTTTGTACGTGAGAAAAAATGTACCTGGGAGTCTGGACAACCTCCTCGATTGTTGCCCAGACTCAGTCGTTTCTCTGATGGTTTCTCTGAAGAAGGGCAGGAGGGGCAATTCCTTTTCCAATGTCCAGAGGCTCCACAGTAAAAGCATAGTAGGTTGTCTCTACAGTGCCTTCTCTCTTTCTCCTTAACCGAGACTGACCCAACCTTCATGGGCTCAGATACAGGTGCAGTGTCACACAATTTGGGGTACAAGGGAGACTCTTGTTGCATCATTCCTCTAGCACGGAGTCTCCGATCCATACGGACCGCCTGCATCATGGCGCCCTCCAGGGTATCAGGAGGCGGATGTAATGCCAGAGCGTCCTGCAGACGGTCAGAAAGGCCCCTGCGAAACAACCCCCTCAGGGCGGCGTCGTTCCAGGATACTTCGGCGGTCCAACGTCTAAACTCTGACCAGAACCATTCAGCAGAGTGCCTTCCCTGTGTCACACTCATCACCATATCCTCAGCCAGACGCACTCTATCAGGCACATCATAGATGTGCCCCAGAGCCTCAAAGAACAAGTTCACTGACATATGTTCAGGAGCAGAGGAAGACAGAGAAAGCCCATGCTTGCGGAGCCCCCCGAAGTAGGGAAATAATGACCCCCACCCTCTGGAACTCATCACCGGAGGAGCGGGGCCTTAGCGAAAAAAAAAAAAAAAAGCTTGCATCCTTCTCTGAAAGACCTGAACTCCTTTTTATCCCCTGAGAAAGGGTCGGGCAATTTGACCGGAGATTCAGGGGACGCTAATGACACATCTCTATCCCCAAAACGAGAAGCCCCTGCATCGACAGCCCCCTGCACAGTAACCACCAACTGTTGCTGGGTATGGGCCATCGTGCTCTGTTCCACATTGAGTTTATGGAACATTTGGGTCAGGTGCTTGACCTGATCAGCCAAAGCTTGTATGGGATCCATGAGGATAACACTTTTTTTTTCCCCTCTTCAGAGGAAAAAAAAAACTGAAACGGTCAGTTATAATGTCAGGAACACCGCACTGCACTTGCTCACTGAGCCAGTACGCTTGTCCTAAGTACAAAGACTGTGCACAAAGATACCTGTGGAGCGGGCAGCAGTGGTGACAATGCATGCTCCAGGACCTGAAGCACGTGACTGCTGGGGGCGTGGCCTAAGCTCCACAGAGCTAGGAGCTGCAGAGAAACTCCTAGAAAGGTAACTACAGGACGTTACCAAGGGGCATAGACAGACAGAAACCAGATCAAGCCGAGGTCAAAGCACGAGATAGCAATACAGTACCAAAGGATTAGACAGAATGGATGGATAGTCAGTGTTAGGAGTGGCGGAAGGCACAAAAAAAAAAAATTTAAAGTGCCTTCGCCACTCGGGGTCCACCGTGCGATGGATGACAAAACTGCTGCTGGGAGAGGCAGAGCACTAATATGCACAGGGTTCTAACTCACCCAGATGCAATAGGGCAAGCCCTGTTAAAGCACACAGAGCTGCAGGGAAAAAATAACACAAAATAGTGTCGCTGAGCCTGTTAACAGCACAGGATCTCAGCGGCACACATGCGGTAGCCGGAAACCGGATGTAACGTCCGTCTGCAAGTCTGGGCTGCAGAAAGACAGCGCCCTGAGTAAACCAGATACCCTTTGACCCCTATACAGGGATCTGGATTTACAGCAGAGCCCAGGAGGCGCTGTCAGAATAGGTGCAGTGTGCCAGAGCAGGACGGTCGCCAATAGAAAAGCAGGAAGGAGCCAAAAACATAGAACCAGGCGAGCAGTGGAGGTACAGAAACAGCAGGCAGAGTCGAGAGTCCAGGCCAAGGTCACAAAACGGGAGGGTGGTAGAGGTGCAAAAACAGCAGGCGGTAGCAGAGTCGAATATCCAGGCCAAGGTCACAAACTGGGAGAATAGCAGAAGTACAGAATCAGCAGGCAGAAGAGTGGTCAGGGGTCCAAGCCAAGGTCAGCGTCAGTAGTCGGGAGAAAGGCAAAAGTACGAAAACGGTAGGCAATAGAATAGTCAGAAATCCAGGCTGAGGTCAGAGTAAACTATAGTAAATCACAAAGTAACACGCAGGGGAACCAAGAATATATCCGGCGGCTTGCAAGCCCAGTCCCAAGGTATTTGAGGGATCAGGTCATCCCTCACAGGCTCCTGGGCTGATGATGTCATCAGGACCGCCCCCAGGACCAGAGCTGATGATGATGCACCAACCCCTTCATGACTGACAGAGGAGCGGAGTCTGCGTCCACTAGACGCCTGCGCAGAAGCCCTTTCACTGTTGCCGCCATCACTCGGGCGTGAGCCACGGCGCTTCCCAGTGGCCAAGGCAGGAACAGCAGGCCCCGAGTTCGACGGCGATATGTCAGTCCGGCGCCTCCTGGTGGCCGAGGCCTGGACAGCAGGCCCCGAGTCCGAGGGCGGCATGACAGTCCATCGTCTCCTAGTGGCTGAGGGCGGAACAGCAGGCCCCGAGTCTGATGGCGACGTGACAGTACCCCCCTCTCCAGGAGGGGCCTCCGGACCCTCAAAACCCGGTTTGTCAGGGTGAAGGAGATGAAATCTCCTAATTAATGCCTTGGCATGGACGTTCCCCGCAGGAACCCAGGACCTTTCCTCCGGGCCGTAGCCCTTCCAGTGTACAAGATACTGTACTGAGCCCCTCACAAGGCAGGAGTCAAGGATACCCTGGACTTCATACGTCAAGGTTCCCACAACCGAAACAGGAGGAGGGGACTTGACAGGGTGAACTGGGGAGTGATACAGCTTGAGGAGAGACTTGTGGAACACGTTAGGCAATTTGAATGACTGTGGAAGTTTTAAACGGAAGGCTACCGGGTTAACCACCTCTATAATTTCGTATGGGCCGATAAACCTGGGACCCAGTTTGGCAGACGGAACTTTAAGCTTGATTTTTTTTAGTAGAGAGCCAAACCTTGTCTCCAACTCCCAGGTGCGGCCCCTTAGATCGTCGTGTTTGCAGCCGAAGCCTGTCTAACCTGAGCCCCTTTCAAATTTGAATTTACCTCAGACGAAATTGTTTTCAGACAATGTATATTTTGCTCTACCCCAGGGAGCTCTGACATCCTGGCCGAGAATGACCCAAAGCGCGGATGCAGTCCATGGTTACAGAAAAAGGGGGTAGTCTTAATGGAGTCCTGGTATCAATTATTGAGAGCAAACTCAGCTAATGGCAGATGTTCCACCCAATCGGACTGATGTCCTGACACATAACAGCGGAGGTATTGCTTCAGAGCCTGGTTAGTACGTTCAGTTTGACCATTGGTTTCGGGGTGGTAGGCCAAGAAGGATAACTCCACACCAATGCGTTTACAGAACGCCCTCCAGAATTTTGAGACGAACTGAGTACCCCTGTCGGACACAATATTTGCCGGAACACCGTGAAGACGTACAATATGCAGAACGAACAATCTACTCAAAGTGACCAAGAGGTGTATTAAATGCTGTTTTCCTCTCATCCCCGTCCCTTATGCGGACTAGATTGTATGCCCCCCGGAGGTCAAGTTTAGTAAACCAACAGGCTCCCATTAGCTGATTAAAAAGATCAGGGATGAGTGGAAGCGGATACTGGTTCTTTATAGTGATTGCATTTAATTCCCGGTAGTCAATGCAGGGTCTGAGACCACCATCTTTCTTCTCTACAAAGAAAAATCCAGCCCCAACTGGTGAAATAGACGGTCTAATAAACCCTTTTTTCAAGCTGTCTGTTATATAGTTGTTCAAGGCCTGACGCTCAGGACCAGAGAGATTGAATATTCTCCCTTTTGGAAGACGGGCATTTGGAATCAGATCTATAGGGCAATCATACTCTCTGTGGGGGGGGGGGTAGCTTCTCAGACTCTATAACAGAAAAGACATCTTCATAGCCCCGGAGAGCAAACGGTATGAAGGGGGTTTTAAGCTTAACTTGATTTACTGCTAGTGATATGCATTTATCCTGACCCTGCGAACTCCAGCGCACCACATCTCCCAGGTGCCAGTCGATGACAGGATTGTGCTGGCGTAACCAAGGCATTCCCAAAATAACTGCAGAGGATAAATTATCCATCACAGAAAAAAAAAAAAATAAATAAAAAAATTATGATATAAGCTCGGTATGTAATGTTCCTACAGACATAGCAATCTTGGCAGTAATAAATTTAACCCCCTCCTGAATAATGGACGTGCCATTAATAGCCGTGGTTTTAATTGGGACATTAAGTTTTAGTAATGGAACACCAAGATTTTTAGCAGCCAAAGAGTCCATAAAATTCCCTTCAGACCCGCTATCCACATAGGCCTTTAAACACAGAGATTTCTGACCAAAATACAGAGAAATAGGTAATAAAATTTTAGCAGCATCTGCGGGCAGTACCTGAGCCTCTGGGCAACCATAGCAGGAGTTGCCCAGAGGCCAATGTTCCCGGGGTATGGATTTCTGATGTTCAGCGTTGTCCCTGGAGTCTCTTGACTGCAGCATGCTTGAGCAGGAAGGTGAAAATGAACTTCCAGGCTGTGCACTGAGGCTAGTAACAGGTGTTTTAGGCTAACAATCAGCTCAGGCAGAAGAAGAGGGAAAAAAAAAAAAAAAGGTTCAGGGAAACTGCTTTTATATATGTTGGGTATATATACACAAGAAGCAGTTTTATTTTGGGCCGGATATATTGTAACATCCATCTGCAAGTCTGGGCTGCAGAAAGACAGCGCCCCCGAGTAACCCCGATACCCTTTACCCCTATACAGGGATCTGGATATACAGCAGAGCCCAGGAGGCGCAGTCAGAATAGGTGCAGTGCGCCAGAGCAGGACAGTCGCCAATAGAAAAGCAGGAAGGAGCCAAAAACATAGTCAGAACCAGGCGAGCAGTGGAGGTACAGAAACAGCAGGCAGAGGCAGAGTCGAGAGTCCAGGCCAAGGTCACAAAACGGGAGGGTGGTAGAGGTGCAAAAACGGCAGGCGGTAGCAGAGTCAAATATCCAGGCCAAGGTCACAAACCAGGAGAATAGAAGTACAGAATCAGCAGGCAGAAGAGAGGTCAGGGGTCCAAGCCAAGGTCAGCATCAGTAGTCGGGAGAAAGGTACGAAAACGGTAGGCAATAGAATAGTCAGAAATCTAGGCTGAGGTCAGAGTAAACTATAGTAAATCACAAAGTAGCACGCAGGGGAACCAAGAATATATCCGGCAGCTTGCAAGCTCAGTCCCAAGGTATTTGAGGGATCAGGTCATCCTTCACAGGCTCCCGGGCTGATGTCATCAGGACCGCCCCCAGGACCAGAGATGATGATGATGCACCAACCCCTTCATGACTTACAGAGGAGCGGAGTCTGCGTCCACTAGACGCCTGCGCAGAAGCCCTTTCACTGTTGCCGCCATCACTCGGGCGCGAGCCACGGCGCCTCCCAGTGGCCGAGGCAGGAACAGCAGGCCCCGAGTTCGACGACAATGTGTCAGTCCGGCACCTCCTTGTGGCCGAGGCCTGGACAGCAGGCCCCGAGCCCGAGGGCGGCGTGACAGTCCGTTGTCTCCTAGTGGCTGAGGGCGGAACAGCAGGCCCCGAGTCTGACGGCGATGTGACACCGGAGTAGTTAAGGACAGTCACTACAACCGAGTGAACTTACCGTGTGCTCGGCATCGCAACTGCGAACGCCTGGAAAGGCTGCAACCGCAAATATCGCAAGCACGATGCAGGACGCTAAGCTGCTGGAAGATGGAGCTTGTGCGAGTTGGCGTTACCGCAGGTGCTGACAGAATACCACTCACTCACACAGACATAATAACCGAGGGAAGGGGTTTCAGAATGAGTCAGCCACCATACACACAGCAGCAGTATAAAAATACTAGCGCATGGCATAGCGGCCATGAGCACTTTTTATAGCGTGCGGGACCTGACAGAAATCTCCAGAGCCCTGAGCTAAGCCAATGGAATCAGGAGCAGGACCTGAGCACCTGACTCCTGAACTCCAATGGGAGCTCGTCCCGTGGGCATGCTCAGAAGTTGGGAAAAAGGACAGCCTCTGGAGACAAATGTGAGAACCTGGATTCCCGCATAGGCAGCATAGAACCCAGATTCCTAACATTACCCCCCTCCTAGGGTCCCCTCCTCCCTGAACCTTCCGATCAGGGGAGACGAGATCGAAAGGTCTCAGGAGGGACACCCGGGAGACAATAGGAGTTTTAGGAGGAGGCCGCCGTGTAACGGCGGGCGTAGCCACACTCCGTTCGGGAAGGCTATCCCGAGCACACAGGGTGCATGCCCGAATAAACTTTTTTACGTCCCGAGCCCTGTGCGGCCACCAATACTAACCGGCCAGAGACTTCGTGGTCTGCATATAGCCACGATGGCCGTCCGCATTGGGCGCGTGTGCCCACGCGAGGACTTTAGACCGCTGGCAAGGAGGGACAAAAGTCTTGCCTACCGACTCACCGTCAGACCACTGCGGGGCGCCTACTTCCGGAGAAGCAGTGGGTGCATGAAAACAACCGCATATGGACTCATGAGCCGGACATGTCTCAGAAATGGCGCGATACACTTCCATGGGCTCGGATGGCGGAACCTCTGGCTCGGGCGGATCCAGAGATTCAAAAAATTTGGGAGCCGGGGTACCTCTCCGTTTGGAGTGAACTCGCTCCACACCACGCTCCGAAAATCAGAGGTCAATCCGCGAGGAGATTGATATTAACTCCTCGAGACTGGTAGGAATTTCTCTTGTGGAGAGAGCATCCTTTACATGCTCTGCTAATCCCTTCCAGAAGACAGGAATCAGAGCCTTGTCTGACCACTCCAACTCGGACGCCAGTGTCCGAAAACGGACGGCGTATTGACTGACCGAGAGTGATCCTTAAGACAAGGAGAGCAGTTGGAGAGAGGTATCGTGTGTAACCCGCGGACCAAGAAACACCTGTTGATAGCAGTTAGCAGATTAGCTGCGGTCCGAATATCCGGGTCACCACGCTCCCATAGTGGCGTAGCCCATTCCAGCGCCTTACCCGACAGTAGGGATATAATAAAGGCCACCTTGGTCCGCTCTGTAGGGAATTGCGCAGCCAGCAGCTCCAGGTGGATCGAGCACTGGCTGATAAAACCTCTACAAGAGGCGCCATCCCCAGAATATTTTTCGGGTAACGGGAGGCAGGTAACTGTCGGCGTAAAGGCGGACATGGACATACACCCTACCGCGTCCGTGAGTTCTTGGACAGCAGCATCTGTGGCCTGTGAAGCTGTAAGCGTTCGCTCAAGGGTAGCCAAGCGAGTCTCGAGCTGTTGCATGCACTGCAACAGTTGCTGCTGATCTGCCATCTCCAGCCAGACCCTGGCGCTAGTAATATGTTAGGAGTGGTGGAAGGCACTAAAATAAATAAATAATTAAAGTGCCTTCGCCACTCGGGGTCCACCGTGCGGTGGATGACAAAACCGCTGCAGGGAGAGGCAGAGCACTAATATGCACAGGGTTCTAACTCACCCAGATGCAATAAGGCAAGCCCTGTTAAAGCACACAGCTGCAGGGAAAAATAACACAAAATAGTGTCGCTGAGCCTGTTAACAGGACAGGATCTCAGCGGCACACGTGCGGTAACCGGAAACCGGAGTAGTTAAGGATAGTCACTACAACTGAGCGGACTTACCGTGTACACGTGTGCTCGGCGTCGCAACTGCGCACGCCTGGAAAGGCTGCAACCGCAAATATCACAAGCGCGATGCAGGACACTAAGCTGCTGGAAGATGGAGCTTGTGCGCGTTGGCGTTAGCGCAGGTGCTGACAGAATACCACTCACACAGACGAAATAACCGAGGGAAGGGGTTTCATAATGAGTCAGTCACCAGTCCAAGCATCCGTCACCATACACACAGCAGCAGTATAAAAAATACTAGCGCATGGCATAGCGGCCATGCGCACTTTTTATAGCATACGGGACCTGCCAGAAATCTCCAGAGCCCTGAGCTAAGCCAATGGAATCAGGAGCAGGACCTGAGCACCAGACTCCTGAACTCCAATGGGAGCTCATCCCGTGGGCATGCTCAGAAGTTGGGAAAAAGGACAACCTCTGGAGACAAATGTGAGAACCTGGATTCCTGCATAGGCAGCATAGAACCCAGATTCCTAACAGTCAGGACATAGCAATAGATCAGAAAACCAGAACGGGCATTAGACGGTACAATAGGGGTAAACTGTAATAGAGTAACGATAGCCAAGCCAGGAGGTCAGAACCAGAAAAGACAATAGTACCAAAACGAGAGACGGAGTACAGAGCGAAGGAACAAGCCGGGTCATACACAGGAAGCAAACAAACAACGCAGAGTTCAGATACACCAGAACAGCAGTATAACTGACAGAGATGCTAGTTTGGAGTGAGTATAAATACCCCTCCCAGATCCAAAGAGAGGCCGGCAAAAGTTAACCCTGTGAGAACAGGACATTAACCATGTCCTAACCATGACAAGCACAAGGCATCCCCACCTGGTCTATACAGTATAATACATCCTCTCCATGGTCCTCAGTATAGTTTTATCACCACACAGTGTTCTACAAAACAATAAAATACAATACTCACCTCTCCTCGTTCCTCCGCTGCTCTGGTCTTCGCAACGCCATCTTGTCTTCTGAAGCGTCACACATCTCAGCGTACAGGATGCCATTTAGTGACGTCATCACACTGAGATGTCAGACGCTGAGGAAGAATGATGGGGGAGGAAATGTCAGCTTTCATCTACAGTATATCGGTACTCGGCAGATGCCAAAACTGGTAAACTTGCTGGAGGGGCCCTTTGACAGCACTGGAACCACCCCCCCTCTGAGACTCACGGGCCCTATAGCGGCAGTGCAGGGAGATCGTGTCACCGTGCCATGCAAAAAATGACCCAACCTGATGATATTGAGGCATTTTTGACTGTGCTTAAAGGGTTGCAGAGTGGGAGAGGCTGTCACCAAAGCAGTGTGCTGAGGTGCTGGCCCCCTATTTAATTTGGGAACCCTAAAAGGCTTATTATGACCTGGTCTTACAGGATGCAAAGTAGTATGCCAAATTAAAAACTGACATATTGGTACGCTCAGGAGTGACTATGTCAGTTAGAGCCCAAATGGTCCACCACTGAGTGACAAACCCCCTCGCTGCCAAATGTTCAACCTGCTGCATCTAGTACGGAAGTGGTTGTAGCCAGAGTCCTTCACCCCAGCCCTGATAGTTGAGCGCGTTGTTATGGACAGATTAATTCACTCCTTTCCTAGGCCGGTGCAGAGCTGGGTTGCCCAAGGAGACCCCCGGAATGCGGACAACCTGGTTGGCCTCGTAGAAAGGTACCAGGTGGTCGAGAGGTCCTTAAGGAAACCGGGCGGTGTTGCATCCCCGTATTGGGGTGCCCTGAAGGAGCTTGACTCATCTAGAGCAACAACTGGGGGGAGTCGAGGTCTCGAAGGGCCGCTGAAAAGTTGCCACAGGCCACTGTAAAGCAATTTATTTATGCTAGTCCTGGGAATATAGCTGTTCGTTGTCCTATGTCCACTGGACAGATGGACTGCAGCGTAGGAAGATGCTGTTCCTATTATGCCTATCCAGCTTGCATTGTGGACTATCCGCCCTGTGAGGGGCCATAATAAGCGTGTCAAGTAACAATAAATGGGCTACTGGTGTCCGGACTCTTGAAGTTTGGTAACCTTAGTAAGGGCCACACTCCCCCACCAGTTGATTTGTGGAAACTCATGGACATCCGCTGTATTCACGGGGATGCCAAAGACTACCCTGTTGCTAAAGTGACTATAAAAATGAACTGCGGCATGAGGTCGGAGTAGTTAGAGACCTACTACACCCAGTGATAATAGGTAGAACTTTAACTTGTTCTGAAACTTATTGCAAAAGGCAATGGTGCCAAGTCACTCAGACAGGAGCCGCTCGAAGCATGATGAATACCCATCGCTGTCGGAGGCGGATAAGTTCCCCCTTTGTGTCCTTGCTGGCGATGAGGACGAGGCAGTGACTCATGAGGTCGAGATTCCTGAGTTAGGGGCTTCTGGGAGGAAATTTTGGATTGCTCAAATGGAGGACCTTACATTAAAAGGAGACTTGAATAATGTTATTGTGATAAATGGGGTTGTCCAAGAGGTGGGGGCCAACACCAGGTTTCCATATTTTATGGTAAATGAGGATTTGCTAAATTGGGTCACTAAACTGAGAGGGAAAGTATTAGAGCAGCGGCTAACACCAGGACCATATAGACTTAAGGTACTAGACCTCGCTCATTCTCATGTCTTGGGTGGGAATCTGGTCGTGGACCTGTCCTACCTGTCAGCTAACTGCTCCCATCTCCCACTTCCACAGTCCCCTAGTGATGTTACCCATTATAGAAGTCCCACTTGACTGGATTGCCATGGACCTTGTCGGGCCCATAGTTTAGTCTGCCAGGGGGGCACCAATATATCCTGGTGGTCTTGGACTAAGCAACACGTAACCTGGAGCGGTACCACTGAGAAACTCCTCTGCCAAGAGTATAGCCCGAGAGTTAGTCCACATTTTCTCCCGGTCGGGTCTGCTAAAGGAGATCCTGATGAACCAAGGAACGTCATTCATGTCCAAACTAATAAGAGAGCTACAGTGGGGCAAAAAAGTATTTAGTCAGTCAGCAATAGTGCAAGTTCCACCACTTAAAAAGATGAGAGGCGTCTGTAATTTACATCATAGGTAGACCTCAACTATGGGAGACAAACTGAGAAAAAAAAATCCAGAAAATCACATTGTCTGTTTTTTTTCATTTTATTTGCATATTATGGTGGAAAATAAGTATTTGGTCAGAAACAAAATTTCATCTCAATACTTTGTGATATATCCTTTGTTGGCAATGACAGAGGTCAAACGTTTTCTGTAAGTCTTCACAAGGTTGCCACACACTGTTGTTGGTATGTTGGCCCATTCCTCCATGCAGATCTCCTCTAGAGAAGTGATGTTTTTGGCTTTTCGCTTGGCAACACGGACTTTCAACTCCCTCCAAAGGTTTTCTATAGGGTTGAGATCTGGAGACTGGCTAGGCCACTCCAGGACCTTGAAATGCTTCTTACGAAGCCACTCCTTCGTTGCCCTGGCAGTGTGCTTTGGATCATTGTCATGTTGAAAGACCCAGCCACGTTTCATCTTCAATGCCCTTGCTGATCGAAGGAGGTTTGCACTCAAAATCTCACGATACATGGCCCCATTCATTCTTTCATGTACCCGGATCAGTCGTCCTGGCCCCTTTGCAGAGAAACAGCCCCAAAGCATGATGTTTCCACCACCATGCTTTACAGTAGGTATGGTGTTTGATGGATGCAACTCAGTATTCTTTTTCCTCCAAACACGACAAGTTGTGTTTCTACCAAACAGTTCCAGTTTGGTTTCATCAGACCATAGGACATTCTCCCAAAACTCCTCTGGATCATCCAAATGCTCTCTAGCAAACTTCAGACGGGCCCGGACATGTACAGGCTTAAGCAGTGGGACACGTCTGGCACTGCAGGATCTGAGTCCATGATGGCGTAGTGTGTTACTTATGGTAGGCCTTGTTACATTGGACCCAGCTCTCTGCAGTTCATTCACTAGGTCCCCCCGCGTGGTTCTGGGATTTTTGCTCACCGTTCTTGTGATCATTCTCACCCCACGGGGTGGGATTTTGCGTGGAGCACCAGATCGAGGGAGATTATCAGTGGTCTTGTATGTCTTCCATTTTCTAATTATTGCTCCCACAGTTGATTTCTTCACTCCAAGCTGGTTGGCTATTGCAGATTCAGTCTTCCCAGCCTGGTGCAGGGCTACAATTTTGTTTCTGGTGTCCTTTGACAGCTCTTTGGTCTTCACCATAGTGGAGTTTGGAGTCAGACTGTTTGAGGGTGTGCACAGGTGTCTTTTTATACTGATAACAAGTTTAAACAGGTGCCATTACTACAGGTAATGAGTGGAGGAAAGAGGAGACTCTTAAAGACGAAGTTACAGGTCTGTGAGAGCCAGAAATCTTGATTTCTTGTTTCTGACCAAATACTTATTTTCCACCATAATATGCAAATAAAATGAAAAAAAACCAGACAATGTGATTTTCTAGATTTTTTTTTCTCAGTTTGTCTCCCATAGTTGAGGTCTACCTATGATGTAAATTACAGACGCCTCTCATCTTTTAAAGTGGTGGAACTTGCACTATTGCTGACTGACTAAATACTTTTTTGCCCCACTGTATGTAAGGGTATGTGCACACGTTGCAGATTTTGATGCATCGCTCTCCCCTTCCTGAGGAAGACGGGGTTTACCATAAACCATCATACGTTGTGTTGGGGAGCTTTTTATCAAGATACAATGGCTGAATCACGGGAGCAAAGGATTTAAAAAATTTATAAAAATCAATATGGTGTTGATTCACTGCTACAGGTAAGACTACAAGTTACAACAATCCCTATCGTAACATTTATCAGCGAGTCAGCTGAATTAATTCTGCTCAGTATTAACTGATACAAATAATTTAAAATAATACTAATTATATTAAGATTGAGCAGAATTAATTTCAGCCTATTGGTTCAGCCTCCACAAGTCACAGTCTTTCATGTGGCCCCATCATGAAAATAATTTGGCCACCACTGGCTGTACTCAGCATAAGGAAAAAAATTACAGCATGCTGTGATTTCACTCTGAAATCTGATGGGTGTGAGAAAAAAAAAATCAGATGCCTTACGGAACATCAGTATAACATCCGATTTTTACTGAAAGGTAGAGGTCACACTTGTGAGTGCAACGCGAGAAACTCGTGCAAGCCTCTCGCCTCAATACCCGGCACTGCCGCCAGCGGTTCGGATCAGAGAGTTCAGCTGCATAGAAAGACATGCAGCCACACGCTCCAGTCCCGAGTGCCGGCGACAGTGATGGGTATTGAAGTGAAAGACTCGCGTGAGTTTCTGGCATTGCACTCGCAAGTGTGATCCCGGCCTTACATTGGAATTCTGTACAATGGGAAGCTGTAAATGGTCCTGAAAATGATTAATAGCTGCTGAGTAGAAAAAAAAAAACGATTGTATATGGACAGCACACGGATGGCAAGTGAGAAAAAATTGTCCCAATCTCCTAGACATGAATGGGACTGATTATTTAAATGCTAGTGTGAGCAAGCCCTTAGAATTGAGCAACAGTGCTTATGCTCAGTACGAGCTCCATTCTTTTCCTATGGGGCTGCCGAGCGCTCTGCTTTTTCCAGCAGATCCATTGAAAATGAATGAAGTAGGGGTCAGGCATCCACAAAGCCACTCCAGTTTGTAACGGGAATATAAATTCCTCATTTTGCCAATTGGTGCAGGTCCCAGAGGTCGCACACTCACTGATCAGCAAGTTACCACCTCTCCCATAGTTAAGCGATAACTTTTCACTGCACAATCCTTTTAAAAGGACTCTGTCAGGACAGAATGACTATTCAAACCAAGCACATGCACATACACTCTGTGTACACTTGGTGTGGCCAAATATTTAAGTGCTCCTTCCCATCAACTTAGTTTTTTCTCTATTTCCGCCCTCCCTCTACTTTGACAGTTCTGGCTTTATAGAACCAGAGATAGAAAACAAGTAGGTGGGAAGATGCCCTTATATGTTTGGCCGCAGCAATGGTGCATTGAGGGCCTGTGCTTGGTTTGAACAGTCATTCTGTGCTGACAGACTCCCTTTAAAGCCGGCGTCACACTAAACGTATGGAAAATCTGTCTGAGTCTCCCTGCTGAGAGTCGCACAAGTGTTCTCCTTATGGTAATTTGTGTGTAATGCGTTTGCAATGCGATGATGCGATTTTCTCGCACCTGTGTATGACATCCGTATGGCTTTACATTTCTCACTGATTTTCCCCATTGAATTAAATTGCTCAGTGGGCTGCTATGAGGAAAATGTGTGCGTATTTGTCGCAAGCTAGGTGGATGGTCCGTTTGATGTCCGAGATTTTCTCGCACCCATAGGCTTGCATTGGCGAATCTCGGACGATATACGCGTACAATCGCAGCATGCTATGATTTTACACACGTTGAATACGCCTAAGGAAAAAATAAGGTGATGTGAGCTGCCCCATAGATTAACACTGGTCCGAGTGCTATGCGATGTTTTCTAGCACAGCACTCATCTGTATTCTATGGTAGTGTGACTCCGACCTAAGGCCCTCAAACATATTAGAAAGCTCTCAGCCTTACAGCCATTTGGCCGACAGCTATCTATCCTATCACATACACAGGAGCAGTTCGCCAAATGTTCTTGTGCTCTCTACACACATCACACTGTGGCTGAACCTGGCGTCTTTCGCCTTACATGCCTAGAAGCCAGTAGAATAGACAGTACTACTGTGTGCACGGTTGCATAAGATTACAGCCCTGATTCACAAAGAACAGAATTTTGCATGCCAGCCCTAATGAAATGTAAACCGGAGTAAGCTGGGCCACTTTGCGCATTTTTTTAAATTTGCAATTAATAACATTCGTTTATTATCGCTTTTTGTTATATAAAATATCACACACCGCTGATTGTTCAGTTTTGATAGAATTCAACTTTTCCTGAATGTACAAGTCTCGGCCAGCACCACTATTTTGAAGAGTAGGTGGAGATTTGCAGGGAGAGGGGTGACGATGAGAGAGCGCAGCCGACAGAATAATCATAATTTACATTACAAAAGTGTCATAAATCATGGCAGGAATGATCTCCAGTGACCCAGGAAATTCCTGTTATAATTTTACACTTCTGTATTGTAAGTTATGAGATCTCTGTCGGCTGCGCTCCGCCACTTTTCAAAATGTTGGTGCTGCGCCCAGGACTGGTGGACATGCAGCCAAAGTGCGCAATCTGCGCTGTGGGTAAGTTTTTAGATTACAAAAAGCAAAAATGCAAGTTTTGTTAAACAGAAAAAAAAAATTGCCCTATAGAAAGAAATACATAAAAAATATAAGTGTAAAAAAAAATCACGTATAACTTTTGATGTTTGTATATACGGCACAAGTAAGATGCTGACTACTAGCGTGTTTGTCATTATGAATCTCCTTTGAAACCCTGAGCGTGGTCGGGCTTCAAAGGAGACTGTGATTTCTGCTATATGCGGCGATGCTGTACCGTTGCTACATATAGCACATGCGATCAGACGATCGCATCTTCAAGCTCCCTAAGGGGGCTCACAAGAACATTAAAAAGTTTAAAAAAAATGTTAAAAAATTAAAAAAGAAAAAAAAAGTGCAAATCACCACCCCTCCTTTTCCACCATTGAAAATAAATTATTAAAAAAAAAATTAAAAATGCACATATTTGGTATCACCACGTTGAGAAGTTGGTCTGATCTAGTAAAATATAAAAACAATCAAGCCGGTTGGTAACAAATGATCAAAAAAAATCACATCTATTCCAAAATGGTACTAATAAAAATGTCATCTCACCCTGCAAAAAATAACCAGTCACTCAGCCCCATCAGACGAAAAATAAAAATGATATGGGTCTCTGAAAATAGCGACATCGCCGACAAAACTTTTTTTTTTTTGCAAACTTCAGATTTTTTTCCACCAGAATCATATTAGACGGTCAATTTTACAACAAAACGTACACCGTAAAAACAATTCCCAAAAAACAATGTGAAAGCTGTGAGTTTAGTTTACAATTTCACTGTAGAAAAATAAGAGTTCTGGCTCTGAGGAGAAGGGGGGAACGGAAACGAAGAAACAAAAATGGGCTGCGGACTTCATGAAAGGGGTTAAAAACGAGCAATTCCCTAAAAAAAAGCCATGAAATCATTACAATTCTAAAGCTGCTATCTATAATAATAAATGCCCTAACCAGCTTCCGGTTGTAACAACTTCCGTCCAGTTGTAACCGGTGACGTCACCACACACACACACGCACATATTAACCCTCAACACACCACACCGCCTCAACACACACTCCTCTCACCTTTCACCTCCACTCATGTCCACTCACTCTTTCACTCCACATACGTTCCTTTCTCTCACTCCGTTTCTCATACTCACACCGTCATCGTCGCTGCCCCGACATCTTCCTCCGCCGCCGCGATCCAGGATCCAGACGTTCTCCAGGCCGCCGACATGTTCTTGCGGGACGCCATCTTGGATTTCGTGAAATCCCGCGAGATTCAAGATGGCGTCGCCGCAACAATATGTCGCTGGCGTGGACGACATCGGGATCCAAAAAGATGGCGTCGGCGAAATCTCGCGAGATTACGCCGACGCCATTTTGGATCCCGATGTCGCCCATGCCAGCGACATGTTGTTGCGGCGACGCCATCTTGAATATCGCGGGACTTCACGACATCCAAGATGGCGTCCCGCAAGAATATGTCGCTGGCGTGGGCGACATCGGGATCCAAAATGGCGTCGGCGTAATCTCGAGAGATTTCGCCGACGCCATATTTTTGGATCCCGATGTCGTCCACGCCAGCGATATGTTGTTGCGGCGACGCTATCTTGAATATCGCGGGACTTCACGAAATCCAAGATGGCGTCCCGCAAGAACATGTCGGCGGCCTGGAGAACGTCTGGATCCTGGATCGCGGCGGCGGAGGAAGATGTCGGGGCAGCGACGATGACGGTGTGAGTATGAGAAACGGAGTGAGAGAAAGGAACGTATGTGGAGTGAAAGAGTGAGTGGACATGAGTGGAGGTGAAAGGTGAGAGGAGTGTGTGTTGAGGCGGTGTGGTGTGTTGAGGGTTAACATGGCAAGAGGTGTTAACGACGTCCGCCGACGCCATCTTGCATTCGTGAAATTGCGTAATTTACCTCACGCCGACTTGCTGTGCGGACGCTTGGCATTGCCTGTACCACCATAACTACTGCTGCCTTGGTCCTATGCCTGTTTACTGCCGGTGTCTAATTACTGGACCAATTTGCCTGTACCGCCATAACTACTGCTGCCTTGCTCCTCTGCCGGTGTCTAATTACAGGACCAATTTGCCTATATCGCCATAACTACTGCCTTTGTCCTCTGCCGGTGTCTAATTACAGGGCCAATTTGCCTCTATCGCCATAACTACTGCTGCTTTGGTCATCTGCCTGTTTACTGCCGGTGTCTAATTACAAGGCCAATTTGCCTCTACCGCCATAACTACTGCTGCCTTGCTCCTCTGCCGGTGTCTAATTACAGGGCTAATTTGCCTCTACCGCCATAACTACTGCTGCCTTGCTCCTCTGCCGGTGTCTAATTACAGGGCTAATTTACCTATACCGCCATAACTAATGCTGCCTTGCTCCTCTGCCGGTGTCTAATTACAGGGCTAATTTGCCTCTACCGCCATAACTACTGCTGCCTTGCTCCTCTGCCGGTGTCTAATTACAGGGCTAATTTGCCTCTACCGCCATAACTACTGCTGCCTTGCTCCTCTGCCGGTGTCTAATTACAGGGCTAATTTGCCTATACCGCCATAACTATTGCTGCCTTGCTCCTCTGCCGGTGTCTAATTACAGGGCTAATTTGCCTCTACCGCCATAACTACTGCTGCCTTGCTCCTCTGCCGGTGTCTAATTACAGGGCTAATTTGTCTCTACCGCCATAACTACTGCTGCCTTGCTCCTCTGCCGGTGTCTAATTACAGGGCCAATTTGCCTCTACCGCCATAACTACTGCTGCCTTGCTCCTCTGCCGGTGTCTAATTTACAGGGCCAATTTGCCTCTACCGCCATAACTACTGCTGCCTTGCTCCTCTGCCGGTGTCTAATTACAGGATCAATTTTCCTCTACTGCCATAACTACTGCTGCCTTGCTCCTCTGCCGGTGTCTAATTACAGGGCCAATTTGCCTATACCGCCATAACTATTGCTGCCTTGCTCCTCTGCCGGTGTCTAATTACAGGGCTAATTTGCCTCTACCGCCATAACTACTGCTGCCTTGCTCCTCTGCCGGTGTCTAATTACAGGGCTAATTTGTCTCTACCGCCATAACTACTGCTGCCTTGCTCCTCTGCCGGTGTCTAATTACAGGGCCAATTTGCCTCTACCGCCATAACTACTGCTGCCTTGCTCCTCTGCCGGTGTCTAATTTACAGGGCCAATTTGCCTCTACCGCCATAACTACTGCTGCCTTGCTCCTCTGCCGGTGTCTAATTACAGGATCAATTTGCCTCTACCGCCATAACTACTGCTGCCTTGCTCCTCTGCCGGTGTCTAATTACAGGGCCAATTTGCCTAAACCGCCATAACTACTGCTGCCTTGCTCCTCTGCCGGTGTCTAATTACAGGATCAATTTGCCTCTACCGCCATAACTACTGCTGCATTGCTCCTCTGCTGGTGTCTAATTACAGGGCCAATTTGCCAATACCGCCATAACTACTGCTGCCTTGCTCCTCTGCCGGTGTCTAATTACAGGGCCAATTTGCCTCTACCGCCATAAGTACTGCTGCCTTGCTCCTCTGACTGTTCACTGCCTGTGTCTAATTACAGGGCCAATTTGCCTCTACCGCCATAACTACTGCTGCCTTGCTCCTCTGCCGGTGTCTAATTACAGGGCCAATTTGCCTCTACCGCCATAACTACTGCTGCCTTGCTCCTCTGCCGGTGTCTAATTACAGGGCCAATTTGCCTCTACCGCCATAACTACTGCTGCCTTGCTCCTCTGCCGGTGTCTAACTACAGGGCCAATTTGCCACTACCACTTCATAACTACTGCTGGGCAATTACAGGGTCAATTAGTATCTGTTTACTCTACAATACTCCAGGACGCCTTCTTCACTGCCAGATAACTGCCAAATAGACTCCTTTACCTGTGCCAACATGAGTCATAACAAAAAGTATGCCAATGCCAGTGAAAGGAAAGCAGCTTTAGCACTACGACAAAAACAACGCCGTGCTAATGAGACTCCTGAGGAAAAACACCATCGCCTTGAGAAGATTAAGGCTTATAAACGCCGTCGCCTCACACACGAATCCCCTAACTCTAAATCCATAAGATTGGCTGAAGAAGCCTCTGCATGCCGTCACCGCCGACAACAGACGGCCTCTTCCTCATCATTATTATTAGACTCACAACAGGATGCTTCCACATCAGCATGTGGAACAATTTACTGCTACACTTCATCCCATATGCCATTCACTGACATAACTAATCAGCAATCTGTTTCTGCCCTATCAATACCACCATTCAATACCGATGCACAGTATGCCAATGCCAGTGAAAGGAAAGCAGCTTTAGCACTACGACAAAAACAACGCCGTGCTAATGAGACTCCTGAGGAAAAACAGCATCAACTTGACAAGATTAAGGCTTATAAACGCTGTCGTCTCACACACGAATCCCCTAACTCTAAATCTATTACATTGGCTGAAGAAGCCTCTACACGCCATCACCGCCAACAACAGACGGCTTCTTCCTCATCATCTATAATAATAAATGCCCTAACCAGCTTCCGGTTGCAACAACTTCCGTCCAGTTGTAACCGGTGACGTCACCACACACACACACACGCACGTTAACCCTCAACACACCACACCGCCTCAACACACACTCCTCTCACCTTTCACCTCCACTCACTCTTTCACTCCACATATGTTCCTTTCTCTCACTCCGTTTCTCATACTCACACCGTCATCGTCGCTGCCCCGACATCTTCCTCCGCCGCCGCGATCCTGGATCCAGACGTTCTCCAGGCCGCCGACATGTTCTTGCGGCGACGCCATCTTGGATTTCGTGAAATCCCGCGAGATTCAAGATGGCGTCGCCGCAAGAACATGTCGCTGGCGTGGACGACTCGGGATCCAAAAAGATGGCGTCGGCGAAATCTCGCGAGATTACGCCGACGCCATTTTGGATCCCGATGTCGTCCACGCCGGCGACATGTTCTTGCGGCGACGCCATTTTGGATCGGCAAAATCCCGCGATAGTCAAGATGGCGTCGCCGCAAGAACATGTCGCCGGCGAGGACGACGTCGGGATCCAAAATGGCGTCGGCGAAAACTCGCGAGATTTCGCCGATGCCATTTTGGATCCCGACGTCGTCCACGCCGGCGACATGTTCTTCCGGCGACGCTATCTTGACTATCGCGGGTTTTCACGATACTCAAGATGGCGTCGCCGCAAGAACATGTCGCCGGCGTGGACAACGTCTGGATCCAGGATGGCGCCGGCGGAAGAAGATGTCGGGGATCGTGGAGCAGCGGCGATGACGGCGTGAGTATGAGAGACGGAGTGAGAGAAGGGGTCGTATGTGGAGTGAAAGAGTGAGTGGAGATGGTGAAAGGTGAGAGGAGTGTGTGTTGAGGAGTGTGTGTGTTGAGGGTTAACATGGCAAGAGGTGTGATGCTATCGCATCCTCCCGATGCGATAGCGTCGGGCCATAATCTAGTGTATATATAATAATGCAATGTGATTATGCTGGTGCTCGGTGTCCCCCTCGCCCGGTCAGTGATGAGCCCGCTCCAGCAGATGCTGTCACCTCAGCACTGACTCTAGAATGGCGGCTCCGGAGAGATCCTCCCTACAGCACCTCCATTCTAGTCACCTCCCCAGGTCTATAGTGGAGCTGCTGGTAGGAGTCTCACAGGAGCAACTCCAATCTAGACTCAACCGCTCTGCAAGCGCTACGCTCGCAATGCGCATGCCCAGGTTTCTGACCCGGAAGTTTTCCTTCCATCGTAGGGTACACGTCTCCCACAACCCCTATCTCCTTCCTTTCCGGCATTGTCCCTAGACGAGTGAGTATGGGCCCGAGGCGGCTCCTCATGTGTATCTGTTGCCATCCTCCCCTCCTAAGCCGCCCTCCATCCCTCGGCTCCCCGGAGTCGCAGTAGAGATGCATCCACGTGTGACCGGCGCCGTATTTCTGCCTGGCTGCGGAGGGCTGGAAGCATTGTGTGTTGTGGCCGGTGCAGGCCGAGCTGCTGCCGCCGTGTGCCGCTCCTCCATTAACATGCCGTGTTTGTGTCTACAGAGATGGCTCCTGCAAAGAAAGGAGGCGAGAAGAAGAAAGGGCGCTCCGCCATCAATGAGGTGGTCACTAGGGAATACACCATCAACATTCACAAGCGGATCCATGGCATGTAAGTGTGTACACCGTACAGACCGGTCATGGAGCAGAGCCGCCCCGGTATTGGGGAGCCGTCGGTAAATTTGTCATCAGGTCGTTATACCTGCACAAAATCTAATGTAATTGGCAGGGGCGCACGCTGTAGCTACAAGGCCGGGGTAATGGTGGACGGGGGCGCACGCTGTAGCTACAAGGCCGGGGTAATGGTGGACGGGGGCGCACGCTGTAGCTACAAGGCCGGGGTAATGGTGGACGGGGGCGCGCGCTGTAGCTGCAGGGCCGGGGTAATGGTGGACGGGGGCGCACGCTGTAGCTACAAGGCCGGGGTAATGGTGGACGGGGGCGCACGCTGTAGCTACAAGGCCGGGGTAATGGTGGACGGGGGCGCACGCTGTAGCTGCAGGGCCGGGGTAATGGTGGACGGGGGCGCGCGCTGTAGCTGCAGGGCCGGGGCAATGGTGGACGGGGGGCGCGCGCCCTAGCTGCAGGGCATGGGTAATGGTGGACGGGGGCGCGCGCCGTAGCTGCAGGGCATGGGTAATGGTGGACGGCGGCGCGCGCTGTAGCTGCAGGGCCTGGGTAATGGTGGAAGGGGGCGCGCGCTGTAGCTGCAGGGCCTGGGCAATGGTGGACGGGGGCGCGCGCTGTAGCTGCAGGGCATGGGCAATGGTGGACGGGGGCGCTCGCTGTAGCTGCAGGGCATGGGTAATGGTGGACGGGGGCGCACGCTGTAGCTGCAGGGCCTGGGTAATGGTGGACGGCGGCGCACGCTGTAGCTGCAGGGCCTGGGTAATGGTGGACGGCGGCGCACGCTGTAGCTGCAGGGCCGGGGTAATGGTGGACGGCGGCGCACGCTGTAGCTGCAGGGCCGGGGTAATGGTGGACGGGGGCGCACGCTGTAGCTGCAGGGCCGGGGTAATGGTGGACGGGGGCGCACGCTGTAGCTGCAGGGCATGGGTAATGGTGGACGGGGGCGCACGCTGTAGCTGCAGGGCCTGGGTAATGGTGGACGGGGGCGCACGCTGTAGCTGCAGGGCCTGGGTAATGGTGGACGGGGGCGCACGCTGTAGCTGCAGGGCCGGGGTAATGGTGGATGGGGGCGCACGCTGTAGCTGCAGGGCCGGGGCAATGGTGGACAGGGGCGCGCGCTGTAGCTGCAGGGCCGGGGCAATGGTGGACGGGGGCGCGCGCTGTAGCTGCAGGGTCGGGGCAATGGTGGACAGGGGCGCGCGCTGCAGGGGTAATGGTGGACGGGGGCGCATGCTGTAGCTTTAGGGCTGGGGTAATGGGCAGTGGCGCACGCTGTAGCTGCAGGGCAGTGGTAATGGTGAACAGGGGCGCACGCTGTAATTGCAGGGCCTGGGTAATGGTGGACAGGGGCGCACAGTGTAGCTGCAGGGTCGGGGCAATGGTGGACAGGGGCGCACAGTGTAGCTGCAGGGTCGGGACAATGGTGGACAGGGGCGCACGCTGTAGCTGCAGGGTCGGGGCAATGGTGGACAGGGGCGCACGCTGTAGCTGCAGGGTCGGGGCAATGGTGGACAGGGGCGCACGCTGTAGCTGCAGGGCCGGGGCAATGGTGGGCAGGGGCGCACGCTGCAGGGGTAATGGTGAACAGGGGCGCTTGCTGTAGCTTTAGGGTCGGGGTAATGGGCAGTGGCGCACGCTGTAGCTGCAGGGCAGTGGTAATGGTGAACAGGGGCGCACGCTGTAATTGCAGGACCTGGGTAATGGTGGACAGGGGCGCACGCTGTAGCTGCAGGGCCGGGGTAATGGTGGACAGGGGCGCACGCTGTAGCTGCAGGGCCAGGGTAATGGTGGACAGGGGCGCACGCTGTAGCTGCAGGGTCGGGGTAATGGTGGACAGGGGCGCACGCTATAGCTGCAGGGCCGGGGTAATGGTGGACAGGGGCGCACGCTGTAGGGGTAATGGTGGACAGGGGCGCATGCTGTAGCTTTAGGGCCGGGGTAATGGGCAGTGGTGCACGCTGTAGCTGCAGGGCAGTGGTAATGGTGGACAGGGGCGCACGCTGTAGTTTCAGGGCCTGGGTAATGGTGGACAGGGGCGCACGCCGTAGTTGCAGGGCCTGGGTAATGGTGGACAGGGGCGCACGCTGTAGTTTCAGGGCCTGGGTAATGGTGGACAGGGGTGCACACCGTAGTTGCAGGGCCTGGGTTTGTGCATCCAGGTATTTGTAGTTTTCTCACTACTGGTTGCTTTGAATAGTGCAGACTCCAGTGGTAGTCTTCTAATACCCTCTAACTTATAATGAGGTCTGTCTCAGGTGGCCGCAGACTTGTCACGTGACCGGTTCAGCACTGCCGTCATCGTTGCCATTATAAGACAACCTCTCAGTGTTATTAGATGACATCTGGAACATAAGGCTGTAAGTTGGAGCTATGGGAATGGTTACCCAGCGGTTTTCTGTTAAGTTGTGGATTTCTGCCATTTACGACATCAGGACGTGCAACCATATTGGTTAATAGGCACCGTACATACTTTGCCTTTTGTGCAAGATTGTGGTGTGTGTAGCTCCCGCCATACACCGCATTATAAATAGGCCTCCCGCACCCGGCGTATCCCTTCCGGGTCCTTTGTACAAACCTTTGTTTTTTTTCACAGTATTGGGAAGCGCAGTTGGTTTTCCTACGCCGAGGGGTGCCGTAGTAAAAATGGATATTGCAATGTATAGAGTTGAAATGTTATGGCTGCTTTGTCTGTTGCTGCAAAAATTGCACAACCACATGATAGAAAAAAAGACTTCTTTTCCAAATTCCAACTCCAACTATTGCTCCGTCTTCGTAGTATATGGACAAATTTATATTTGGGATGAAAATCACCCTTGTAAGTCAGTATATCGGTGGTTTTATTTGGTGTTAGATGCAGCTGGCAGATGTGGACCACACTGTTAATTTATTGCAGTTTCCCCACATTTCAAAAACACAACATTTCATCTTCCATTTAATTTTTTGGTGCCGTTTTATATCTCTCAAGACTTAATAAGTTTGTGCTTCTTTTTCAGTGGCTTCAAAAAGCGTGCTCCCCGGGCTCTCAAGGAAATACGTAAATTTGCAATGAAAGAGATGCGCACTCCTGATGTTCGTATTGACACAAGGCTGAACAAAGCTGTGTGGGCTAAAGGCATCAGGTGAGGCTTTACATATACAGAACTGGCAAAAAAAATCTTTACAAGTTCAATGAAACTTGATTGATTGTGATGGGCAACTAAGCCAGTTTTGCTATTAGACAGTTTTTGATTATCTCCCCCATTGGGTGCTTTTTTTTGCTCAAAAAACGAGTTAATACTTTTCTAAGATTGTGGTAGGACTTGGCAGGAAGGGGCATGTTTGCCCCTGTCCTGGCAGATTATAATTCACAACAGATTGGAGTGAATTATAGTGGAAATATCTGCTCATAGTGTAGATCTCCATTTATTGTCCATAGACACCCCATCGTGCACCAAATGTGTTGACAGTTCAAACCAGTGGCATGGTCGTTGCTGGGGGTCTGCACTCTACATTGGGGCTTTAAAAGGCAGCTGTGCCTCTGCAGCATTAAATGGAGCATAAGGGCACTGAAGAGGTCTGGAGGGGATGATCAGAGTTGCCTCTGTGAGCTCTTAAACACTCCTTGCCGTGGTTGCTGCTAACTTAAGGCCCCGTTACACATAACGATGTCCCAGCGATCCCACCAACGATCTGACATGGATGCGATCACTGGGACATGGTTAGGTTGATCGCTGGTGAGCTGTCACATAGCCCCTCCAGCGATCAGGACCAGCTAGCAAGGTGGTTTCCAATGTAAACAGCGGGTATCTAAGAGCCGCACCGCTCTTGGTTACCCGCTGTTTACCTTGGAAACCAGTGTCGTTGATCGCTGGTCTCTCTGCCACGCGCAGCGATGCGCGCTGGCCAGCAGGAGACCAACGATCAAAAAACTGCCCAGGACGATCCTGCACGATCAACGATACCCGGCTGGGGGGCTGGCCGCTGACACATGTCACACACATCAATATCGCTGGCGAGATCGCTGTGGCGTAACAAAATCAGCGATCTCGCTGGCGATATCGTTGTGTGTGACGGGGCCTTTAGGCAACAAGCAGTAACTATAAGATCCCTGTTTTTGATAATAGCAGATAATTAATAAGAGACAAGTTGCAAAGTTGTTTGTGTTTATCCATATAAGAAGATAAGACAAACCCCTTCAAGACAGGCGTGTCAAATGAGGTTTTCTAAATTTCCCCCATCGTTTTCCCATCCATTCGATGTGATTCTTGGACTGTCTCATAACTGCTGCATTTCTCATCTAATCTTCAGTCGTGGTCATGTTCCAGTTTTCAAATCTCTTTTCTCATTTTGTAATTCCCTCTGTCTCGTTTGGAAAAAAAAAAAAAAACACTGCATAAAGCAGGTTAACAGCACAAGTGAAAATTTGCTCACCTGCTGTGTGAAGGAGAGGTCATTGTGGCCCAAAAGTTACGAGCTGATGGGAGACCTGGGACATAATGGGTGGGTGATTTAGAAGACTTTTATAACACTGCTTGGTGCCTCCTGTCCCAGTTTATATTTATGGTCAGACATTTGGAGGATATATCCTCTTTCCATGACATTTCTGGCCTCTGTAAGTTACAAAACTTTGCACAAGGGGCATTTGTGCCAAAAATGTTTGACCTTGTGCACCATCTGTCAATTTCTAAAGTGTGTGAGACTTTGCTAAGGGCCCAGAAAGATGCCACACATAGCTAAAATCTTTTATCAGCTTTGTGATTTTTATTTTTTGTCACATGGCAACCCAAAGATGTGCTAAATTTATCAATACATAAGTGTCTCTTATTGTTCAAAACTTGCATGTAAAACCCTGGTCTTGATGAATTCCCTCTTTCTTAGAGCGAGGACACTAGAAGTAAACACGTTCTCATGAGTACATCAACTGTATTCATGGTCACCTATACAGTATTTGATTACAGACCTTAAAAGGGGTTGTTTCATGAAGATCCCCTTGAAATGAAAGCATACAACTTAAGGCCCCGTCACACATTGATATCGTTGTCAGGATCGCTGGTGAGTCGCTATGTGTGACTCCAGCCTTAGTGTTGGAGGCAGCATAGATCCCCAGCACTAATGTTTCACTTCTAAATCCTCAGTGCTTAGATACATGGAGCATCCTCTGGTCTACATCCTGGACTGTATATCTACCTGTGACTGTACACGGGTCTCCTGTAGATACCTGTGATGTACAGGGCGCTGAAGAAGCTCATGTTCTCACCATAGGAAGTAGTTACATTGTCTCTGCTATTGAAAGCAGCTGCTGTATATGTGTTTTATTTGTATTGCTTATTTTTTTGTTTCTAGGAATGTGCCTTACCGTATACGTGTACGCTTATCCAGGAAGCGCAATGAGGATGAAGATTCTCCCAACAAACTGTACACATTGGTCACATACGTGCCAGTTACAACATACAAAGGTACTAAGCTATGTGACGTTTGTCAGTGCTTTAGTGAGCCATACTTACGTTATAATGACACATAGACTGTGTCCGCCACACTTACAGTAGACTCTAACAGTATCTCCCAAACTCCAGTCCTCACGGCCCCCAACAGGCGGTTGTTTTCAGGATTTCCAGTGAGTGAACCTGAGGAAATTTCTGATCTTCCCAACACCTGTACGATACTAGGGAAATCCTGAAAACATCTGGTGGAGGCTGTGAAGACTAAGGCTAAGTTCACACCAGGGCTGTGGAGTCGGTAAGCCAAACCTGCGACTCCGACTCCTCAATTTCCCTTACACCGACTCCGACTCCACGACTCCGACTCCCACACAGATTGCTTATTTTTAAGTGAAAAATTTATTGTAGTACAATGTGAACCTCAGACATTTAATCATTTTTATGATCCAATAATCAAGATATTTAGATAGAACAGAATATATATTGGTGTACTACCCGGTTTTCATTCTTTTTGGTACAGATACGATATGGATAGACAGATATGGATAGATAGAGCAAATTTCTAATCTGCTTTTGCTATTGAAAACATTATCTATGAGCTCAAAAACCTTTCAGGTGATGCAGTTTTTTAAAAAGCTGATCTGCTTTTGCAGCTGAAAAACGTATCCTCAAAAAACACAGGAAAAATGCTGTGTGTGAATGTAGCCTTAGATCAGGAATAGAACAGCCATTTATAGGACATTTCATAACTTTCCCAAACTCCTATGAAAAAATATTCAGCACATCCTGCATTGAATTACTGTACCCAATTTATTATATATTTTAGGAGTCGGTCCATTTTATACCGACTCCGACTCCACCAAAATGAGCACCGACTCCGACTCCACAGCCCTGGTTCACACGTAGCGGAACTCTTGCGGAAATTACCGCGAGAATTCCGGAATTCCATTCCGCGGGAAAATCTCATTTTAAATTCCCGCTGAATAGCATTTTGCAAGCGTAATTAGCTTGCAAAATGCTAGCGTTTTCCAAGTGATCTGTAGCATCTCTTGGAGAACTGATTGACAGGTTGGTCACACTCGTCAAACAGTGTTTGACAAGTGTGACCAACTTTTTACTACTGATGCTGCCTATGTAGCATCAGTAGTAAAAGGATGTAAAAAAATAATAAAAAAAATGGTGTTATTCTCACCTTCCGACGTCCCGCACAGCCATTCCCAGTAATCCTTTGCGAAAATGCCCGCAATGACGTCCGTTCTCGCAGGATCGCGATGACGTCGTGCGACTTTGCGATCCCGCGAGAACGGACGCCATCGCGGGCATTTTCGCAAAGGATTACTGGGAACGAGAGCGTGGAGAGAGGCGGGAAGGCTGCGCGGGACGTCGGAAGGTGAGAATAACAATATTTTTTATTTTAAATTCTATTTTTTACAGGGATAATGGTGCCCAAAGCCCGGAGGACAGTCTCCTCTCCTCCGGACCATGGGTACCATCCGCAATTGTTCTACTTACTTTTCGCATGGTGTGCACAGCCACATGCGGGAAGTAAGCGGAACAATGCATTCCTATGGGTGCGGGATCGCCGCGATTCCACAAAATTAATGAGCATGCTTCGGTTTTTACCGCGAAGCGATTCCGCCGCGGTAAAAACCGCAGCATTAGCACAGCATTGCGGAATCCCATAGGAATGCATGGGATGCTTATTTTTCGCGGCAAAATCGCACGGTTAAAACCGCCGCGGAAGCGCGAAAAAATGCAACGTGTGAACTCAGCCTAAAGTGTACTAAACACAGCAAGATATTTTTAAATTTAAACTATGAAAGGGGTTTCCATTACTAGATAATTACAGTCTCTTTCAGAAACTGCCACCCGACCACGGGTTTTACTTAATATTGTAAATAAGGCCCATTGAGGGGAATGGAGCTAAGCTGTAATACTACCCATGGTACAGCATGGCTCTGTTTCTCTTCATTTTCTGAGAAGGAAATTAGTAGCTACTACTTTCATTCAGGAATACCACCATTTAGCGATATTGATAAAATATAAAATCGACTAAATACGTTTTTTTGCAAAAAAAATGTATGCCAAGCTACTCCACCTCGTCAAGGTAACCCGTATTGAAGCAGTCCCTATCTAATGTATTTAAAACCTGAACATATGAACAGTGTCTAAATGAGCAGGATTAAGACAGGCGCTTTCTAGTATGGGCACGTGGTGTAAGACAGCTCCTTATGTGCATATCACACAAGAGAGGGGTGGGGTCTCTCAAATCATGCATAAGCATGATTTTTTTTTTCATGCTTATGCATGATTTGAGAGACCCCACCCCTCTCTTGTGTGACATGCACATAAGGAGCTGTCTTACACCACGTGCCCATACTAGAAAGCGCCTGTCTTAATCCTGCTCATTTAGACACTGTTCATATGTTCAGGTTTTAAATACATTAGATAGGGACTGCTTCAATACGGGTTACCTTGACGAGGTGGAGTAGCTTGGCATACATTTTTTTGCAAAAAAAAGTATTGACTAAATACCCTGTATTTGTTGTTACCTTTTATCAGCACTTGCTGACTACTGTCCTATGTCTTACTGCAAGGTATTTCTGCACATTTGTCATTCTGTGCTTTTTGTTTGTGTTTCGGTCAGTGGGTGGTGTGAACATTGTCCAACAGACTTGTTCACATTTGTGCATGTCACATGTGTTTTTAGTCAATTTGTAACTGCAGACTTGTGAATCCTCACTGTGCACACTGTCAGGATACTCCAGTGCTGGCAGTGGTCGGGCATGTGCCAACTAGATATGCTCTGTCTTGCTCAATACAAGTGAATTTAGGAAGGCCAGACTCGTCTAGTCAGAATGTGGCTGGATATGTGCAAATATCGTACTTGCGGCTCACATGGTCACTGCAGACCTGAACCCCAAGCCTGGATAACAACCCCTTTTAATAGTGTTCATCCCATGCTCAGATTCGTAGCCATTTTCAGGCTATATAGCTATTTTAGACTTGTGGGGTTTTTGTCACTAGTATTAATTTATTATTTGTATGTTTTTCAGGTCTTCAGACAGTTAATGTGGATGAAAACTAATTTGTCAGCATTGTTGAAATAAAAAAAAAATCTAAAACATGCACCAGTCTGAAATTGTTGTATTTTATGTATCTTGGCAAAGTGATTCAAAAGATTAAGGACCCTGACTTATTTAATTTGCTCCGGTTTGGATTTGAAACTTTTTTTCTTTTTTGCACCCAATGTATCATTCTAATTGTGCCTTTTTTAATTCTATTTTATATGTGCTTGACTTTTTTTCCCCCTCCAGTTTTGTGGGTGCAGTCTTAGCAATTCCAGATGCTTTAGCTTGATTCATCAATTGTGACTTTCTAAAAAGTGGTAAAATTTGACCCAACTTCACTCTAGTCCTACTCGAGTATTTTGAGTACGCTAAACTTCTGGCACAATTTTTGTAACTTTCCGGTGACAAAAGTCACAACGTTCACTAAAGGAAGAAATGCCATTTTTTTTTTTACTTTGCACCAAATTCATGAATCACATGCACCATTCTGATCAATTTGGCACCAAAACTGTAACTAATACCAGAGGACAAAGGAAAGTGACTTTAAAACCCCCCTGCAAATGATGAATCTGAAGGGGTGGCTAAGATTCTTTAGCCATTCCATCCCTGTGGGACTGTACATGGAGGTAGCTACTACTTTATCTTTTGTGTGTTAAACTGTTTCCTGACGCTGGATCTGTGCCACGCCATGGTCATTGTTGGAGCGCTGCTTAACAGCAGCCAGGGATGGTGCTAACACTTTTCTTGGCTATTTAACCCTCTGGATACCTGTCACTCTACATTGTTGCATCTATGTTGTTGTTAGAGGGATGGGGCTACTTCTCGCTCTTCCCATCTAAGGCCTGTTTCACACTTCAGTTTTTTGTGTCAGTCAAAATACGCCAAAATGGCGGAAAGCGGATCCGTTGGTAAACTGATGTGAACGGATGCCACCGGACCGTTTTTTTGACAGATCCGATGAATGAAGAATTTTAAAGGAACCGTAGCCCGGGGAGGAGAGAGAATTTTTTCCGTCCGCCAGAAATGATTTCAGGGTTAAATGTCCGGCTGACTTCCTTCCTCCGGGCATGCGCACTCTAAAATGCGGATCCTGCAGCAAAAAAAGTTGCTTGGTCCGTCCGGGCATGTCGGCGGACGCAAAAAATTTGGCGGATCCGCAAAATAACGGATCCAACGGATGGCCATGCGTCAAGATCCGCCGGTAATGCATCTCAATGGGGAAAAAAACGGATCCGCCAAAAAAAAACGGCGGATTTTGACTGATGGTCAAAAATGGAAGTGTGAAACAGGCCTTAGTGTGCAGATGGTTGTCAGACATAAATTGGCTCAAACAGGCTTCCTGTCAGTATAAAGCGTCATTCAGACATCTGTGATACACATCTGTTTGTAGATCATGATGCAAAGGCTTGCCACAGGTCTCCTGACCTGAACTTCACAACCTCATAGGGGCATATATGATGCTATTAAGCTCAGGTCAGGAGACACGTGGCAAATCGCGTACATCATGAATCTGTACACTTAACTATATTTTGTTATGTCTGAATGACATTTTATACAGGTGTAGTATGCTGAATATATGAGTATTACAGTATGTTAAACCAATGATCAGAGTATTCAGGTCCTATACTTGGGGCAGAAAAAAAACGGCCACAAACATTTTGCCACTACAAACGCATTTGTGCAAAAATAAAATTGTACATACTGGATATTGGGCCCAAAAAATGAATACTGTAAAAAAAAAAAAAAGCGCTATATTTTCATCATATACAAAAAAGAAACTGGAATCAAAAAGTTTTACAGGTTAGGTTCAGAAATATTTGGACAGTGACACAAGTCTTGGCATTTTAGCTGTTTAACAAAACATTATTCAGTTATATCAATATGGCCTTAAAATGCAGACTCTCGGTTGGTCAGTATTTTTACCTCAGTATTTGTAATCCAAAATCAGAAGTGGAACAGTCAGAGGAAAAGTATGATAGAAACACGTCACCACTTCTGCATTTATCACCCACTCTGGTTTTGACTCACAAATACTGATGTAAAATACTGAACCTGTCCTTAATTTGAGGGTATTTGCATCCTAATTGGAGTAAGGGTTTTGGAATTACAACTCTGAAAAAGAGGCATGTTAAAATGTTCCCAAAGTAATTGGACTATTATCTCAAAAGCTCTTGAATTGGCTTTCACACATTATTCCATCACCAATTAAGCAGGTACAAAGGACTGGAGATTGCTAGGTGTGGTATTTGCATTTGGAAGCTATTGCTGTGAATCCATAACATGGTCATGGGAGCTCTCAGTGGAAGAGAAACAGACCATTAATAGCTTAAGAAAAAGAATTCTGAGAGAGCAGAAATGTTAACTACAAAGTTAACAGTTTGGTACAAAAAAAAAAAAAAGTACTGGTGAGCTTGGGAACTCAAAAAAGGCCTGGACATCCATGGAAGACTAGAGTGGTGGATGATTGCATGGTGAGGGAAAATCCCCTTCACGACGTCCACCTAAGTGAAGAACAATCTACAGGAAATAGTTGTTTCAGCATCTGTCTATGATAAAGAGAAGACTATGGGTACTGATACACATAGCGACGCACCAGCGCTCCCGACAACGATACAACCTGGTAAGGATCGTTGGTGCATTGCTACAGTCGCTAGTAAGCTGTCAAACAGGCAGATCACCTCAACGCCGCAGCAACGATCCAGCGATCTGTATAATGACCTCGGCAGTCGTTGGGACCTTGTCACGCAGCAGCTATTCTGACCACTCAGACCTCCATAAGCGTGATTTCTGCGTCCGTGTCAAACACAGCAATGCATGCTGGCCAGCGGGACACCAACGATCAAAAATGGCCTGGGACATTTGAGCATGATCAGCGAGATCGGGGGGGGGGGGGGGGGGGGCCGCTGCTATGTGTCACACATAGCGAGGTTGCTGTTGCGTCACAAAATCGGTGACGTTCTAACGATCTCGCTTAGTGTGAAGTACCCCTATGAGAGCAAGTACCAGGGTTCAACAAAAGGTGCAAATCATTAATCAGCTGATTAGATTTTGACATAAAACATCTAAAGAAGAAAGCCAAGTTTTGGAAAAGCATCTTTGGACAGATAAACCAAGATCCACCTGAACTAGAATGACGGGAGGAAGAAAGTATGGAGAAAGCTTGTGATGGCATGAGCATACAGGACTTCAAATGTCACTGGGTCACTAGTGTTTAGTGATGATGTGACTGAAGATAGAAGCACCTGGATCAATTCTAAGGCTATGTGCACACGGTGCGGATTCTGCTGCTGATCCGCAGCGTTTCTGGCCCTGCGGGTCCGCAGCAGTTTCTGCTGCGTTGTACAGTACCATTGTTTCCAATGGTAAAACCAAAAACGCTGTGCACATGCTGCGATTTCACATCTCTATTGTAGAGGTGTGAAACCGCAGGTCTTTTTGACCTGCGGTTTTTCCAAAATCCGGACCACCGAAAACTACGTGTGCACATAGCCTAAAGTGTACAGGGTAAAAATTTCACCGCAAAATTCCAAGTGCGGTGAAATTGCAAAAAAGCGCAATTCCACGGCTATTAACAATTAAATGGCGCTTCCGGCAATCGCGCCAGAAATACGCACACCGGTGACCCGCCTCACGTGATCGCAGGTCTGTGGTTGTCAGGGACAGAATGCTGTGAGCGCCACCCATAGCAAGTCAGCAATTCTACTACATAGAGGCGATCTGATCATCGCCTCAATGTAGCAGAGCCGATCGGGCTATGGCAGCTTCTAGTCTACTATGGAGACTATTGAAGCATGCCAAAGGTTAAAAAAAAAAAAAGTTCAAATCACCCCCCTTTTGCCCCAATCAAAATAAAACAATAAAAAAATCAAACCTACACATATTTGGTATTGCCGCGTTCAGAATCGCCCGATCAATAAAAAAAAAAAAAAGGATTACCCTGAAAAAAAATCGAAATGCAAAATGCAATAACGGGCAATCAAAAGAACGTATCTGTAAAAAAGTGATACCATTAAAAATGTCAGCTCGGCATGCAAAAAATAAGCCCTCACCCAACCCGAGATCATGAAAAATGGAGATGCTACGGGTTTTGGAAAATTGCGGTTTTTTTTTGTTTTTTTTAAGCAAACTTTGGAATTTTTTTCCATCACTTAGATAAAAGAGAACCTAGACATGTTTGGTGTCCATGAACTTGTAATGACCCAGAGAATCATAATGGCAGGTCAGTTTTGGCATTTAGTGAACCCTTGCAAAAAAAGCCAAACAAAAAACAAGTGTGGGATTGCACTTTTTTATGCAATTTCACAGCATTTAGAATTTATTTCCCATTTTCGAGTACAGTACATGGTAAAACCAATGGTGTCGTTCAAAAGTACAACTCGTCCCGCAAAAAATAAGCCCTCACATGGCCATATTGATGGAAAAATAAAGTTGTGGCTCTGGGAAGAAGGGGAGCAATAAACATGCAAAACTGAAAAAAGCTCCGGTCATTAAGGGGTTAATGGTATGTAGGCAAAGGATTTGCCGCATATAGATCTTGTGTAAATTTTTGATTCCTTCTTTCAATAGTTTTTGTAGTGTACCTTGAAAATTGACAACAGGATCATGGTGTATTTCCTGATGGTTATTTGGATAACTTAACTTTCTAAAGTTAAGTGTCTTAACCCTAGAACGCATGACCATAAAAATTTACACTTTCACATACCTGGGGCCTTTTAGGCCCCTGTGCAAATAACATGGAATAACTCAAACAAAAATAATTTTCAAAGTTTATTTGAAAATTGCAACGTAAGGATGCATTCCCACTAGCGCTGGTGTCTGCCAGGAGGAGATCTGTAATGGATCTGACCTCCTGGTGACCTCAGCTAAGGCTGGCGGAATCCCGGCATTCCAGCAGCCTTAACTGGAGTTACCAAGAGATCAGATCCATTACGGATCACCTCCTGGCAGACCCCAGCGCCAGTGGGAACATAGCCTAAGATGTGAATAATTCAAAACATTACTATGTGCAAAAACAAAAAACAAAAGAGTAACTGAACGGGCTTAAAACGCCCAATATACGCATTCAATATAACTCTTTATAATAATGTTTTTTTGTCTAAAAGTTTTTTATATAAAAGTTGCAGTAAACATGCTGCAGGAATATCTCTTTTCAAAGGTTCCTTTTCTACTTTACTAATGACCGCAACAACTTTCATACGTTATCTGTTCGGAAGAATGCTCCTTGCAGACATTTTGTCCACAAGTAGTACAGACACGCTCGGATTTCCTGTCCTTCTTTGCTGGACAAATATAACATCGCTTTCTTTTTTTATCTCTTGGCTCTGGATGTTCCTGAAAACGTATACCACGTCGGATCATAGCTTCTGTTGTTTGCCTTTGTAAGCATTTTGTTCTGCTTCTCTCCATCATGTTAGGCATTAAAAGTTCATAGCAAAGTTCTGTCACGTATAGACGTCTCTTGTCCTTTCTGTTGGCATGGAATTCTGGATGAGTCTCACTATAAACAATATAGGTATTGAGGGCTGACACATCTAGCATATTATAAAAAAGAACTACAGGCCAACGTTTTGTCTGCCTCTTGCACTTTGGTTTTATTATAATGCAAGATGATTTTGGGTTTCTGCTTCCTGTTATTGGTGTCTATACTTCCATCACGGTGCATTGTACTCAGTAATATCACAGATTTTTCTTTCTTAGCTTTATAAGACACCATTGTCGCTTGATTGCAGAAACCAAATACACTATCATAAAGTTGTTGATGTTGATTGTGCTTCATGATTGGAGGAATTTCTCTGCGGTTTTGCTTCATTGTACCAACAAGTGTAAGTTGTTTCTGAAGCAAAAAATTGCCCAGTTCAAGATTGGTGAAGTAGTTTTCCATTGTTATATTTTTTCCAGAATAGAAAATTGGTTTCGCAAGTGTTTTCACTACGTCAGAACATAGGTCTTTCTGGACTGGAGCGTCAACATCTTTGCCACAGTAAATCAGACCATTCATTCCATAATAGCTTGTAGAATCAGACATCCAGAAAATTTTAATACCATATTTAGCAGGTTTGCTGGGCATATACTGAATGAAATTGCAACGTCCCCTAAATGCAAGAAGTTGCTCATCCACTGTCACATTGTCACTAGAATGGTAATGCTTAGTACAGTTCTTGATAAAGATTCCAGATGTAGCTAATGGGGGCTAATTTATCTGTTTCCAACCTGACAGGACGAGTTCTCTTGTCATCAAAACGAAGGCTTCTCCAAATATCCTCAAATCTATTGACTGACATTGTAGCTTTGTAATGTGGATCTGAAAAAGGGTTCATAAAGAGTTCTCTGATAGGAACATCAAATGATTTTGTACTCCCTGCCAGAAGAGTAAGGCCAATATAAGCATACAGTTCTTCTTTTGTTATATGTTTCCATGTTTTTTTTCTTCCTGAAGCGATACGTTTTCCTTCTAAGTTAGTACACAAAACTACCTCATCTACAATATCATCTGAAAAAAATTTACAGAACATATCTCTTTTGGACAAGAATTGTGGAATTCCTACAGTTCCTTGAGCAACTCTTACAATATTATGTGATGGGGTTCGTCCAAGAACCTCAGCAGTACTGTTCCAAAAAAACATTAGTTTTGGATGTTCTATTTGTACGTTCTGCTGGATCCATTACGTCTTCATCATCTGAAGAATCACTGGACGATGAAGTAGAGACATTAGCTGGTGGCATGTACTCTTCATCAGAGAAAGAAAGTTCACTGTCTTCATCACTATCAAAAATGATTGCTTCGATTTCTTGGTCAGTCAAACCCCTGGATGTAGACTGTGCCATTGTAACCTTAGAAGTCAGTAAACTAAAATGAAGAAAAAAAAAAAAAAAAGATTACAATCAGGGTTGTACACTCTTTGTTAGTGTGTGTGTGCTAAGGGTAAAGTGCAGACCCCTCCTCTCACCTTCAGCAGGTCACCACTTTCTTTTAGGTGCAGTAGAAGCTTTTGGATTTTTGGAACTTATAAAGTTTTTTTTTTTTCAAGAAACAAGAAAGCTGACTCCTTCCCCCAAAGTCTCTTCAGCAAGTAGCACACAATGAACAGTGTTCAGGACCTATGATGATGTCAGAGACGCATGACATTGTGAGGGAGTCTCCTTCCCAAGATCACATGACCATGTAGTCAGGCAGAATTCACACTCTTCATAGCAACAGCAGAGTCATAATGACTGAGTCAAAGTCTTCCCCAGCAACAGTGAAGACAAAAAGACTTAGGATCACATGTAAACCTAGTACGGGCCTAAAAGGCCCCAGGTATGTGAATATGGGGTATTCACAAAAAAGAGTTGTTATACCAAAATGCCTGTAACATAAAAGTCTTAGGATCACATGTAAACCTAGTACGGGCCTAAAAGGCCCCAGGTATGTGAATATGGGGTATTCACAAAAAAGAGTTGTTATACCAAAATGCCTGTAACATAAAAATAAATGAACAACTGGAAATGACAAACAACTATATACCTGAGGAATACCTAGAGTTTCAAAATTCTAACTAAAGTAATCTTGCAGAAAATAGAAAACAAATTAACAGGGTGGGCCTGCGAGGCTCCAGGTATGCGTTCTAGGGTTAATAACCTTGCATTCCTTAGGACAAATACTCCACCCTTATCTGCAGGTTGTACTTTTAGTTCTGCATTTGTTTTGGTCTCAATCATTGCTGGTCTCTCTTCATGCGATCAATTCTGATTGCCATTGATTTTTCTCTAATGTACAACCTTCAGTATTGGAATATCACTTTCTGTCTATTCTTAAAATGAGTCAAGAATGGATGCTCTCGTGTATGCAATGACTAAAGACTTTGGGCTGAAATGTCTCTGTTGTTTAACAACTGTGTGTTTCTGTGATTGTAAATGGGTTGTCCACTATTAGGACAACACCTTCTTAAACTAAATGTTCAATAAAATATTAAAAAAAACATATTCACCTCCCATGAGGGTGTGCCGTTCCAGGGGTCTCTGCACTCGAGGTCCTGGAGCTCTGTTGTGGTGGAATGACACATGTTGCCCAATCAGCGCTGGCATCACTGTCCCCGCCTTCGTACAGATTGAACATGAGGAGGAAGCCAGAGATCAGCTGCAGCCCAGACTTCCTCTTCATGCTTGACTGACAGCCTCTATTCTGTGTGACTTCTGTCAATGGAGTTGTCAATCAGGAGGAGGAGGCGCCGTGTGGGGAATAGAGCTGGAGTGACAGAGGCTTCAGAACTACATAGCTCTTCAGCTTAATTTACATATAGTTTAAAATACTGATTTCTCAGTTCCAGAGATACGGAATGGCCATATAAAAGTATTGCTAGATTCGTCTTTAAAAGTGTCACATGTGCATATAAATAGTGAAATCGTGATGGCAATTTTTCTTTAATTTTCTCTCCCCCCAGTGCAAGAGTAACTACTTGTACCAAAGCCTCCTAACAGTGGCTTCAACACAGTGGTGACAAGGTCTGTTGCCATTACTTTCCATGTATATTTTCTTTTTTGCAGAAAGTCCCATGTATTAAATATCATATAAATAGTGAGGGGGTGATTCATTAAGATTAGTGTAGCACCCGCCAGCCTTGAGCGGTTTTCCAACCAAGCACATTTTAATTAATAGATCTTAGAATAATAATAAGCTCCACAGTTGGATGTGATAAAAAAATATTCCTGTGTTGACAATCTTATAAATGTGACCCTGCTCTCATCAAATTGTCCAATACAAGTGGCCAAGTCCCACCTAGATCCAGGAGGCAGATTTAGAATTCCTGAAGGTTTATGAAAGGGTAAGCCCATTGCCTTATTCAATATTTATGCTGCAACCTCAGGGCAACTAATTTTTTTTAGTTTCTGAAGTTTTTTTCCCTCCTTCAGAAATTATACCCTGCGGCTTAATTGATAAGGGGGTGACTTTCATGTTCCCTTTTCTGACGTGTCGGATGAGATTTCGGTGGGGGGGTTCCCTCCTCTCTGCTAATTTGAAAAGACTGTATAATTCAGTAAACTGGTTAGGAATACGGTAACTCCCGGTTTGATCTCTGGAGAGTAGATCATCCTGGGGAAATTGCATACTCACTCTGCTCTTTTTTTGGTTAATGTTTTGGCTCTCAGATGGGAGAGGGTTGAAATGGGGTCCATTACATGTTCGGATCATGCACCGATAGTGTTGGATTTGAGTCCAGCTTCCCCTCAGTGTGGACTTGTCATTGGAGTTGTCAGGATCTTCCATACCTGATACTTTTTTCCATTCTTATTTCATTCTAAAACCTAAATCTGATAATTCCCTCGACTATGCAAATTATAGGCCAACTGCTCTCCTCAACTCTGAACTGAATATATTTACTTGTCTTCTAGCCAATAGATGTAATATTTGGTTACCACAATTGATTCACAAAGACCAGGTGGGATTTGTCCTTTCCATCAGGGCAGGGATAACACTAGAAAGGTGGTGGATTTCATTGATGTGGATAATAGTAAGGCCGGGGTCACACTAACCAACGCAAAATACGGTTAGTATTTTACATGCGTAATACGGATGAATGGCCCCTAAACAGTGCTCCTTATGTCATCCGTAATCAAGGTGTGGTCGCGTATTTTGCGCATGTCAGCATCCGTATGGCATCCGTATGGCAAGATTTTCTCGTAGGCTTGCAAAATGGACATATAATGGAGCCCTATGACAGGGTTTCTAACAGAAACCAAAGAATAGATATAGACACAATGCATATATATGTCTCAAAGACGTGTGTATATATATATATATATATATATATATATATGTGTGTGTACTCTATGTGTCTATATCCTTTCGTTTCTTTATTAAACCTGTCAGTGTGAGTTTACTGTATAGCGCACTGAATTGCCGGCTTTGCTAAAAGACACCGGGTGCGTATTTCTCGCAAGTCACATGTGTGGTCCGTGTGTAATCCGTATTTTTTTGTGCACCCATAGACTTGCATTGGCGTACTACGGCCGCAGTACGCTGACAATCGCAGCATGCTGCGATTGGCACGGAGCGTAGGATACAGATGAGAAATATACGGCTGGTGCGAGGGACCCCATAGAGAATCATTTGTCCGTGTCTAATGCGTGCTTTTAGCGCCTCTCACTCGGCCGTATTCCTCGTTAGTGTGACCCCGGCCTAAGACACAGGCTCTTTTGAGTCTGGATGTGGCGTGTTTGATCATCTTAACTCGTCCTTTATGTTTGAGACAATGAAGAGTTTTGGTGTTTCGGGTCCATTTCTGGTAGAACTAAGGGCACTTTATAAATCCCCCACAGCTTCTATAAAACTCCCTTATCACATTTCATCTAGTTTTAAAATCTTGAATAATACATGACAGGGGTGCCCATTATTAGCTATGTGTATTGAACCTTTGGCAGCGGTTATTCATCAAAATACTGATATCTCAAAGCTATATGAAAAAGATAAAATGTTTAAAATGTATCTATTTTCAGACTCTTATTAACCCTAACTAAACTTCATGTTACTCTGCCCAACTTGAAGGAGGCCTTCAGGGATTATGGGATGTTATCAGGGTATAACGCTTCAAAAACGGGAGTGCTGCCGCTTAATATTCCACAAGACGTATTGGACTATCTCAAAATAAATTATAATTGCCACTGGAAAATAGATGCAATAAAATATCTAGATGTTAACCTCTTCCTATAATACCTAGTATTTCGGTAATTTGCCATCACTTTTAAGAGACTTAAAGAATTTACTAGCTAAAGGGAAACCCTACTAAATTTCGCTTTAGGTCGTATAGTTGCTGTGAAAATTGCACTAATCCCTAAACTAACTTATTTTGAGACTCTCGAGGTAAAGGTCCTCTTAGGAGAACTTAAAGGGAACCTGTCAGCAGGATTGTGCTGAGTAACCTACAGACAGTGTCAGATCGGCTCCGTTATACTTATTAAAATGATACCTGGGGTGATTAAATCAGTGTTGTTGTTTAATCGTTATATTCACTTTTCAGTTAATGATATGGCGATCCGATAGATGCTACTGCGTAGGCACTGCCAGCGTCATTTTGCTAGAGGGAAAAAAAAATTGTCTCCACCAGAACGCTGATAGATGCTACTGCGTAGGTGTTGCCGGCACCATTTTGCTAGAAGAAATAACAAAACCTCACCAAGATGGCGTCGGCGGCACTGCGCAGTAGCATCTATCAGCATTCCAGTGGAGACAATTTTTTTTTTTCCCTCTAGCAAAATGTCTCCGGCGGCACCTGCGCAGTAGCATCTATCGGCATTCTGGTGGAGACAATTTTTTTTTCCTCTAGCAAAATGGCGCCGACGCTTGCACAGTAGCATCTATCGGATTGTCAATAGATGCTACTGCGCAGGCGTGGATGGCGCCATTTTGAGAGATTTTTTTTTCTGAATACATGTATCTCAACAAATAAAATAGTTACATGAATATTATAGATGCGATCATGATACAGTGCAGGCGCCTGCCTGTTGAATGTGAATTTTTTTTTTCAAAACATATTATATTCAGTATGTAAAATAGGGGGCAGGTCAGTGAGAGATCAGTGACCGGTCATAAGCCATACAGATGAATATGTAATCAGAGCACCACAAAGTATTGGTAGCCACATTAGGTCCCCACTGTATTTATTAGAACCCTTACAGTTTACCAGAGATATTTTGCGCTCTTGCGCAAATAAGTTTTGGTTGAAATCTCCAAATTCAAAAATGACATCATTCATCTATCAACTCATGATTTCGAATAGTTTAGAATCTTCTATGGTTTATCTGTGGTTGTTTACGTATGCAGATATTGATGATAAGTCCACACCTCTGAGTATATTAAATCTAAGCTTCCCATACCAACTGTGAATTTTTTCAAAATATTCAAATTAAACATTTGGCGTCTTCTCGGTTTGGCTCAGAGGGAGTGTTTCAACCAAACGATTTTGAGAAATTGTGTAGGAGGGGCCCTTCCACCAAAAATTTGATCTCTGATATTTATAGGATGCTAGGCCCATTGCCAGGGTCCTCTCGGGTTAAGAACTCTTATATGATCAGGTAGAAAATTTTCTTGGGGAGGGACCTGTCACAGCAGACCTGGCAGATAATTTGGGATAGGGCTGCAAAAACATAAATTTGTATATTATATAAGGAAAAATCAATATAAAATCTTAATCTTCTGGTATCACTCACCAGACCTACATAAACTTAACCCACTGTTTCCGGACGTCTGCTGGCGCTGTTGGACCTCGTCAGGTACGCTCACTCACATCTTCTGGTCATGTCCTGGAATTATGGGGTTCTGGCTCTTAGGTGAATCCCTGATCCACAAGGTATCCTGGGATCCTTTGATCAATATTCGCAATGTTTCTCCTAGAGGGATGGGTAAAAACTCATCCAAACAGCTCCTTCATGTTAATTGCAGCAGCTAGATGTTTGGTTGTTCTCCAATGGAAGAACACCCCCTCTTTTCAGTACTTGCTCTATAGAATTTCTGGTATTAGGAGAATGGAATATGTGGCGGCTGACCAGAATGCAGCAATTGCATTATTTGGGTCAATATGGGTGCCCTGGGATTATTTTTGGGCGCAACACAATAGATAATTCTTTTACATCTCTCCCTATTTCATCATTCCCTCTGTGTGTTTTTGTCTTGTCTATTGTCAGTCCTTCGATATGTTATAGATTGAACATGGCTGGGTAATATAAACTAGTATTAAAGGGAAGGTGCCGTGTTTTTTCATAATTTAATGTAAAAAAAGAAAATAGTATAAAAAGATAATGTCCCCTAAGCTTGACTCATTGGTGTGTATGTTTTTTTTTTTTTTTTTACTGTATTAATGCAGCCACTGGGGGCTGCCATCTTACCTTTCTGGCTGCTGAACGACACTTTTCATGCTCATTTACGGCAGGCCCTGGGCATAAGAGACAAGAGTCGGCTCCCGACCCGATCTGTATCATTGTAGCAGCATCAGCTGTGAACTGGGCACGCCTCTGTGGGCAGCTCAATTCACAGCTGTAGGTGTGGCCAGGCGCCATTTTATTAGAGCCCAGTGCTTTCCTTTTAGCTCCATTTTCACTCTATTGCAAGCCCTGGATGCTGTACTGTTCCAGCATAACAGGGCTTGGATATTCACTCTGCCCATACCAGCTGCAGGAGAGCATACAGGACGAGTTCCTGGAGACCAGCTGCAGCCCTTGCTCTTGCAAAACATAGAAGGAGCTGCTCCCTGCTCTTTCAAAACACTTGGCCATCTGCTGGACATCTAATCCTCTCCTGTGTGATACTGACTGCTGAGCCGTGTATCTAATCCTCTCCTGTGTGATACTGACTGCTGAGCCGTGTATCTAATCCTATCTTGTGTGATACTGACTGCTGAACCGTGTTTCTAATACTATCATGTGTGATACTTTGTGCTGAGCCGTGTATCTAATCCTATCCTGTGTAATACTGTCTGCTGAGCCATGTATCTAATCCTCTCCTGTGTGATACTGACTGCTGAGCCGTGTATCTAATCCTATCCTGTGTGATACTGACTGCTGAGCCGTGTATCTAATCCTATCCTGTGTGATACTGACTGCTGAGCCGTGTATCTAATCCTATCCCGTGTGATACTGCTCTTCTGAAATACTCTGTGCTGCTGTCACCCTGCTGGTTTTATGTGTGATCTACATGGTGGTATTGTGTATGATCTATATGGCGGCATTGTGTGTGAACTATATGGCAGTATTATCTGCTAAAAGGGGACCCATTCTGGGGTGGTTCTGGCTGAGCACCTGCACACGGGTGAGGGGTAACAGTTAGGTGCAGTCAGGGGAGGGCTGGTGAGGCAGCTGAAGAGAGGGGTCTCATTTTTATCGTTACTGTATGGCTACATTTCCCCCAGCCTGCTTCCCAGCGTCACCCCGGACTGCGCCTGTCGCCTCGCTTTCACACATCGCCAGGACAGGATCTGAGGAGGGGAATGGGGTCTTTGCATGCAAAGTCTGGATCAGAACAGGCCATCAATCAGCAGAAATGTTTCCTGGATTTCTGTGTTGCTGTCACCCTGCACCTCCCCCATATATCTCCCTCTGTGCCCCCATAGCCCAGCACACTGCTCTCCTGAAATACTCTGTGCTGCTGTCACCCTGCTCCCAGCATCCTTGCTGCCTGCCATCCTCGGTGACCGAAGACCCCATTCCTCTCCTCAGATCCTGTCCTGGCGATGTGTGAAAGTGAGGCGACAGGGGCCTGATATATGGTGGAAGGAGCACGGAGTATTTCAGGAGAGCAGTGTGATGGTCTATGGGGGGGGGGCACCCTGTTCGGTGCCAGGGATTGTACATAGAGCGCTGTGTTTTATACACATGGATGGACCGTCTTCTTGTTTGCTCCACAGAAATCCAGGAAACATTTCTTCTGATTGATGGCCTGTTCTGATTCAGACTTTGCATGCAAAGACAGTCAGTAACTTTGCAGGCCCCATCAAAATGGCTGCTCCTTGTGTTCCTAAATGTCTTCCTCTTTTTCCCTTCGCAAACACCCAGAAGGGGAGGAGAGGAGTGACATCACACCCATGTCAGCAGATTCCGCCCATAATTACTGCAGGGCAGTAATGTGAGCTAGTTGTACACTAGGTTTTTGTGCCAAATTTCAGTAGCTGCTCCCCATAGTGTTAACAAGTGTAAATGCCAAACTTTTTAAAATTATTTTTCAAAATTAAAAACAAATGATAATATATTTTAAGAAAATGTAAACATTAATTCTTCACATTTTTTCAATTGCTGAAAAAATTTTTTTTGGATGGCACCTTCCCTTTAAGTTGATTGCTTATGTTACGGGTTTGCTGAAATTTTGACTGTAGTTTTCTGCTGGATCTCGGCTGTATAAAAGGATAAAAGCTTCATTGTGCTTTACTCTGCCATACAAACTTCATTTGAATGGGGTGTGTGTATGTGTGTGTATATATATATATATATATATATATATATATACACACACACACACACACACACACACACACACACACATACACACACACACACACATTATGTTATTTGTAATTTTTCAAAAATCTCAACAAAAATTACAGTTAAAAAATAAAAAAGTGCCCCTGCTATGTACTGTGTAATGGCTGTGTCTCTGTGTCTTACCATGCAGAAACATGGTCTGATTGCACCACATCTCCTGGCCAGGGGAGGAAACACAAGATATACAGACATCACAGCACGGGATCACAGCTGATTCTTTCTGTGGGGGTAAAACAAATTTTTAAACAAGCAGGGAAGTGTTTTTCCTTACAGAAACCAACAGCTGTGATCCCATGCTGTAATGTCTGTATACTCTCTTGCTTCTCCCCCTGCCCAGGAGATGTGATCTGATCAGGCATGTCCCTGCACGGTCAGAAACAGCCATTACACAGTACACAGCAGGGGCACATTTATGAGATTATCTCAGCACAGGACCTTTTTTTTTTTTTTTTTTAAATAATTGTAATTTTTATTGAAATATTTTCATGTTTAACAAAGAGGCCTGAGAAAAGAAATAGGGATTAACAGAGTAAATCAGCCTTGTGGTATCTATGTAACATTATAGCTACATTCAAATTTCTTATATATACACAACAAACTAAAAAGTAAGGGAAATACATATAGGACATACAGGTAGACAGAGGGGTAAGGGGATGACCAAGGGTGTTAAGCGTTAAAGGGTAGGTGGATATATATGACCAAGAGGAGAAGATTCCTAAATACTCAGAAGTGCCCAAAAAGTGTCCCATGGAGACAAAATGAGGTTGAATTTCTTGACCGTTTTATTCTAGCAGTGCAATATTCAAAATTTCTGTTCTCTTTAATCTTAGTATATATAGATGGGGTGTTGATTCCATTGAGAGGCTATCACACATCTTGCAGCTGTTAGTATGTGTGGGAGAAGTCTGGAACATTTTTTTTTAAACATCTAATTATAAAACTTATTACTGTTCCAAGATCTATTGATGAATGCACTATGATTGAGGGACAATGAATCAGGAAACATGGATTTTTGTGATAACTCACCGTAAAATCCTTTTCTCCGAGACGCTCACTGGGGGACACAGATACTGTGAGTGTATGCTTCTGCCGCTAGGAGGCTAACACCAAGTGAAAAAAAGAGGTTAGCTCCTCCTCCGTCGTATACACCCTCGCCCCTTTTGCGGGCGGAACTCAGTTTGGTGCCAAAGCAGTAGGGGGACAACAAAATCAGCCTTAATACAGGTACAAGATGTCCAGAGAAGGACCACCCTTATATCACATAAATAAATCCGTATTAACTAAAGAGAAACAGAGCCAACTGGCTAACAGGGTGGGTGCTGTGTCCCCCAATGAGCGTCTCGGAGAAAAGGATTTTACAGTGAGTTATCAAAAAAATCCATGTTTCTTCTTCACCTCATTGGGGGACACAGATACTGTGGGACGTCCTAAAGCAGTCCCTGGATGGGAGATTGACTCACCGATCCAAGCTATATGCACCTCTTGTTTAACAGGTACGCCACCGCTGCTTGAAGAATACTTCTACCCAGGCTCGCATCCGCCGACGCCTGAGCATGGATATTATAATGTTTGGCAAATGTGTGCAGGCTGGACCAGGTTGCTGCCTTGCAAACCTGTTCCATCGAAACCTGGTGCCGAAGCGCCCAAAAGGCGCCCCCTGCCCGGGTAGAGTGCGCTCTGATCCCTGCTGGAATCGGCGTGCCTCTAATGCGGTAGGACTCCTGAATTGTCCAACGAATCCATCTGGCTATGGTCGATTTTGAGGCAGCGAGTCCCTTCCTGCGCCCTTCGGGGAGCACGAACAGCGTGTCCGTCTGACGAAAGGGTGCCATCCGCAACACATACCTCCGGAGGGCTTTTACCAGGTCTAACGTGTGAAGAGCCTTTTCCACATGGCGCACCGATGCTGGACAAAATGAAGGCAAAATAACATCTTCATTAATGTGAAAAGAGGACACGACTTTCGGCAGAAAAGGTGGGGCTGGTCTGAGGACCACCTTATCCCTATGGAAAGTGAAGAACGGAGCTCGGCAGGATAGGGCCGCCAGCTCTGAAACCCGCCTGATGGAAGAGATGGCCACTAGGAACACCACTTTCCAGGTAAGGTACCTCAAAGAGATATTCTGAAGCAGTTCAAATGGAGCTTCCTGCAGGTTAAGGTCCCAGTCGTCCATAGGCGCCTTATAGGGAGGTACCAAGTGGGAGACTCCCTGAATGAAAAGTCTTCACCTGCAAATTGGTAGCAATTCTGCGCTGGAACAGGATGGATAAGGCGGATATTTGTCTCCTGAGGGAACCTGGGGCAAAGCCCGAGTCTAATGCTCTACCGACTGAGCTATCCAGGTTCTCTAAGCTCGACTGGAGAAAAGCCAAGATGTTGGGGATCGAGAATCCCAGCGGGGAAACACCGCGGTGTCAACACCAAGCAAAGAACACCTTCCAGGTGTGGTGGTAAATTTGTGCTGAAGCAGGCTTCTGGGTGCCAATCATTGTAGCGACCACCTCGCTCCCGAACCCTGCCTGGGTTAGAATCCAAGGATCAACGGCCATGCCGTCAAACACAGGGTCCCTGAGTTCGGGTGGCAAATCGGCCCTTGAGACAGTAGATTTGGGCGCTCTGGCAGGCGCCAAGGAACGTCGGCAAGCAGCTGCATTAGATCTGCGTCGCACGCTCGATGGGGCCAGCAGAATCGCCGGCACCCCTTCCGTCTTGATCTTTTTGATGACTCTCGGAAGTAGTGGCAGTGGGGGAAATAGAAATGGGAGGCGAAACTGACTCCATGACAGAACCCACGTGTCCACCGCGAATGCCTGCGGGTCCCTGGCCTGAGCGACATGTGGGCACCTTGGCATTCACTCTGGAAGCCATCAGGTCCACATCCGGAGCTTCCCACAGTTGACAAATCTGCTGAAAAACTTCAGGATGTAGAGACCACTCTCCGGATGCAAGACCCTGCCGGCTGAGAAAGTCTGCCGCCCAATTTTCCATGCCCCGGAATGAGGACAGCCGAAATCACCAAGTGGTTTGCTTCGCCCACTGAAGAACAAGCTCCCCCCCTCTGGTTGCTCTGCTGCGGGTGCCCCCCTTGATGATTTATGTAAGCCACCGCCGTGGCGTTGTCCAATTGAATCCAGACGGGGTGGCCTGCTAGAAAGTAAAGAAACTTCAGCAGAGCCAGCCAAATTGCTCGTATCTCCAATAAGCTGAACGGGAGGCGTGCCTCCTGTGGCGACCACCGTTCCTGGGCTGTGTGGTGGCGAAACACCGCTCCCTCACCGAGGAGACTGGCATTGGTTGTCATTACCAGCCAATGATCTGGGGGGGGGGAAAGGTTTCCCCTGGGCCAGAGAGGAACTGGTTATCCACCATCCGAGCGACTGCCTGACTTGAGAGGACAGTCGGCACCGCCGATCGAGCGTAAAAGGATTCTTGTCCCAGGCTGACAAGAGGGCGTGCTGCAGGGGGTGAAGGTGGAACTGGGCGACAGGTATCGCTTCCATTACTGCCACCATTTTCCCTAGAATCCTCATCCCGGATCGGATGGTATGAGGGACTGGTTGGCGAAGTGTCCGGACTCCCTGCCGGAGATCTAGCGCCTTTTCCTGAGGGAGAATTACCAACCCTCGGCAAGTGTCGAAGATCATTCCTAGGAAGGAGATCCTCTGAGCTGACACAAGGGATGACTTCATTGCATTGCCAACCATCCTAAGCGGGCAAGAGTATATAGCGTGATGTTGACCCTTTCCTCGCATGCCCGTATTGACGGGCCCTTGACCAAGAGGTCGTCCAGATAAGGCAAGACGACTATGCCTCGAGAATGCAGTGTGGCCATGAAAACTGCCATAACTTTTGTGAACACTCTGGGAGCCGTGGCTAGCCCAAAGGGTAGCGCTACGAACTGAAAATGTTGATCGCAGATGGTGAAGCGTAGAAACCTCTAATGAGGAGGAAAAATGGGAATATGCAGATATGCGTCCTGGATGTCTATTGAAGCCAAGTATTCTCATTGCTCCATGGCCGTTATGACTGAACGGAGAGACTCCATCCGGAAATGTCTGATCCTGATGAATTTGTTCAGAAGCTTCAGGTCCAAAACAGGCCTGACAGACCCGTTCTTTTCGGGAACCGCAAAAAGGTTGGAATAGAAACCCTAAGCTCTTTCGTGTTCCGGCACTGGAACAATGACTCCATTGTGCTGGAGCGATTTGATGGCTCCCAATAGAGCCCTTGCCTGGGTATCCACCCTGGGAAGAAAAAACTGTCTTGGAGGATATCTGACAAATTCTATTCTGTAACCCGAGGCCACCGATTCCTTTCCCCATGAGTCGTGAGCGACATTGACTCAGAGGTAGTGAAACCAGAGTAGGCGGCCGCCCACCTTGCCGGTGTTTTCTGGTAAAGGCCTTGAGTTATTTGGCCGACGATCTTTGGGATCTGGATCCCCTCGATCTGAGCTGCTGCGTATGCATTCTCCCCAATGGGTTGGCTCTATATGAGACCTGCCGCTCCCTATCCTGGTTGGGGCGGCCTGAGGCGGCGGAATTGGCCGCTGTAGTCCTCCCGGGGTTGCGAAAGGCCCGAAAACGTGCCTGAAAACGAGTGATGAAAAAGCGTTTTGACCTTTTGTTGAGGGAGAAGTCCGTTCTTTCCTCCTGTGGAGTCGGAGATAAGTCGAACCAACTTCTCCCCAAATATATGGCCGCACTGATAAGGCAGGGAAGTCACGGACTTCTTAGAAGTAGGATCGGCTCACCATGTCCTTAACCATAGGGCTCTTCTGATAGAAATTGCATTAGCGGCAGCAAGCGCCGAGCAATTGTCCGCATCCCAAAACACATTGATTACATAGTCTCCGGCCATCGCCATCTGACCTGCGACCTCTGAAATCTCTGCAGGTAGATCCTGCTCCTGCGCGACCTTGTATTATGTTTCTGACCATGATATCATAGCCTTGGCTACCCAAGTTGCTGCGAATGAGGGAGCGAGCACTGACCCTGACGCCTCATATACTGAGCGAGCTAAGCTCTCTATAAGGCGATCCGTGGGATCCTTAATTGAGGAAACACTAGGGATGGATAGCAGGGTCTTAGTGGCTAGGCACGAAACCGGATGATCCCCCAACGGGGATTCCATCCATTTTTTACGGAGGTCCGGAGCAAACGGATACCTTGTTTCGAGTGCCTTTTGACCCGAGAAACGCCTGTCTGGACGTTCTCTGTGCCGCTGCACTATGTCCTCAAACTCCAGGTGAGAGGAAAAAATTCTGTGCAGGCGCTTCACTTGCTTAAATGCCACTTTATGCCCCGTAGCTGCTGCAGGATCATCCTCAATCCCCAGGGTCCGATTGACGTCTATGAGGCTGTCCACTGTTTCACGTGACCCTGGAGTGTCCAGGTCAAGGGGCTCGTCTGAGTCGCAATCTGAGGTCTGCTCGCTATCAACCACTGGTGACGGGGAGTGAGAAGCTGAGCTTACGGATGCCAAGGCACCGGATGGACTGGGCGACACCGTGTGGATTCATTTCCTCCGGGTCTGCCTGGAGTGAGAGCGGCCCCTGCAGGCCGGAGGCTTTTGTGAGGTGGAGGTTCCCTCTAAGGCCAGCGAGCCATTGTCCCTGCCCCTATCTGGGGCTTGAAGGGACTCTATTGCTCTCGTAAGCGACACCATGGACTGTGACAGAGATAGGGCCCACTCCGGGGACACATTGGCTACAGTCGCAGGTGAGGGCTCCTGGGCGCGTTCGGAGTCACAGGCTTCTGGCTCTGTGCTCATGGAAACCTAACCCCACAAGAAATGCATGCGGCATAAAGGAATGTGTGCAATTTACCTTTTTCGGTCATATTGCTGCCAGGCCTAATTTATATGAGGGTTGAGGGGAAGGGAGGAGGAGGAAAAAACCACCTTTAATCGCCCATAGTGCACCTCTAGGGTCGGGGGTCACACTTACCCCGTCCTGTGACCCCACGTGTTCCTGCCGCTGCGCAGCGTTCCTTTCCTCTGGGTAGGCCAGGACGTTCCTCTCCCGGTCACGGCCTACCCTGCGATGAATCCCGGGGATCAATTTGTTCGGCGTCCGCCCTAACCCAGGGGGCGGCGCCGGAAATGACATCACGCTGGAGCGGGACTTCCGCCCGCGGCCTAGTCACGGCCGAAGCCGCGGGCTAAATTTTACATGGCCACCGCAGGGGGGTGGTTACGCGCTGGCAGCCTCTGCCTTTTCCCCCTGCGATCCCTGCCGCCGGAACCCGGCGTCCCCGCCTGGCGGAAGGAGGCAGGAGGGAGGAGAGGGAAGGAGGATTGCCTTACACTCCCTAAGATGCCTGGAGCTTCAGTGGTTTCCCCGGAACGCTGCCGCAGGGCCCTCCCCAGCCCTCCATACCTGACTCCGGATCTAGCACACACGGTAGAGGGGATGGGGTTAATTTCTGGACGGTGCAGGCACCCTAGCTCCGTCTAACCCCTTCAGGGGGTGAGGAGAGGGACCGTCCGCCGCCTTGTAGCACCGCCGTCTAGCGTTGATGGAGCAGTGGGGGCAGCACAGACTAGTCTTGTGCCTCTGTACAAGCCCATGGTTTCTATACCTAGGGGTGGACATCATGTCCGGCATCATGTCCCACGTCGCGGGAGAGGATACGTGGAGGGACACTCGCACGTGCTCGCCCGTTGTTGGTTTGGGGAAATTGGAACCTTTCAATAGGATCCGTTGCCCCTGTCTTATCTTCATAAAATAAATAACAAAAATAGAAGTCTGGGGAAAAAGGCCCAGATATGTCCCTCGGTGCGGGAAAGGATACGTGGAGACGATACTCAACACGAGCTCGCCCGTTGATGGTTTGGGGAGATCGGACACTTTCAATAGGATCCATCGCCCCTGTCTTATCTTCATGGAAAAAAGAAGTCTGGAGAAACCCAGACACGTGTGCCTCCAAAGACACTAAGCAAAAAACTAAGTTCCGCCCGCAATAGGGGCGAGGGTGTATACGATGGAGGAGGAGCTAACCTCTCTCTTTTCACTTAGTGTCAGCCTCCAAGCGGCAGAAGCATACACCCACAGTATCTGTGTCCCCCAATGAAGTGAAGGAGAAAGTCTGATATATAGTGTGCACTGGCCAACCTTTCTAAAGTATGGTAAGTTACGCTACTTTAGTGGTGTAATTTATGATGAATTTGACTGGTGGGTGTGATAATGCCTCAATGTTGCCCATAACACCAATAATAATTTTGCCTAACTGCCAAATTACTGTATGTAAAAATATTGGGACTTATTGAGGTGTTTACAACAGATTTCTAGCATAAACATCTTAATGAATCGCCTTCTATATGCAAATTAAACTTTGGGGCATGTTCACACAGTAGACTTTATTTCTAAATTCTGCAGCATTATCAATGAAACTAAAGGCCCCGCTAGCGAGATCGCTGTGTGTGACGGGGCCTTAAAAGGCTGTTAGTAAAGGAAATCTGTAGTCGGGCTTGGCACTGCAGTCTGAGCACAGACAATAAAATACACACTCGTGAATTGCACTTCATTCTAAACATCCCTTTGCTATACTTGTATGAAACAAAAGGTGGTTTTGCTTCAGTTTCTGGAAGTGTTGCATAGAGCAGTGCATTTATCCACATTTAGGATACCACAGGATACCAGTAGATCAAAACCTGAAATGTCACATTGAAGGGAAGTCAATGTAAAAAAAAATTTTTTATTGAAAAGTGCAGCTCTTCACAAACCAAGACAAAAAGCACATAAGTTGACATCTTAATGACATAAAAATTCAAATGCAAATCGAACAGAATAAAAAGTTTCAATTTCCAGCATTGAAACATTACTATTAGTGCAAACACAAGACTTGAACTCACATATACAAAACATGGGACAAATGACAGAAACCCTGAACAAAAGTCAACAAGAAATGTTTGGCATGCCAGTACTGGATACAAATGAGTTTTGGAAGTTGTGAAGGCATCTCATCTCCTCAGGATGGTTTCACCAAAGTGATGCATCTTAAGAACGAGACGTCATCCAGTGTGCTTTGGTAATTCAAGAATGTCAGTGTTAGCCACTCATCTGAGGCATCTCTCCATCTTAGCAAGTCTCAACCACATGTCTTTGTGGACTGAATGGAAGTTAATCCTTTTAAAGTTATTGTTTCCGTCCTATTTTAAATTGACCTTTTTAGCTTCCTATTTAGGAGTAAGAAAGTCCAAGCTGCTCAGCCATATTGATAATTACTGGTGTTAACACTTTTAGTGTTCCTTTAGTAGGCAGATATTAAAATCTAGGAGTCCACAAGACTTGCATTTATTCAGGACAGCATGGGTGATTGCTGGCTAATTCCATTAGTCTTGAGGCTGTATGGATTTATTTTAGCACTTTCTAACTTTGGCTTCAGATCCCATGGTTTCTCAAAGAAATTCACCAATGATTGTTCTGTCAAGAGAGATGCCAAGATGTGTTCCAGAGAGACAACCCAGTCAGTTTGAGGGAGTGTGTGGGTTGGCGTACTAGTGGTCTCGGAGAAAACACAGTCATGGTCTGATGAGCAGGCCCCATTTTCTGAATCTACAAATTCATCTGAAGCACTACCTGAGCTTATGCTACTACTGCGCTGTCCAACCTCTCCAATCTGAAGTAGAAGGGTCGTCACTGTGGCAATTGCTTGATACAGATCGTTCTCCTCTGGGTCTTTGTGAAATAAGCTGTACAAGGTCTTGCAGAATTGAATGAATTCCTTCTGATAATTGAAATAAAAGAAAAGCACGTTATAAAGGGTTGCTAAGCATACGTTTCAGCTGATCTGATCTCCATATACCGTCTAAATAGTTCGATTAATCTTAGGTCACGGTTTCTTTCAATATAGATCACTAAAGAAAGCAAAAAGCAAAAAACACAAATATCCTGAACTAAAAAGTAAAAAATAAACTGCAAATAATGCATAAAGGTAATAATAATAAGAAGGGTATTTAGTAAACATAATTTTGATCAAAATAATGTACAAGCCATCCCGCCACGTCACGGCAACCCTTGTGGGACAGTCCCTACTCTAGTATTTAAAACCTTTTCACTTGCCAAGTGACGTGAATGTGAACAAGGATCGAGCGGCTGAACCACTAATAAAAGCATAGGCCAGACAGGATGGTTTTCCCAGCTCAGAAAGAGGGCGGTTTATTTTTTACTTTTTAGTTCAGGATATTTGTGTTTTTTGCTTTCTCTGGTTAATGGTCATGTGTTAATATGCACTTACATTGTGCATACACATTAACTTACTTTTTCAGTTCAGATTCCTTTTTTATTCATTTCATTGTGAATTCAGTGCATATATGGGTGTGACCGCCCTCTTTCTGAGCTGGGAAAACCATCCTGTCTGGCCTAAGCTTTTACTAGTGGTTCAGCCGCTCGATCCTTGTTCACATTCACGTCACTTGGCAAGTGAAAAGGTTTTAAATACTAGAGTAGGGACTGTCCCACAAGGGTTGCCGTGAAGTGGCGGGATGGCTTGTACATTATTTTGATCAAAATTATGTTTACTAAATACTCTTATTATTATTATTACCTTTATGCATTACTTGCAGTTTATTTTTTACTTTTTAGTTCAGGATATTTGTGTTTTTTGCTTTCTCTGGTTAATGGTCATGTGTTAATATACACTTACATTGTGCATACACATTAACTTACTTTTTCAGTTCAGATTCGTTTTTTATTTATTTTTTTTTATTCATTTTTTAATTCAATATAGATCACTAATAAAGCTTCTATAGCTGCCCAAGAGCCCTGGCCTTGTACCTCTGCATGCCTATAATTGCATGCACAGTTGTTCCTTTGTTTTTTCATTTATGAAAAAAAGTAACATTCTTCATCACTGTATGTATAAGCAATGCTTTTAGAATACAATATCTCTATACAAATGGGGCCAGGTCCATAAGGCTCTATACAATGGCCGTGTTAATGTGTCCTAAAAGGTCGCTAAAAGTGGAAGTTTTGTAGCAAAAAGTTATAGAATGTAAACACCTGCCCTGTACACATCTAAATAGAATGTACAGTACATGACCACTGCAGCAAATCAGTGCAGACTGCACGAGGTGGATATATCTAGTGATTGCCCGCAGTAGGCACATGCGTTGTAGTTGAGATGTAACCACTGCAGCAGGTGACCATTGCTGGACCTGTGGATAGGAAATGACTTAATTTTGTTACATTACTGGGGATGCCATTGCAGTCCAAAAATCTGATTCTGTAAAACACCTTTACGGCTCTAGGATTAAATGGTGGGGAAAGTAAGTATTTGATACACTGTTGACACTGCAGTTTTCCGAACTACAAAGAATGGAGAGTTCTGTAATTTTTATCGTAGGTACACTTCAAGGGTGAGACACAAACTAAAAAAAAATCATATTGTATGATTTTTACATAACTAATTTACATTTTATTGCATGAAGTATTTGATACAATAGAGAAACTTAACTTAATACAGAAACCCTTTTTTTGCAATTACAGAGGTCAGACGTTTCCTGTAGTTCTTGACCTAGTTTGCACACACTGCAGCAGAGATTTTTGCCGCACCCCTCCATACAGATCTCCTCCAGATCTTCCAGGTTTCAGGGCGGTCGCTGAGCAACATTAAGTTTCAGCTCCCCACAGAGATTTTTTATTTGATTTAGTTCTGAAGACTTGCTAGGCCACACCAGGAACTTGAAATGCGTCTTACAGAGCTACTCCTTAGTTGCCCTGGCTGTGTGTTTCGGGACATTGCCAAGCTAGAAGACCCAGCCACAACCCTTCTTCAATGATCTTACTGAGAGAAGGAAGTTGTTGGCAAAATTTTGCGATACATGACCTCATCCATTCTCCCTTCAGTACGCTGCAGTTGTCCTTGTCCCCTTTTCAGAAAAGCACCCCAAGAGTAGGTTTTCCCCCACCATGCTTCACGGTTGGGAAGGTGCTCTTGGGGTTGTACTCATCCTTCTTTCTCCAAACACGGCAAGTAGAGTTGATACTAAAAAGTTCTATTTTGAAACTATGGTTGGAGGTCAGTCAATGATATTTTTATATTGCAGGACCATTCTGACTACTCTTTAAACATATGCCTTTGATCCAATGATAGTGATTACACTACATGGTTATGTTATGTCTATGCTATAAAATTACGCAATCATATCTGATATTATATATGTGCAATGTATATGTATGCTGATCAATTTGAATTATGAACCACACTGCCCTAACTAGTTTTAAAAGGGGTTTTAGGGTCTGATTTGTAATTTAGTCTGTGTGTGATTTATAATAAAATTATTGTTACTAAATAAATTATTATATACAGTATGTACAATTACTTTCTAACTACTCCCAAGTGGCGTAATAGTCTGGAATAAAACGGCAACTAACAAAGGATGCTGGATGCACTACAATATGACCACTAAAATTTACAAGGTACCACCAAATGCATGGAAACAAACCTGGGGAACATATGTAAAAAAGACCATGACATATAATCAGTGCACACTTAAATATCCATAAGCGTACAATTTTATTAACATCACAAAAACACTCAAGGGTTAAAAACAATTAAAACCAACAATCCGTGCCCATGTCCACTAGGGGACAGCCGTGAGCTATACTCTATGTGCAAAGCATACATGTATACACATACATAATCTGATGAACACCTCTCAATTGAAGAATACCATAAACTTAACTTCTATGTGCAAACTATACATGTGTACACATACATAATCTAATGAAAACCTCTCAATTGAAAAATTATACCAGATTGCTATACATGAATACAGACAGATGGCTGTCGAGGGCGTCCCCAGAGACAGCAACACATCAATTAAAGAGGAAGTAATGTCTATAAGAGCCCTAAATGGTCCCCTACCCTAATTCTCACTAGCAGACAGAAAATGGCTAAAATAGTTGGAAAATATGTAGAAGGTATAGAATGTAGCTGTATGCATTTATATGCGTTTATTTGTGGAAAAAAAACTGAAATTTGGAGAAAATTTAGCAATTTTCAAACATTTAATTTTCATTCTCTTAAATCACAGAGATATGTCACACAAAATACTTAATAAGCAACATTTCCCACATGTTTACTTTACATCAGCACAATTTTGGAACCAAAATTTTTTTGCTAGGAAGTTATAAGGGTTAAAAGTTAAACAACGATATCTATTTTTTACACCACCAATTTTTTTTTAGGGACCACATCACATTTGAAGTCAAAAACCACATTCGAGAAGTTTATTAACCCTTCAGGTGCCTCACAGGAATTTTTGGAACATTTAAAAAAAAAAAAAAATAAATAAATTATTTTCCCAAAGGTAATAGGTGAAATTAGATCGCAAAAGTTGTTGTGCTATTTGTCCTGAGTACGCTGATACCCTATATGTGGGAGAAAACCACTGTTTGGGCGCATGGCAGAGCTCGGAAGGGAAGGAGCGCCGTTTTACTTTTTCAACGCAAAATTGGCTTGAATGAATATTGAATACCATGTTGTGTTTGGAGAACCCCTGATGTGCCTAAACAGTGGAAACCCCCCACAAGTGACACGATTTTGGAAACTAGACCCCCCCAGGAACTTATCTAGATGTGTGGTGAGCACTTTGTTTTCCAATAATTTTTATTAAGGTATTTCAAATTTAACAAACATAGGAAAAAAGGGTATGGGAAATGGGATACAGAAGGAAAGGGAAGGGAAAAGAAAATACAATAGGAAAATGAGTGATCATTTATAGCCATTACTCCATAAGCATCTTAAAGCTAAAAGCTAAGAATATAACTAAAACTTAACATCTGAAGTCTAAAATCTAAAATAAACAGAAGAAAAGAAAAATAAGATCCTATCTGGATTCATCAGTGACAACAAAACTAGTTTTTTGTAAGAAAAGTTTTATTCCATACTTCCCACTTTTTATTATATTTGTCCAAGAAGTTATTATGTAGAGCAAAGCGTCTTTCTAATGCGCTATGTATCAGAAGATTGTGAAAAATATCTTTGAATTTTGGTATATCGTTTTTTTTTCCAGTGTGCTGCTATTGAGTTTTTAACTACTAGTAAAATATGTACTATCATTAATATATCTGAAGAGTCTAAATTTTCTAGATCTAATAAAAGAAGAGCCATACTAGGGGAAATAACCAATTTCCTTCCCAAAAAGGTGTTTATATGAACAGATACTTCCTTCCATAGACTCTTAACATTAGGGCATTCCCAAAATATGTGATATATGTTTCCCACCATTCCACATTCTCTCCAACATAAGTTGGAGTTACCTGGATTTATAAAATTCAGCCTCGAAGGGGTATAATACCATCTCACAAACATTTTGTAGTAAGACTCTTGTAGTGTCATTGAGATTGTTGCTATGTAAGAAAACTTCAAGGCATCTTGCCATTGTTCCAGTGTGGGTGTAATGTTTAATTCTGACTCCCATCGTTTCATATATGCGCTCTTTAGTATAAACGTGTCTTTATTGAAAATGTTATATATGTTCTTTAAGCTCCAAACGTTCTTTTTCTCTATGTTTCCCAAGTATAAAGATATAATGTCCAAATTTAGTGGCTTAATTTGGGAGAATTTTTTAATGTAGCTTTTTAGAATGGTGAAAAAGAGAAATTCTGAGGAGGGAAGATTAAATTTTGTTTTAATCTCACTAAAGGAAAGGAAGGTACCATTGTATATATCTCCTATTTTTTTTTAATATTACATGTAGTCCAAATTTCTGGAATAGTACACTTGTAAAAGATAGATATTAAGTTTAGTGGAAAATTACACATTTATCTCACTTTGTTCCAATTTCTCCCTGGTCTAATAAAATTTTTCCAATCCAAGAGTATGGCTTGGAATATGGGATGAGAAGGCAAACTTGGTCGGGAACCCAATACATTAGCAAAGAAAATATTGTGGAATATGTCATTATTACTTTGACTTTCTTCCAAGGCGATCCACGCAGGTGTTGTATTACGACTAAACCAATAAGGCTTGGTAATAAGCTGTGACATTCGGTAGCCCCAGACCTCCATTTTTTTTTACTTTTATAAAGGATGTTCGACGCAATTCTTGATTTTTTGCCATCCCAAACAAAGGAGTTTATTAATTTTTGAATTTTTGACAATTGCGCTGAAGGAATGTATACTGGAAGGATCCTAAACAAATACAATATCTTAGGTAAAACAAATGACTTGACAGCCAATATTTTCCCGAACAAGGATAAACCAATACGTTTAAAATTTACAAAATCTGTGGTGATATTGTGAATTAAGTTGTTAAGATTAATTGAGATAGTTGAATGTAATTGTTTGTCAGCTTCATCCCCAAATATCCAACTTCCTCCTCCTTGCACGAAAATTTTGAGAGAGTTCCTAAACGTTCCACTTCTTGAGGATTTAAGTTAAAGGGTAAAATCTTTGATTTTGAATGATTTATTTTAAAATAAGATATATTTGAGAATAGCTTTAAATCTGATGACAATGCTGTGATAGAAATCTCTGGGTTTAAGAGTGTCAGCACTATATCGTCCGCAAACAGACTGATTTTAAATGTGCGTTGAGGAGTTTCAAGGCCAAAGATGTTAGGACTAGATCTGATTTTTTCTGCCAGGGGTTCTATTGCCAAAACAAATAAAAGTGGAGAAAGGGGACACCCCTGCCTTGTACCATTTGAAATAGGAAATGACTTTGATAAATGATTATTCATGTATACTTTTGCACAAGGCTCTGAATACAAGGCCATAACTGAAGAAATGAAGTGATCATTAAATCCAAATTTCAATAATGCTTTCTTTAGATACGCCCAATCTAGTCTATCAAAGGCTTTTTCAGCGTCTAGCGTAACTAGAACTGAAGGATCTGTACAAAATTTAGTAGCGGTAATTATATTGATGATCCTTCTAGTCCCGTCAGCAGCTTGACGACCTTCTACAAAGCCAATTTGATCGTCTTTTATTAAAAAAGGTAGAACCTTTTTAAGTCTTTCAGCCCATATTTTTGAGTACAGCTTTGCATCCCCATTAATGAGTGAAATTGGTCTGTAGCTCTGAACCTTGTCAGGGTCTCCCTTCTCCTTAGGTATCATAACAATCGTAGCTTCTAACATTTCCTTTGGAAAGGAGCCCTGACAGGTAGCCAAGTTAAATATGTTTTCCAGATAAGGAGCTAGGATAGTTTGAAAGGTCTTATAATATTCATTGGTAATCCTGTCAGGCCCCGGTGATTTCTGGGCTTTAAGTTTATTAATCGCATCAAATATTTCTTCTGTTGATATGGGTCTGTTTATATGTTCCAACTCTAAAGGATCAATTCGAGGGAGATCTAATTTGTCTAAGAATGTATCTATCAATTTAACATCTGGTTGTGCTGTTTCAGCGTCCGAAGCTAAATTGTATAAGCCTTGAAAAAACTCTGCAAAGGCGTTTGCAATATCCCGAGGATGAGTCTTAACATTTCCGTTGTTGTCTTTGATTTTAACTATTCTCTTATTAATTCTCTCGTTTGAATCTTTTCATCATATATGCAGTTGGTTTGTTAATAGATGAGTAAAATTTAAATTTTGAATTTTTGATAACTGCATCATAATCCGAAATGATTGCATTTCTTAATTCCTGCCTTAATTTCAGTATTTCCGAGTGAATACTCGAGGATGGAACCGGCAAACTGTTTTGAAACTCTTCTTTCAGTTTTATCTGAGACTGTAAATTTGTGATTGTCTGTCTTTTTATCCTTTTTGATTTGGACGAAAATTGAATCAAATGGCCTCTCAGGACTGCCTTGCGAGCGTTCCAAAGAACGAACGGATTTATATCACCAACGTCATTTTCTTTAAAATAGTTAGAGATTGTATTTGAAATTATTTCCTTATATTCGGGATTTTTAAATAAAGTGGAGTTCGCTTTCCAGAGAAACATGTTTTCTGAATAGAATCCCAATTCAAACTCCGCCAGCACAGGGACATGATCTGATATAGATTTGCCCAAGATACTAATTTTTTTGAATTTAGAAATAGCAAAAACATCTGTCAATATTAGGTCTATTCTCGATGATGTTTTGTGCGTGTCCGAATAGTGCGTGTATTCACACGAAGAAGTATTCAGACAGCGATAAATGTCAAAGAGTTCATTAGAAATTAACCATTTACTAAGAGAAGGTGCTTTATGGCGTACTGGTGATGAAGAATCCATTGTACTATCAGGGACTATATTAAAGTCTCCTGCGAACATAAGCATCCCTTTCTTAACTTTATTGATCTTATCCATTAATCTATTTAGATATGAAATGGTCTTTTTATTTGGAGCGTATACATTAATTATTGTGCAAAGTTTATGATTGAGTTGACATATGAGGATATGATATTCCCTTGTGGAGCTGTGATTTCTTCTATTAATTCAAATGGAATATAATTTTTTATAAGTGTAATGACCCCGGCCTTCTTTTTCCCTTTCAGGGATTGAAACATATGTGGAAATTTCTTATTTTGAAAGAACGGATGATTTTCCCTAGTAAACTTGACTTCTTGTAGACATACAATGTCCGCTTTGCTATATTCTATCTCCCTCCAAAGTGTATGCCTTTTATAAGGGATATTTAGGCCCCTAACGTTGAAAGACAAAATTTTAAGCTTCATGTTTATGTCGCTGTGAAATAAAGTAGGAAGTGGAACAAATCCAAATAAGACTCCTAACTACAGCACTGTAAATACCAAGTGATAGAAATAAGACTTCAGTAAGTCTGTGTAACAAACAACAATAAAAAAAAAAAAAAAGAAAAGAGAGAAACAAAAGAAAAATAAAAAATCAAAAAGTAAACTCGAATGAGTTCCCCTGGAGGAATCCAACCTAGAAGGATTCTCACCTAGTTTGGGGATATATGAAAAAAAAAGTGGTTCAACTCCTACCCTTACACCTAATATTTCTATTAATCCTTCTAATTTTTAAGCATTATAAACATTCCAAATAATGAAAGTGAAACCCGGTACTTCTTGACAATAAGTTCAGCCAATGTCATCCTGGAATGATTGGACGAAAAGCATTGCTTCTTCTGGTGTAAAAAAAGGGATTGTCTTCCCCCTATACCACACCAAAAGTTTAGCAGGATAACCCCATCTATATGAAATGCCAAGATCTTTTATTTTTGTATTTACTTCTCTAAAAGATTTTCTGAACTCCATGGTTGCCTTGGAGAAATCTCCAAAAACTCTTATGTTGGTATAAGGATCTGGAAAGTTTCCCTTGTCTCTGATATAGTGTAAAATTGTTTCCTTTGTTTCAAAATAATGCATATGGAGGATAGTATCCCTCGGCTTATCGACAGACAAGCCTCTAGGATGCGGAATACGGTGGATTCTGTCAATCCTGAATTCAAAATCTGGAAGATCAGGTAGAGCCTTTTTAAATATAGTTTTCGTGTAGTTGGAAAGCTCATCTTGTGAGATATTTTCAGGGATACCTCTTATTTTAAGATTATTCCTCCTACTCCTATCCTCCACATCCATCAATTTAGTTTTCAATGTCTGTATTTCCATTTTCAATTCAGAATTCTGTTTAAGCAAAGTATCTGTTTTATTTTCAACAACAAAGATCCTGTTTTCATTCTGTTCTATTCTCTTAGTGATTTTGTCACTTACTTCATCCATTTTCTTATTCTGAGCTTCAAATCCCAAAGCCATAGAGTCACTAAGCATTTAGCAAAATCTAGCCATAGAGCCTTCTGTCACTACCTTTTCAGAGGCTAAAAGTATATATCTAGATCAGTGGGAGCTAGCCCTTGTTTTAAAGGTTGAGGAGATGAAGGTCGATCTTTTTTAGCACGTTGTCTAGTTGGACTACTGTCAGGTGAAGGGTATTCTGAGTTGTTTCCAGATTCGGCTGGTGTTGAACTTTCAAGTTCTTTTCTTTTTGTGGATTTGGAAGTATCCATTGCGTCAGAGTTAACCTCTTTAATTGTGGGCACCTGAATAGGATGATTAGGCTCTAGTCCTTTACCTTCTATATCCTTTTTTGTTGGTTTACTCTGAGCTGTTGTAGGTACCTGACTAGCCTGTGGATCCCTTTTTAATGGAGACCTTGATTTCATAGGACTTAATATGTTGGGGGAGTCTTCCCTGGGTTTATTATAAGACCTATGTGGAGGTTGCTTTCCTTTTTGATTTCTGTTTGAAGAGGTCATCTTATGAATTAAGACAGTTTAATATACAGAATATTAATTCCTGATTATTTGTAATTGAATAATCACCTTAATAGTATCTATGAATCAGATAGTTAGAATCCTGAATTCACTCAAGGGTCTACCCAAATTGGCAACAGGGATTATTATCCTATTAAATTAGTTAGGAGTTAGAGATATCACAAAAACAAACTCTAGAACCTCAAAAAGGCCTAAGTTAGAATAATACCTGACTTATGTATCGTTGCCTATCAACAATAGTACTAAATATTTCCTATAGATCTCTATATCCTATATCTTTCCTAAAAAGAGAAAAGAGAACAAAAGCCTATATATAGAGTTGTGTAGGATATACTGCTAATAAGCAGCTAAACCAAAGATTATTGTATATGATTTGAAATATTAGTTATGAGGATAGAAATAATATATAGTATATACAACCACAGTAATCAAGTAAGCATCTAACAATAGCATATAATATATATCTAATGTCGATTGGATTATCAGAGCCAGGTGAATAATAGTAAAAATGTATATAATTTGTACTGCTATCCAGGTACCAAATTATAAGTAATAAAATATAAGTTATGTTCAGGAGCTCCGTAGCTTTAAATATCTAACAGCCGCAATCACCTAAAGCTCAGCTTCCACTCTCTATCCTCAGTAGCCTTAAGTATCAAACAGCCGTGATCATTTAAAGCTCAGCTTCCACTCTCTATCCTCAGTGGCTTTAAGTATCAAACAGTCACGATCATTTAAAGCTCAGCTTCCACTCTCTAAGTATCGAACAGCCGCGATCTTTTAAAGCTCAGCTTCACTCTCTATCCGCAGCAGTCTTAAGTATCAAACAGCCGCTATCATTTAAAACTCAGCTTCCACTCTCTATCCTCAGTGGCCTTAAATATCAAGCAGCCGCGATCGTTTAGAGCTCAGCTTCTACTCTCTATCCTCAGTGGTTTTAAGTATCAAACAGCCGCTATCGTTTAAAACTCAGCTTCCACTCTCTATCCTCATTGACTTTAGGTATCAAACAGCCGCGGATTTTTAAAGCTCAGCTTCCACTCTTTTTCCTCAATGGTTTTAAGTATCAGACAGCCACGAACACTTAAAGCTCTATCAAACAGCCGTGATCATTTAAAGCTCAGCTTCCACTTAAGTATCAAACAGCCGCTTTCAGTAAAGCTCAGCCCCCACTCAGATATCAAACAGCCGCTTTCAGTAAAGCTCAGCTTCCATTCAAGTATCAAACAGCCGCTTTCAGTAAAGCTCAGCTTCCACTCAAATATCAAACAGCCGCTTTCAGTAAAGCTCAACTTCCACACTCTCCTGACCCACCAATATCTGCTTATCAGGGATTACAAAGTTCTCCTTGTATTCCAATATATCAGGACTCCGTCTTCTTCCTTAAAGTCTCCTTGGCGCCAAAGAAAGGGATTTCCCACGGATCAAGCCAGCAAGAGGAATGCAACACCACAGCGATCGCGGCAAATCTGGGAGTATAGCAGTCACTCAAATCCAGTGCCAGTACCCTCTCTTCTCCTCCCCAGGGGCCCACTCAAGAAAGGACTCGGAGATCCGGATTGGCAAGGGCTCACAACAAACCTTAGACCGCGTTGAATCTGCGCACGGCAGCAGCTGTCAATCATCTGCCTGCTCCTGCTTCTCCTGCCCCGCCAAGGATTTTAGCCAATAACTCCTCCAATTTTCAGCAGATTTCTTCGTGCCCGGTCTTGATCTGCTCAGAATATCTCTCCGGATCCTACTAAGCAGGATCACCCGGGATCATGTCCACTGGCGTGGTACAACACCCCGAAAATCGCGGCGGGTCTGTGGATGCCGCTGCTGCTAACGTCACACTCCAAGTCCTGCTCTTCTCCTTCCTTGGTCTTCCGTAGCCACCTCAGAGTCCAGGAATATTACCAAACACCGGCCGCTTGCACTTTTCAACAGTATGCTTCTCTCCTGAAGCCCTTTTCCTTCTCCAACAGGCAGGCAACAGCGGGTAGTGTAGAACGCAGGCCTGAACAGGACCCACGGACAAGCGCCAGTCCTCCGGTCTCTGCACACAAACAGCCCGGTTACCTCCACTCCTCCTGATCACCGATACAACAGGATAGCTGTTCGGTAGATGTGAAACTCTTCCACCTCCTTTCTTCTTCTGCAGGAGTCAGCTACAGGCCCCTCTCCTCTGCTCAGCACAGGAAAACAACACTGCTCCTCCTCAGTAGCTGTAGTTCTGTTATTTTTGGTCCAATCTTCACATTCTTGGTATCAAAATGCTCCAGGCGACTTCAAGACTCTTGTTGTGAGTATGAATTCTTGATTGGAGAATTCCTGTCGCTTCATATAGGTAGTTGAGCAGGTGCCCTGAGCAGACACTTCCTCACACCATCACAGCTCGGGCCACGCCCCTGTGGTGAGCACTTTGAACCCCCAAGTGCTTCACATAAGTTTATAACGTAGTGACGTAAAAATAAAAAAATCATTTTTTCGCCCCGAATTTTTTATTTTCCCATGGGTAACAGAAGAAATTGGACCCCAAAAGTTGTTGTGCAATCGCTCGAGTACGCGGATACTCCATATGCAGGGGCGCCATATTGTAATTCAGATTTTGCTGCACTTGTTTGAGGGTGCCATGTCACATTGGCAGAGCTCCTGAGGTGCCAGAACAACAGAAACCCCCTATATGTGAACTCATTTTACAAACTACACTCCCCAATGAATTCATCTATAGGTGCAGTGATCATATTAACACCATATGTGCCTCGCAAACTTTTTGCCATGGAGTGGTTAAGAATAAATTACATTTTTACCACTAAAATGTTATTTTAACCTCAAGTTTTTAATTTTTCTAAGAGCTAATAGGAATTTTTTTTACAACAAACTAATACCCTACGTGTAATCTGGAAATATTTTTCAGGCACAGTGCAAAGCTCAGAAGGCAAGGAGTGCCAGATTTTACTGTTATGGTTTGCAGGTGCAATGACCCACTGGAAGAGACCATGAAGTGCCAAACAGCAGAACCCCCCCATAAGTGATCCCATTTTACAAACTACACCTCTCACTGAATTCATCTAGGGGTGCAGTGATCACATTAAGGCTGTGTGACCACATTCAGGATTTTTCACATTTTTTTCGTGCTTTTCCGCTGCAAAAACGCTTAAACTCATACATTAAGCATCCCATTATTAGAATGCATTCCACAATTTTTGTGCCCATGATGCGGTTTTTTTCTGCAAAAAAAGCATCACGGTGAAAAAACACAGCATGTTTATTAATTTTGCAGAAAATCTGCGGATTTACCACTATAGTATTGTATTAGGAGGCTCCGGAAAAAAACACACAAAAACGCGAAAAAAAAAGCGGATTTCCTGCCAAGGAGTCCGGTTTTGGTCAGGAAAATTCTGCTTACGTGGGCACATAGCCTGACACCATGGGTGTGTCACACAATTTTATACCATTGAGCATTGAAGACAAAATAACTACAATTTTGTTTTAGCCAAAGATTTTACATTTTCACACAATAAGTGGGTAAAAATGGCACCAAAATTTGTCCCACAATTTCTACTGAACGTGGCAATACCCCATATGTGGCTGTACAGTACTACTTAGCCATACAGAGAGACTCGGGAGGAACGGAGAGCTATTTGCCTATTCAAGTGAATGGGTCTGTGCACGTCAGTGTTTCCATGGACCATGTGTCCGTGGGCAAAACACGCTGACATGTCCGTTTTTTAATGTCAGCACGGGCCACAAAACGTGCCGCACATGTGCATACGCAAAACACACATGGATGTCATCCATGTGACACGCATCGGCGTCGGGGATGAAGCGTTACAGTAAGCGCTGTTCCCTGGTGCTGAACACGGCTGTCATCATTCACCCCTGCTCTGCCGGCATCGGCACAAACAGGGGAGAATGATTAGAGTTACATTTAGGTGATAAAGAGGCAACAGGCAGCGGCTGATGGGACTCTTAATCCCATCAGCCTACCCCTGCTGCTGTTAATAACAGTGACAGCAGGAGAGGCTGATGGGGGTATTCATCAGCCGCCGCCTGCGCTATAAAATAAATAAATGAAAAACAGGGATTTTTGTGATAACCCACTGTAAAATCCTTTTCTCCAAAATGCTCATTGGGGGACACAGACCATGGGGACACAGACCATGGGTGTTATGCTGTGGCCAATAGGAGGTTGACACTAAGTTGAGACAAAAAAAAAAAAAAAAAGTTAGCTCCCCCTCCGCAGCATACACCTTCCTGCTGGCCTCAAGTGAACCAGTTCAGTGCGAAAGCAGTAGGAGATAATATCATATTAGAGTACAATCGCCAACCTCATATCACAGTACAACCCACTGAATGGGAGACAAGAAGCAGAAGCCGTCAGGCTAACAGGGTGGGGTGCTGTGTCCCCCAATGAGCGTCTCGGGGAAAAGGATTTTACGGTGAGTTATCACAAAAATCCCTGTTTCTCCTTCGCCTCATTGGGGGACACATATCATGAGACGTCCCAAAGCAGTCCATGGGTGGGCAACAATATAACAGATTTAAAACCCCATGCAGTGGCTGAGTAAAGGTGCCCTACCGCCTGTTGCAGAATAATCTGCCGAGGACTGTACTGCGGAAGTCTGAGTATGAGTAGTGCTTCAAGAATGTGTAAATGCTGAGCAAAAACGCAGCCTTGCAGACCTGCAGACTTGTTCGGTCGGCATGCGAAGCCGAATGGCCCAGAGGGCGGATATCGACCACATAGAATACGCCCTAATCCCTACTGGGATGAGCCGCTTCTACAGTAGTATAACTCCTGAATAGCCAAATTAATTTCTCTGGCTATTGTGACCCTGAAGTAGCTTACAAGAGTGTTCCATCCTCAGGACATACGTCCTGAGAGCCGTCATTGCATGCAGGGCGTGCATAACTACATCCATCCGAAGTACCAGTGTCAGGCCCAAAAGAGGGTAAGACCAAATCATTGTTTAAAATAAAAGGGTCAACCAACGCTGGAAAAAAGGGGAGGAAACGATCTGATGACAATTGTATCCAAGTTGGAAAGCAGAGAGAAAAAAAACAAATGAGCTAAAAAGGACATGGCTGTCAGCTCCAAGCGTCGCATAATAAGTGACACTGCGACAAGAAGGGCGACTTCCCAAGACAGAACTGCCCGCGAGACATCATGGAACGGTTTGAAAGGCATCTCTTAAAGCGCACCCAGGACCGAATTAACATTCCAGGCTTCTATCGGACCTTTGTAGGGGGGTACCCCTGAGAATGAAAGTCATGAATTATGTCTTGGAAGCAATCCTGTGCTGAAACAGAGACAGGTAGAGCCAAGAACTGGCCCTTGAGGGAGGTGAGCGTCACGAACCTGAGTCCAAGTCAGTCTGGAGAAAACTTTCAAAAGAACTGGAGCGGTGAAGACGCAAAGAGAATGACCGTGGACCTAACACCCTGCGACAGAAGGTGTTCAGGAGAGGTGAAAGATGCGACCTAACGTCGGCCTCTGGGCACCAACCATAGCGGAGACCCCTGAGAAGAGTAGATTAGAGCCCAGGCTTTGAAAGCCAGATCATTAAACACCAGATTGTGTGATCTGGTGATCCATTGGACGTTAGGAGAGCATGTCTGGACGATGCAACAGTCACCTGTGGACGGCGTGTATGATCTGTAGTAACTCTGAATATCACGTCCAGCGAGACCAATCCTGGATGCCTAGGGAGACTGGAAACGTCCACTACCTCGATTTATGTGATGACCGTTGCCAGGAAAGGAAGACGAAACTGGTGCCACGGAGTAACCAGTCATGCCACCCCTATGGCGTTTTGGATCCCAAGACCAGGCTCAGACTGCTGAGTACCTTGGCCCTCAGTCTTGAAGCCATCAGATCCCCATTCGGATTCTCCTAACAAAGGCAGTCCTATGTGGTGTATGCCACAACCGTGGAGATATGTTATTGATTCAAATGGAGTGATACACGAGCAGATACTGGAGCTGGTGCCGGGTAACCCGGATCACTTGAATTACAAGGATATACAAAAAGACTGCTCTCCAACCAAGGAGGCTGGTATTGATAGCCAATACTGGTGATTAAATCAGAGGGAGAACCTCAATGTCCACCGCCTGTGAGGCTGTCTGACGTGCGGGGGGAGCGGCGCCGCTGCCGAGGAGAGCAGTCTTCTGGCGCCGACTGCCAGAAGAGAATACAATAAATTGAAGAGGATCACCTCAATTGTTGATGTGATCTCTCCCCACCCCGTACCTCACGGCATTCCGGAAGGACAGAGGAGATGAGTGCCAAAGAGTGTTAACTGAAGATGCTGTTCACAGTCGAGGTAAGAAATGAATGGAGGGACTCCATCCGTGGATGGTGTACCTTGGCCAAGATCCAGCGAGGGCCCTACAGATCCGTCTCTTCTGGGAAGCATGGACAGGTTGAATAGGAGTAGGTGATCGCTACATTCTGTAGCATCGAATAATGGTTCTGTCCTGATGCCGTACATGTATGGCTCGGAAAAAGAAGCCCTTGTTCCACCTAGGTTCTTTGGAAGACGTGAAGGAAAAAACATCTTGTAGAGGGACGATAAGAAAAAAGGAATCTTTGTATCTAGAAGACCCAGGCTTTGGGCTCATTCGATACGAACAGCATACAAAAAGGAGACCTCACAAACCAGGAACAGGCAGCCATTCGTAATGCTGTGCTTCGACTGCTTATGCTGGAAATCACTGGGTGGAAAACCATCAGGGACCTATCTCTCTCAGGTCCGGACACTTTGGGGAGGACCCTTACATTGCTGACTGAACCCATGGGAAGACTGGGATTCCTTGCCGATGGGAGCGCCGGATATATGCGAGAGGACCCATATCAGATTTGTTGCCGAAGGCAATGGGGTAGATGCTCTAAGCCCTGCTGGGGGAAGACATTTGTCCTTCCTTCTATGGCCTTATAGATAAGCTGAACCCACTACTACCCAAGTAAACCCACTCTGGTAATAAAGAGATGTCAGAGTTCCTTCTGTGGGTGCAGCCCTCCCTCCATTCCGTGAGCCATATTGCCTTATTGAGTGTGATGGCATTTACCGCTGTGGTGCAGCCGGCCGCATGTGAAAAGGGCGTCCAGCTAAAAAGAGAAGAGAGCTGGTTTCGAAGCTCACAGAACGGAACAAATCAGGCTCTCGTCTGTCAGTCTGTGGGACCTTTAATTGACTATCCACCTGGCCTGGATGGTCCAAGGATTCAACCCAATGTTTCCGCTAACCAGCTGAAAGCAAGGGGGATTCCTCCCTTCCGGAGGCTTCTGATTTGGTTATCCCATCGCTCCTTTTCCCAGTCAACTATGCCGCGAGCCACCCGGAGTGTGGTAAACCCTGTATTATGGGGTATAGTTCAGCGGAAGAACGTTACGATTCGGGACAGGCCAGGCATTAACCCTCAGAAAACTATGTGAGTGCCATGAAAAAGACAAAACTTCCAGTTCTTTCCTTTTATTCTTCCTCTTTAGAGAATCCAAAATCAAGGCAAAACAAAGCTGACACAGAGTCCTGTGCTCTGTATACCAGTGGTGAAGGGGAAGCGAGACACAGAGCATATGGACATTTAAGCCGTAGTTGGTCGAATAGCGTACTGTGAGCGTTTAGCAAATAACATAGACGGGACCAGGGATTTCCAGATGGTCTCCCATTATGGTACTGGCCCAGCCTCAAGCTGCTTAGCAGCTGCCACCTGACGAGAGCAGTCACCTTCTGCCTAGAAGGGCCGGTGACCCCTTTCTCTAGATGTCTGCGCATTTGTAGAATGCCTGCGGCTGCTATTCGACAGATGCTGTGATCCTGTGAACGCTCTGATGCACAGAGGGTTCGAGGATAACCTGTGCCAGATGAGAAGCCCGCCCAGAGGTGGGGGGGGGTTCATAAGTCGGGTCCAGTGTTGACGGAGTCTAACACTGGCATGGTGAGATGGCCTATGGATCTCCACGAATCAACCTTTCGGGCATGCGCAGGGCAAGTATAATTCCTGAATAAATACTGCTGAAAACTAGCATTCCCATCCTCTGGAATGCAGGCTGGCCGGGAATATAGAGGGTCAAATAACACACATATATATATATATATATATATATATATATATATATATATATATATATATATATATATATATATATATACACACATACACATACATACATACACACACACACGCATACACACAACAGACTGTGGTCCTCCCCAGGAAAACAGCACTCTTGTCAGCGCTGAATGGGCGCTATGCTTGCCCTCAGTGTTGTATGACCCTTTAAGTCATATAAGGGTGCCCCCATACCTTTGTCTCCAGAACGGTGGTAGTTGCCCAGCCTCACGCAGCTTAGCAGCTGCCACCTGACGGATGGAGCGACCGGCGGCGCACCCCGGTGGAGGATGAGAGCGACAGTCCTCTGCTGACGGACCATAATTCCTCGAGGGGTATGATGCCACAGCCAACACGTCAATGTACGTAATGCAGCCCAGCAAGAAATATGTTCACCGGGATTAGATCCCCCTCCTCCCCGGCGGCCAGGGGGCGTCTGACACAACGCAATGTGTGTCCCGGCATGCCGGCATGGAGCCTCCGCGATGGGACCTCAGCATGGAGGCGGGCGTTGCCATGAGAACCACCGCCGCATCACTCCAGGACAGGGTGGCTCCTCCGAAGTAGGCCGAAGCCAGGACCTAGATCAGGGGTGGGGAACCTTTTTACATCCGGGGGCCATTTGGAAATTTCTACTATCATTCAAGGGCTACACAAAAATGATCACCTTGAGGCTGTGTACCCACGTAAGCATTTTTTTACCAGCAAAAATGCTTAAAAGAAGCATCCCATTCATTTTAATGAATTCCGCACTTTTTGTGCATATTGATGCGTTTTTCCACGAAAAAAACGCATCGCTTTAACAAACGCAGCATGCTCATTAATTTTGCGGAAAAATCCGCATTTCTAGCTATTTTCTATGAGACTGGGGACGCGCAAAAAACGCGCGGAAAAAAAACGAGCGTTTTTTGGGAAGGAGTCCGGTTTTCATGCAGAAATTTTCTGCATACGTGGGTACATTGACTAAATATACCGGGGTAATTTTCAGGCTAACAATTAATTACGGTAACTCACCCTTAATGTGACGGTTGGAGCTGCTTCTCCATCACTGGGGGCTATATATATCACAGGTGGTACGATATACAGTACTCGGAGGGATATACAGCACTTTCGGGATAAATGCAGCAGCTGTGGGGGGATATATAGCACCGGGGGGGACAGGGATCTTCGGGGAGGCTCATAGATCACCGGGGGGGACAGATCACTGAGGGGTGACACGAAGATCACAGGGGTGCACATAGCTTTGGGTGACAGACCACAGGGGGCACATGGGAGCACAAACATCACAGGGGGTACAGAGCAGGTGGACACATAGATAACATGGGGCACAAAGCTGGGAGCCACAGATATCACAGGGGTGCACATAGCTGGGGGCACAGATCAGGGGGGGCACATAGCTGGAGGGCACAGATCACAGGGGGCATAGATATCACATGGGGAAACAGCTGGGGGGCACATAGATGGAGGGCACAGATCACAGGGGGTATATATAGGTGGGGGGCACAGATCACATGTGGAAACATAGCTGAGGGCACAGATCACGGGGTATATATAGGTGGGGGGCACAGATCACATGTGGAAACATAGCTGGGGGCACAGATCATGGGGTTTATATAGGTGGGGGGCACAGATCACGTGTGGAAAAATAGCTGGAGGGCACAGATCACGGGGTATATATAGGTGGGGGGCACAGATCACATGTGGAAACATAGCTGGAGGGCACAGATCACATGAGGAAGTATAGCTGGGGGCACAGAGATCACGGGGGGGCACATAGCGGGAGGGCACAGATCACGGGGTATATATAGGTGGGGGGGCACAGATCACATGTGGAAACATAGCTGGGGGCACAGATCATGGGGTTTATATAGGTGGGGGGCACAGATCACATGTGGAAACATAGCTGGGGCGCAGATCATGGGGTATATATAGGTGGGGGGCACAGATCACATGTGGAAGTATAGCTGGGGGCGCAGATCACGGGGTATATATAGGTGGGGGGCACAGATCACATGTGGAAACATAGCGGGGGGCACAGATCATGGGGTTTATATAGGTGGGGGGCACAGATCACATGTGGAAAAATAGCTGGAGGGCACAGATCACGGGGTATATATAGGTGGGGGGCACAGATCACATGTGGAAACATAGCTGGAGGGCACAGATCACATGAGGAAGTATAGCTGGGGGCACAGAGATCACGGGGGGCACATAGCGGGAGGGCACAGATCCCCAGGGAGGCACAGAGCTGCGGGCACGCACTCACAGAGATCGCTGACTCTCTGGCAGCATCTCCTCTTCCGGGACATGTGGATGGGAGAGCATTGGGCGCTAGTCCCGCCCACCCAGACGACGTCATCATCATCATGTGCAGGGCAGGCAGCGTTTTGTAATAAATGCTGCGTGCCCGTGCACTTGGGGGTTAAAGGGCCGGCAGCTGACAGGATACAGCAGCCGCCCGAGCATTGACGACTCCAGGGACCTACCCGCAGGCCGCATGAAAAGCCACTGCGGGCCGTATGCGGCCCACGCGCCGGAGGTTCCCCACCCCTGACCTAGATTATTGACTGGCATGGCTACAGGGAAGGAGTCCGTGGACCAAGTACCTGCAAGAAATGCCAGGCAGGTGGGCGGGACCTTCGACGTGACGCACGGTTGGTGGGCAGAGAAACCGCCTGCGGCCTAGTAAGGGCCGAAGCCGGGGGCTAAATTAGCGGTGCCCGGCCGGAAAGAACGACCGGGCCCGGGAGGCACCCAGAAGCCCCCTTACCGTCACGCTAGGGGGAGTGAGAGCAGAGCATCTGCCTGCAGGCCAGTGCTGCGACAGGGACGGTGCAGGAACCCTCAATCCACCATTCCCTCTGAGTGGGAGGTGGAGAGGGACCGTCCAGCTCCCTGCAGCACCGCTGTTCCATCAGTGGTGGTGCAGAGGTAGCTGCGCGGACGCCGTGGGGGGCCTCTGTGTATCCTAAGGGTTCACTCCACTAGGATTTCACAGGGTTATGTCCGGCTGTGGCAGAACTTGTGCTGCGTGGCTTCACGAGACCAGTCACGCTCCGCCTAGAATGGCCGATGGCCTGGCACTCACCGTGGTGCGTGTCCCGGCATGGAGCCGCCGCGATGGGACTTCAGCACAGAGGCGCAAGTCCCCCAGGCGACCTTCGGACTGTTCGGTCACTTATCCGATCGCTTTAGGGGCCATGGGTAATCTTCAGGACGGTAAGGGGTAAGTGAATGCCTCAATCCAGCATCCCTTAGAAGGGAAGTGGAGAGGGACCATCCGCCTCCTTGCATCATCCGCTTTTAAAAGTGGTGAAGCAGTGGGGGCTGCACGGACGCCATGTAGAGGCCTCTGAGCATCCTATGGGTTCAATCCCTAAGGATGGGCAGGGCAGGTTTGTCCGGCATAAGACTGGCTGCGGAAGAGGATACATGAAGGCAACACTCCATGTGCTCGTCCATAAGTCGGTGCCCTTTAAGAGACCCGTCACCCTTGAATCAGCTCAGGCACAGGAGAGGATACGTGGAGGCGACACTCGCACGTGCTCGCCTGTTGTTAGTTTGGGGAAATCGGAACCTTGAAAGGCTCCGTTGCCCCTTCATCCGGATTAAAAAATGAAAAAAGTAAAATTCAAAAATTAAAATAACACATGGTCTGAAGACCAGACCAGTGTGCCTCCTACAGACACTAAGCAAGAACTGGTTCACTTGGGGCCAGCAGGAAGGTGTATGCTGCAGAGGAGGAGCTAACTCTTTTTTTGTCTCAACTTAGTGTCAGCCTCCTATTGGCCAAAGCATAACACCCATGGTCTGTGTCCCCATGGTCTTTGTCCTCCAAAGAGGAGAAGGAGAATGTCCCCCAATGAGGCAAAGGAGAAAAAAGGCATGGGTTCCCCTGTATTTTCTATAACCTGCCAGGCAAACTCACAGCTGGGGGCTGCAATCCTCAGCTGTCAGCTTCAGCAAGGTTGGTATCAAGAATAGAGGGGTCCCCACGCTGTTTTTTTCTAAAATTATTTAAATAAATAATTTAAAAAAACAGCGTGGGGTCCCCCCATTTTATACAACCAGCCTTGCTAAAGCTCACAGCTGGGGGGGCTGGTATTCTCAGGCTGGTAAGGGGCCATGGATATTATAATTGCATTCATCAGGCCATGGCGCAGGTGCCGCCGCCGGCCTAATGAATGCAATTTTTTATTTATTTTTCTAAACCATAATTCTATGCAGTATATAAAATAGGGGGCAGGTCAGTGAGGAATCAGTGACCTGTCATAAGACATACAGATGAATATGCACACAGAGCAACACATGAAGGCCCCCCTGCCCCACAGGCCGCAACAGAGCACGAGAATCTCATTAATCTTTATTTAGAGTTTTACGTTAAACAACAACCATAAGATGGATTTCATCAAGCTATGCACCATTTTAATCAGTATAACAACACCAACCTGACACTGTTTGTAGGATACTCAGCAGAATCCAGCTAACGGTTTCCCTTTCAGGTTTGTGAGAGCCAGAATTCTTGCTGGTTGGTAGGTGATCAAATACTTATTTCATGCAATAAAATGCAGTTTAATTATTTAAAAATCAAATAATGTGATTTTCTGGTTATTTTTAGATTCTGTCCCTTACAGTTGACGTGTGCCTATGATAAAAATTACAGACCTCTCCATTCTTTGTAGGTGGGGAAACTAGCAAAATCGGCAGTGTGTCAAATACTTATTTTCTCCACTGTACATAAGGTTTTCTTATAGGTCAGAGGTTTAGAGATGGAGAGGAGACTATACCTGGGTCATTTTGGGTAATTCTTTTTCTGTGCTTTTGTCCTTCTCTCTTGCCAAATCTTTAAGCATTTGCTTTAGTTGTTTTTGATAATCCTTTTCCCCACCTGTGAAAAAATAAACTTAAAATCTCATCTAAATAAATAAGACATTTATCGGTCAAGGAGAAATGATAATGAGCACATACTGTTTGGTTTTGTAAGCTTCAATGGTCTAGTAGTGGATAACAATGGCCCCTTAAGTGGTGATTGACAGTCATGGTCACTCTCTGTTAGAGCTGTCAAAAAAAAAAAAAAGGTCAAGTTGACCAAAACAGCAAAACGGATACAGACATTTAAAAAACATGAAAACATTAAAGAAGTTGACCACTACTTGGATAACTCTTTGTTACACCCCACACTTGGGCCCCAATAAAATAAAAAAGCTTATACTTGGGGCTCCTGTGCTGTTGTTGTGACTCATGGCGGCACTGTCCCACCGCCTCCTGTCGAACTGAACATCTAGACAAAGTCAGAGAGCAGCCTCAGCACTGACGTCCTCTTCATATTCAATTCGCACGAAGGAGGGACAGTGACACCAGGGCCGATTGGGCGTCGACCTCATGTGCCACAACAACTGCACGATAGCCGAGGGAGCGTGAGTGCCGACGCCGGCAAAGGGACACGCGTATAAGCTTTTTTTTTTATTTTAACGGGGCCAAAGATTTAGATAAAGAAGGGGTTGTCCTAGAGCCAAGTTCACACCTGGATATTCTAGGTTCAGTCCTAGGGCCCCTGCTCTTCTCCGTTTACACCTTCACACTCGGACAGCTCATAGAATCTTATGGTTTTCAGTATCATCTCTATGCTGATGACACACAGATCTACATCTCTGGACCAGATATCACCTCCCTACTAAACAGAATCTCTCAATGTCTGTCTGCTATTTCATCTTCTCCGCTAGATTTCTAAAACTTAATATGGACAAAACAGAATTAATCATCTTTCGCCCATCTCACGTGACCCCCCAACAGACCTATCCATTAAAGTAAACGGCTGCCCACTCTCTCCAGTCCCACAAGCTTTCTGCCTCGGGGGTTATCCTTGACACTGATCTCTCTTTCAAACCACATATCCAAGCCCTTTCCGCTTCCTGACGACTTCAACTCAAAAATATTTCACGGATCCGTACATTCCTCAACCAAGAATCTGCAAAAACCCTAGTCCATGCCCTCATCATCTCCCGTCTTGACTATTGCAACCTCCTGCTCTGTGGCCTCCCCTCTAACACACTCGCACCCCTCCAATCTATTCTTAACTCTGCTGCCCGACTAATCCACCTGTCCCCCCGCAATTCCCCGGCCTCTCCCCTCTGTCAATCCCTGCACTGGCTCCCCATTACCCAAAGACTCCAGTTCAAAACCCTAACCATGACATACAAAGACATCCACAACCTGAGTCCTCCGTACATCTGTGACCTAGTCTCCCGGTACTTACCTGCACGAAACCTCCGATCCTCACAAGATCTCCTTCTGTACTCCCCTCTTATCTCCTCTTCCCACAATCGCATACAAGATTTCTCCCGCGCATCCCCTCTACTCTGGAACTCTCTACCACAACATATCACGACTCTCGCCTACCATGGAAACCTTCAAAAAGAACTTGAAGACCTACCTCTTCCAACAAGCCTACAACTTGCAGTAACCACCGATCCACCAAACCGCTGCACGACCAGCTCTACCCTTGCCTACTGTATCCTCACCCATCCCGTTGTAGATTGTGAGCCCTCGCGGGCAGGGTCCTCTCTCCTCCTGTACCAGTCGTGACTTGTATTGTTTAAGATTACTGTACTTGTATGTATTCTGTATACCCCTCCTCACATGTAAAGCGCCATGGAATAAATAGCGCTATAATAATAATTCTATTTGTCTGATTAATGAGTTCATGTCCAAAATGGATCTGCTACGTAACTGAACGAAGAGAAAATGCGCCCCATTGATTTTCATCCAGTCTGTCTGGGTTCTGTTATGTGTTTGTTTGAAGAGCGAAAAAAAATCTGCCTAATGCGCTTTTTCTTCTTTTCTAAAGAATGACGCATAACAGAACCTGTTAGTTACTGGATCCCTTATGCTTCCATCAGTTATGCAACAGATCCATTTTGGACGAGCGTTCCGTACATCTGTTTCTAGAAATGGAACAGGCTAATAGGATGCTCAAAGTCAGGTGTGAACGTTGCCTTATAATATACCAGAGGGACACCCTACATAACCTATGAAAACTGCTAGTTTCACTTTTTTACATCAATGTGTCCAAAGAGAGAACTTTGTAAACAAGGAGGAAGGTGAAAATGTTATTACTGTTACCACCAATAATGACCACTTTTAGTGTGAATGTAATGACAAGAAAGCAGTCTGTTAGGTTTCCTTGCTTACTGTATGACAGCGGCTTGCACTCTGGAGTAGTAAGTGTCCCCAACCTACCACTGTGCGACAAGCCACTTCGATCATCACTGAAGGCATACCTTAATGACAAAACTAAGGTTTACAGCTAGGAAGTTCACTTTTCCAAAAGTAACACTTTTTAATTTATTTCACATTCTGCTTTTTTTATACAATACTAACAACTTTTCATCACCTTTTGATTTGTACATACATGGTGGCTCGGCCATCAGTATGACATTAGCATGTATACACACATCTAGGCTGATATTTCTCACCTGGTGGTATATGGAGTCTATATAACAACTTGATTTTCTCGTTCATCTCGCCGTGATAAATAACGTCTGAAAGAAAAATAAATAAATAAAAACAGTATGGATATTAATTGATCATATAACGGCAGACTGCCATACCTAAACCTGCACACTATAGGATCCTTACTGTGATCATATACAAACAAAATTACCTAAACACCATGCAAAAGACTTGAACTCAATCAGAAGGTCCTGATTTTCATCCAATATCCGGAACATCCTTTCTGCTAAAACTTCAGTGTGAGAACCCCAGGGCCAAGGCGAGCACAACCTGAAGAGGGATGCAAACTGGCGACCATCGATCTTGTACTGTTCGGCATACGGTCGTCTAGGGTCATGGCGCTCAACTAATGAAGAGATCTCTTCCCAGTAACAACTGATGAAATGCTCTCTCTGAAACGATACAAGACAGATTTACGTGACAGAATGGTTCATAAATTATACTTCCATTATATCTCATCACTTGTCATCTTGTCACATTTGGCAGTTTTATGTCAGTCCCGACCAATTCCACTCACTTTTTGAAAACTGGTCAGAGCTTAGATGGTCTATAGTTAGACCACAAAAGTGCCATAAATTACGACAGAAATGAACCCCAGTATCTGAACGGAGCAAGTTTTGGCCGGTAGCTGAAAGATGGACCAAATTCATTAGGAGGTGCATCTTGCTAAAGTGCACTATTCATCAAAACTGGAGTGCAAAAAAAAACCACATTTATGAATCGGGGCCTTGGAACGAAATATGCAGCCAAAAAACAATTGGTGTAGCCTTCCAATTCCCCCTTTATAGAAAAATCTAGCATATGACTAATGTGCAAGTTGTTTGCTACATTTTCCATTGCAAATACTCAGCAATAAATTCTGATAACCGTTCTACAGCCAAATTGATTCAGAGACAAAAACAGTTGAACTTGGCTAATTTTGTGGCACTGAAAACGAATATGATACTTAAATTTGCTGATTGGCTTTAATTTTCAAGATCCAGAGGAGGTTGTAATTACTTATGACACCTTTCATGGAGGCTTATAGAACACTTGCGTCTGTTATTTCATCATTAGTATTGCATTGTTAGTAGCTAATCAACCCTTAGGCCGGGGTCACACTGGCGAGGAATACGGCCGAGTGAGAGGCGCTAAAAGCACGCATAAGACACGGACCAATGGTTCTCTATGGGGTCCCTCGCACCAGCCGTATATTTCTCATCCGTATTCTACGCTCCGTGCCAATCGCAGCATGCTGCGATTGTCAGCGTACTACGGCCGTAGTACGCCAATGCAAGTCTATGGGTGCGCAAAAAATACAGACTACACACGGACCACAAATGTGACCTGCGAGAAATACGCACCAGGTGTCTTTTAGCAAAGCCGGCAATTCAGTGCGCTATACAGTAAACTCACACTGACAGGTTTAATAAAGAAACGAAAGGATATATACACATAGGATACACATAGAATGCATATATATATATATATAGATATATATATATATATATATATATATATATATATATATATATATATATATAGATATATATATATAGATATATATCTATTCTTTGGTTTCTGTTATAAACCCTGTCATAGGGCTCCATTATATGACCATTTTGCAAGCCTGCGAGAAAATCTCGCCATACGGATTGCATACGGATGCTGACATGCGCAAAATACGCGACCACACCTTGATTACGGATGACATATGGAGCACTATTTAGGAGTCTGTCATCCGTATTACGCATGTAAAATACTGACCGTATTTTGCGTCGGTTAGTGTGACTCCAGCCTTATAGTCCGTAATGGTGGTGACCATCGGACATGAAGAGATACCAAACTTAAAGTTAAAAACCATAATGTTTTATTAATATATAAAATTTTATATTAAAAAGACAAGGCAAAGAAGCCGCCAAAGAAAAAGGGCTGGATACAGCAACTCAGATCAAAAAATGCAAAAATGAAACATTAGTATCAAACTGTCATAGGCGTAACAATACTGTTGGTAAATAAAGTGCAAATGCATGTTTAATAGTCTTAAGCAAATCCCGATATATTCTGGGATGAGTGAGAGGTGGTGGAGACACAAAAGGATAATTATTTATGAGTAGATCAAGGTGATCTCAAGCTGTGGAAGGTACTATTTTAAGTCTCACTCATACCATCCCAAACATCAAACCAGAAAAGAGGGGAGCGTTCCTGACCAAAATCCACCTGTTGGTCTCCACAAGAATCAAACACAAAACACAAATGTAATTCATAATGTTATACCTGGAGAGGGGACAGACCAGGAAAGCAAACTGAGGCCTGCATCCAGACCACACCCGACGGGCACAGTTTCACTATAGACTTTTTCTGGGGGCATTTACATAATCCTAACTACAGTTGCATCACCTACTTTTATAAATGCGCTCTCTGTGTAAGGTATTCAGTTTTAAGATTTCTTGCTTTAGTTTCTTAGCACATTGACATGTTTCTATATGTTTTTTTCAGATATGCTTTGTTCTTGCATTAACAAAGCATTTTTGCTACATATGCGGAAGTGTCACTTTTAGATCACAAAAGCGAACTTGACTACCATGATAAAAAAAAGCCTACAACCTGTAATTTGTGGTTTTGGAAATTACTCTATCTGAAAGGGAACCTGTCCCCTCTTTTGGCCGCTATAAGATATACAGCCTTCTATAATGCTGTAGATAAGCCCCCGATCCAACCTGCAAGATAAGAAAAATAAGTTTTATTATACTCACCCGGGCAGCTGTCTGGTCCGATGGCGTCTCAGGTCCTGGAGCCTCCCATCTTCATGCCATGCCGCCCTCCTGTTGCTTCATCTCTCCCCGGCATCGCGCTCATGCACAGGCGTACTTCTCTGCCCTATTGAGGGCAGACCAAAGTACTGCAGTGCGCAGGCGCTGGGAGAGGTCAGAGAGACCCAGAGCCTGCGCACTGCAGTACTTTACTCTGCCCTCGACAGGGCAGATAAGTACGCCTGGGCAGGAGCGTGATGCCGGGGAGCGATGAGGAAAGCAGGAGGGCGGCATCGCAAGAAGATGGGAGGCGCCAGACCTGCGACACCCATCGGACCAGACCGCAACGTCACCAAAATTGACACACTCAGACAACACCTCAGCCCTGGCTCCAAATTAGCAAAAGAATGCTGTAGATAAGCCCTGAAAGGTAGTGGCTGTATCTTATATCAACCAAAACTGCTGACAGGATCATTTTAAAAGAACTATGAGTGAAATCCTTAGAACAGAAAACATGGTAATAATCCGTCAAACACTATACCTAGTGGTGGAGGGGCTAAAGTAGCACAAAAGACTCCAATAATTAATGAATACACAAAGAAAAATAGAGCAAATTTGCTCTATTTTTCTTTGTGTATTCAACATTAAAAGAACTGAAGGAATTTCTGGCAAGCACTGGTTGTCAACTACATGTGACTACAATCTTCTACATTCTTCATATATCTGGCTTGTGGGACAGGGGAGCAAGATGGAAGCCTTTCCATACAAAGGAAAACTTCCCAGCCAGGCTATGTTTGCCAAAACCTACATTGTGTCTGCCAAAAGCATGTGTAAAACATGGTGTGGTCTGATGATACCAAAGTAGAACTTACTGGCCATAATTCAAAAAAGTATGTTTGGCATAAGCAAACACTACTCATCAGCAAAAGAACACCATACCCACAGTGAGGCACAGTGGGGCAGCATTATGCTTTGGGACTGGTTTTTGGCAGCTGGGGCTTTAGTCAATGTGGAGGGAATTATTACCAATTCCAGTTAATTATTCCTCAAAACCTTCACCTTTCAGCGCGACATCGACCCTAAGTATACCCCCAGGGCTGTGGAGTCGGTAAGCCAAATCTCAAACTCCTCAATTTCCCTGACTTACGACTACACAGCACTGGACTCACTATTGAGAGTGTACATAAAAAGCAGCACAGATTCATCTCAACTAAAAGCCAAGTTCCTTAGATCAGGAACAGAACAGGCATTTATAGGATATTTCATAACTTTCCCAAATTCTTAAGAAAACCACGTACATCACATACTTCAAAGAACTCCTGCACCCAATTTATTATATATTTTAGAAGTCGGTCCATTTTACACAAAAGCCAACGTCACCAAAATTGACATAGACTTAGACCACACCTCAGCCCTGGCTCCAAATCAGCAAGAGAATGGCTTTTGCCAGAGTAAGATCAAAGTTTTGGAAAAGCTCAGCCAGAGCCCAGACCTAAATCCAACTGAAAATCTGTGGGTAGTCTCTGAGTAACCCAAAGAGGGCTCTATGGCCAGGAGATGTCCTCACAAATCTGACAAATATGAAGCGCAACTGCGAGGAGCAACGAATGCCATTCTAGATGTGCTATGCAGATAGACTCCTACCTAAAAAGGCAGAATGCTGTCTTAAATTCAAAGGGTACTTCAACAGAGTATTAGTTTAAGGGTGTGAATATTTATGCAATCACATTATTTTAGTTCTTCATTTTTCAGTTTATTTTTCAACTGATTTGTACAGACTGCAGCAAAACCGCACAAAAGAAGCGACATGCTGCTTTTTTCAATCCGCAGCAAATCTGTGCACAGCGGATTTTGTTTTACATAGCCAATAATGGTACTGTACATTCACCTGCAGTTCTGCTGCAGCTCCGCAGGGCCAAATCCGCTGCGGATCCGCAGCAGAATCCGCACCGTGTGCACATAGCCTAAAGGTGGATAAAGTTCTGAAATTATTACTATTTGTATAATTTTTTACAAGACAAAAATCTGGTACTTTAACAGGGATGTGTAGAGTTTTTACATCCGTTGTAGGAAAACAGGGATTTTTGTGATAAACTCACCGTAAAATCCATTTCTCTGAGATGCTCATTGGGGGACACAGGTACTGTGGGTGTATGCCGCCTGGAGGCTGACACTAAGTGAAAAAAAGAGGTTTAGCTCCTCCTCTGCAGTATACACCCTCGCCCTGATTGCGGGGGGAAACCAGTTTAGTGCAAAAGCAGCAGGAGAACAACAAAATCAGCCTTAATGCAAGTAACAATATGTCTAGAAAATAACTACCTCAATGTCAACGAAAATGCACATTAATTAAATAAACAAGAGCCAACTGGCTATCAGGGTGGGTGTTGTGCCCCCAATGAGCGTCTCGGAGGTAAGGATTTTACGGTAAGTTTATAAAAAAAAAAATCCCTGTTTCTCCTTCGCCTCATTGGGGGACACAGATACTGTGGGATGTACTTAAGCAGTCCCTGGGTGGGAAGTTGACTCACCGATCCAAGCTACATGCACCTCCTGTCTAAAGGTGCGCCACCGCTGCTTGGAGAATCCTTCTACCTAGGCTCGCGTCCGCTGAAGCCGGAGTATGGATATTGTAATGTTTGGCAAATGTGTGCAGGCTGGACCAGGTTGCTGCCTTGCAAACCTGTTTCCGTCGAAGCCTGGTGCCAGTCAGGAAAGGTATGACAAGGAGACATCCTGTAGCGGCTCAAATGGTGCTTCCTGCAGAACGCCTAGGACCAGGTTAAGGTCCCAGGCCTCCAAAGTCTATAGCTGTAAATTGGCAGCAATTCTGTGCTGGAACAGGACGGATAAAGCCGATATCTGTCTCCTGAAAGAGCTCGGGGCCAATCCTGAGTCTATGCCAGACCGTAGAAAGGCCAAGATGTTGGGGATAGAGAATCTCAGCGGAGGATAACTGTGGTCTCGACACAAAGAAAAGGACACCTTCCAGGTGTAATGGTAAATTCGTGCCGAGGTTGGCTTCTGGGCGCTAACCATTGTAGCCACCACCTTGCGCCCAAACCCCGCCTGGGTCAGAATCCATGATTCAACGGCCATCCTGTCAAACACAGGGCCCCTGAGCTCGGGTGCAAGATCGGGCCCTGGGAAAGTAGATCTGGGCGCTCTGGCAGTCGCCAAGGAAAGTCGGCGAGCAGCTGCACTAGATCTGCGTACCACGCTCGACGGGGCCAGTCTGGGGTCAGCAGAATCGCTGAAATCCCCTCTGCTTTCATCTTCTTGATGACCCTCAGAAGTAGTGGCAGCGGGGGGGGGAATAAGTATGGGAGGCGAAACTGATTCCATGGCAGAACCAACGCATCCACGGCGATTGCCTGTGGGTCTCGGGACCGAGCGACAAACATGGGCACCTTGGCGTTCACCCTGGAGGCCATCAGGTCCACATCCGGTGTTCCCCACCGTTGGCAACTCTGCTGGAAGACCTCGGGGTGCAGTGACCATTCCCTGGACGCAAGACCCTGCCGGCTGAGAAAGTCTGCCGCCCAATTCTCCACGCTCGGGATGTGGACCGCCGATATCACCGAGTGGTTCTTTTCGGCCCAGTGAAGAACGTGCCCTACCTCGCGCATGGTTGCTCTGCTGCGGGTGCCCCCTTGATGATTTATGTAAGCCACCGCCGTGGCGGGGCGGCCTGCTAGAAGGTGCTGAAACTGTTGCAGAGCCAGCCAGATCACTCGTATTTACAACAAGTTGATCGGGAGGCGAGCCTCCTGCGGCGACCACTGTCCCTGGATCGTGTGGTGGCAAAAAAAAAATGCTCCCCAGCCGAGGAGGCTGGCATCGGTTGTGACTACCAACCAATGGTCTGGGAGAAAAGGTTTCCCCTGAAGCAGTGCGGAACTGACTGTCCACCACTCGAGTGACTGACTGACCTGAGAGGACAACCAGCACCGGTGATCAAGCGTGAATGGGTTCTTGTCCCAGTATGACAAGAGGGCGTGCTGCACGGGGGCAAAGATGAAACTGGGCGAACGGGATTGCTTCCATCGCTGCCGCCATCTTTCCTAGTATCCTCACCCCGAAAATGGATGGTGTGAGGGACCGGTCGGCGAAGCATCCGGACTCCCTGCCGGAGCACTAGGGCTTTGTCTCGAGGGAGAATTACCAACTCTTGGCAGGTGTCGAAGATCATCCCTAAAAAGGCAATCCTCTGAGCTGGGACCAGGGATGATTTCTTCATGTTGACCAACCATCCTAATGGGGATAGAGACACTTTCCTCGCATGCCCGAATTGAAGGGCCCTTGACCAAGAGGTCGTCTAAGTAAGGCAAAACGACTAGCCATGATGACTGCCATGACCTTTGTGAACACTCTGGGGGTGGTGGCTAGCCCGAAGGGCACCGCAGCGAACTGGAAATGTAAACCGCTGATGGCGAAGCGCAGAAATCTTTGATGCGGAGAGGAAAATGGGGGATGTGCAGGTAGGCGTCCTGGATGTCGATAGAGACCAAGTATTCTCCCTGCCCCATGGCCGATATAACTGAACGGAGAGACTCCATCTGGAAATGTCTGATCCTGATAAATTTGTTCAGGAGCTTTAGGTCCAAAACAGGCCTGACCGTCCCGTCTTTCTTGGGGACCGCAAATAGGTTGGAATAGAAGCCCTGAGCCTTCTCGTGCTCTGGTATAGGAATAATGACTCCGTTGTGCTGGAGTGATTCGATGGCTCCTAGTAATGCCCTTGCCCGGGTCTCCCCTTTGGGAAGACGAGAGAGAAAGAACAGCTTTGGGGGGTACCTGACAAACTATCTTGTACCCTGAGGACACCAGCTCTCTCACCCATGAGTCGTGTGCGACGGTGACCCAGATGTGGCGAACCAGAGTAGGTGGCCGCTTACTTTGCTGATGTCGCCTAAAGAATGCCTCGAGTCATTTGGCTGAGGATCTCTGGGACCTGGTTCCCCTCGACTTGGGCTGGCGAGCACGCAATCTCCCCAACGGGTTGGCTCTGAGACTTGTCAATCCCTATCCTGGTTGGGGCAACTTGAAGCGGCGGAATTGGCCGCTGTAGTCCACCCGGGGTAGCGAAAGGCCCGAAACCGTGCCTGAAACTGGTGGCGAAATGGCGGTTTGACCCTTTGTTGGGGAGAGAAACCCGCTCTTCCCTCCTGTGGCGTCGGAGATGAGCTGGTCTAACTTCTCTCCGAATAGGCGGCCGCACTGATAAGGTAGGGAAGTCAAGGACTTAGTGGAGGTTGAATCGGCCCGCCATGTCCTTAACCATAAGGCTCTCCAAATGGAAACTGTGTTTGCGGCAGCCAGTGCCGCGCAATTGGCCGCATCCAAAGAAGCACTGCTTAAGTAGTCCCCAGCCATAGCGATCTGACTCGCGATCTCTGATACCTCTGCAGATAGTTCCCTATCCTGCAAGGCTCTGTTCAATGATTCAGACAAAGAAATTATTGCCTTGGCTACCCACGTTGCCGCGAACGAGGGAGAGAGTGCTGATCCTGCCGCTTCAAAAACTGAGCGAGCCAAGCTCTCTATGAGACGATCAGTGGGGTCCTTAATAGGAGAACCACTAGGTACGGATAACAGGGTTTTAGAGGCCAAGCGTGACACGGGTGGATCCACCGTTGGAGATTCCGTCCATTTTTTACAGAGATCCGGGGCAAACAGATAACTTGCTTCCAGCGCCTTCTGGCCTGAGAAACGCCTGTCTGGCCATTCCCTGTGTCGTTGCACTATGTCCTCAAACTCTGGGTGAGTACAAAAAACTCTATGCGGCCGCTTAGCTCGCTTAAATGACACCTTATGGCCTGAAGCCAGGGTGGAATCATCCTCAATCCCCAGAGTCTGATTGACGGCTTCGATGAGGCTGTCCACTGTTTCTCGACACCCTGGGGTACCTAGATCCAGGGGTTCGTCTGAGTCATAATCTGAACTTTGCTTGCTCTAGACTGCTGGTGAGGGAGAGCGACAAGCAGAACTCACGGATGCCGAGGCACCGGACGGGCCGGGAGACGCCATGTGGGTTCGTTTCCCCCCGCGTCTGCCTGGAGTGAGAGCGGCCCCTGCAGGCCGTAGGCTCCTGTGAGGTGGAGGACTCCTCCAAGACAGGCGAGCCACTATCCCTGCCCCTATCTGGGGCATGAAGGGACCCGATTGCTGCGACAGTGATAAGGCCCCTTCTGAAAGACCGGGCTCAGTCGCAGGGGAGGGCTCCTGGGCGCGTTTGGAATCGCAGGCTTTGCATAATCGCTTGCTCTGCGCCCACGGGAAAGAGGCCCGACAAGAGATGCATGCAGCGTATAGGAACGTGTGCGTCTTCACTTTTCCGGAGATGCTGTATCTGCCAGGCATCAGTGCTGCAGCCTGCTGGGGGGGGGGGGGGGGGGGGGAACACTCCTCGTCTACCCGTAACGTGGCCTCTCCGGTTAGGGTGCAGCACTTACCCCAGTCCTGTGCCCCCTACATGTCCTGGAAGTGCCAGGCGTTGCTCCACTCAAAGAAGCGCGCGCCACAGCTGCGGGCGGGCTGTCGGAAGAGGCGGCATCCTAGGTGGTACTTACGGTTGAGGCCTAGCGCTGGTCCAAAGCCGGGAGCTCAATTACTTCGGCGCCCACCCAGGCCACGGGGGGTGGGCCGCCGGAAGTGACACGAAGAAGGGAGGCGGGACTTCCGTCTGCGGCCCAGCATTGGCCGAAGCCGCGGGCTGGATTTTCAGAGTCTGCCCGCGAGAGGGGGACGCCACCGACCGCCAGCCGAAGATACGTAGCCGGACGCCAGGACACGCCACCATGAGCGATGGGGGTGACTACCTTCGCCCGCAAGAAAAGGCTATGGGCTCCAGCCCTGTGGACGCTGCTGCAAGAGCCCTCCCAGGCCATCCCCTCCGTGACGATGCTTCAGCTTCCCAGCTCAGGTAGAGGGGAGGGAGGCCACATATAGGACGGTGCAGGCACCCTAGCTCCATCTAACCCCTTCAAGGGTTGAGGAAAGGGACCGTCCGCCGCCTTGCAGCACAGCAGTCTAGCATTAGTGGAGCAGTGGTGGCCGCACGGACTATGCTTGTGCCTCTGTACAGCCCATAGTTTCAATACCTAGGGGTGGTCAGGGCTAAGTCCGGCATCATGTCCCACGTTGCGGGAGAGGATACGTGGAGGCGACACTCGCACGTGCTCTCCCGTTGTTGGTTTGGGGAAATCGAACCCTTTCAATAGGATCCGTTGCCTCTGTCTCATCTTCATGGAAGATAAAAATAAAAAAAGTCTGGGAAAAAAAGACCAGATATGTCCCCCGTTGCGTGAGAGGGTACGTGGAGGCGATACTCACACGTTGTTGGTTTGGGGAGATCGCCCCTGTCTCATCTTCATAGAAAAAGGGAAAAAGAAGAAAAAAGAAAAAAAAAAAAAAGGAAGTCTGGAGAAAAAACAGACAGGTGCCTCCAAAGGACACGAAGCATGAACTGGTTTCCGCCTGCAAATCAGGGCGAGGGTGTATATGGCGTAGGAGGAGCTAACCTCTTTTTTTCACTTAGTGTCAGCCTTCAGGCGGCAGTAGCATACACCCACAGTACCTGTGTCCCCCAATGAGGCGAAGGAGAAAATAATGGTTTTCTATGGTACTCAGTCTGTGGCTGAGCTTTAGAGAAGTATCAATATTGCAACCATGGTGGCCTTCAGCAGTCTCCCAGCTGCCATGGTAACACATCGATACCCGATAATTGCGAGAAGGGGCAAATGTTCCATTTAAATGCTTCTGTCAGAGATTGACAGTGGCATCTAAATGATTAACAGCAGTTCAGCTCCAGCCATGGCTATTAGTCACATGCCAGCTATGTAATATAGCCAACATCTACCACGTGTGAATGGGCTCGGACTCTTGCCCAGGGTGTTATCACATTCTAATGAAGGAAGGGGTTAAATACATATTTGAATTGTTCATGTCCACGTACTTAATTGGAACAATATTACTGATAAAGTCAGAGTATAAACAGGTATGGCCATGCTTGCTGCAGATCAACAGTGCACGCACACCTGACAGGTAAGCAAGTACAGCAGTAGAGGGACATGAAGATGGATGTGCCCAAGACGTTACGGATGTCCAGATCCTCTCTCTTACCTTAAACATGTCAAAAAGATCTTCTAAATCTTCATGAATAAAAGACACATCAGGGGCAACAACTCTAAGCTAAAAAGGAAAGAGACATCTGGTGAGATTTAATGGGCGTCAGTGGCACAAATAAGTGAGAACTACAACTCTCAGAAATTATACACAGAAGATCTGTGCTATCCGATATTATTCAATATCGCCATTACTCAATATGAAGCAAAGACCTGTTGTATTAGATTATTATTAGGGCTATATGCTCCCCAAATATCTGGTATTAGTGGAGTCATAGGCTGGGCTGTTTGTGATCCTGTCCCATAGAGATCAGAGGCCCATGCATGAGGCAATATTTTTAACAACTTTCATGCTGTTTTAGTGAAATAACAGGCAGGTTTGCCTTTGCTGAACATGCACATTAAAGGAAATTTGTCAGCAGGTTTTGCTATGTAATCTGACAGCAGCATAATGTAGGGACACAGATCCGGATTCCAGTAATGCATCACTTAGTTTACTGGGTGCATAAGTTACGATAGAGACACAGTGTTCTCTGCTGCAGATCTAGCAGAGCTCAGTTGTTGAGCAGTGTATAACCCTACCCACACCACAGCTTTCTGTGTACATTGGATAGCAGTCATGCACAACTCAGGTCCTCAAAGGCCATCAACAGTGCATGTTTTCAGGATTTCCTTAGTATTGCACAGGTGATAATTTAGTCACCTGCACAGGTGATTAATCCAACACCTTGTGCAATGCTAATGAAATCCTGAAAACACGCACTGTTGGTGGCCCCTGAGGACCGGAGTTGTGCATGCTTGTTGTATAGTGACAGACCTGCTAATCTATGGTGGGGGAGTTATTGGACTAAAGGTACTGTCACACTTAGCGATATCGCTAGCAATATCGCTATAACTTGTGATGTTATAGCGATATCGCTACGTCTGATACTTACCTACGACCCGCTCCCCCGCTGGTTATCGCTGATTGCGCGAGAACATCCAGGACTGTTTCTCGTCGTCAGCTTCCTGTGGAGAGACGAGCGACGAGCATGGAGCCGGGCGGGAGGACGTCAGGATCGCCTAGTGTGACAGGTAAGTAGCGACCCCCGACCCCTTCGATGTCGCTGGTGAGATCTGCCTGTGTGGCAGCTCACTAGCGACCACTTAGCGATGCACCAGTGATCCTGACCGCGTCATATCGCTGGTCGGGATCGCTGGTGCATCGCTAAGTGTGACAGTACCTTAAGAGGCACAAGAGCAGTTTATCCTGTAGTGATTATCTCCTGCTGATAAAACACTGATTCTATTGGAACAGCAAAACACAGTAAAGGCCCAGTCACACTAAGTGATCTCGCTAGCGAGATTGCTGATTTTGTGACACATCAGCGATCTCGCCAGCGAGATCGCTGTGTGTGATGGGGATCAGCGACCGGCCATCCTGCCAGTTATCGCTGATCGTGCTGGATCGGCCTGGGCCGTTTTTCGATTGCTGGTCTCCCGCTGCCCAGCACGCATCGCTGCGTGTGACAGCGAGAGACCAGCGATCAGCGACGCCGGACGCTAATGTAAATGTCGGGTATCCAGGAGCTCCTGGATACCCGCTGTTTACCTTGGAAAACGGCGTACACGCTGGTTTCCAAGGTAAACGTTGGGTATCCACGAGTCGCGCGGCTCCTAGATACCCGATGTTTACCTTGGAAACCAGCATGTACGCCGGTTTCCAAGGTAAACGTCGGGTATCCAGGAGTGGCGCGGCTCCTGGATACCCGACGTTTACATTAGAAACCAGCGTCCAGCGTCGCTGGTCCTGATCACTGGGGCTGTCTATGTGACAGCTCACCAGTGATCAGCCTAACGATGTCCCAGCGATCCCATCATGTCGGATCGTTCATGGGATCACTGGGACATCGTTTAGTGTGACTGGGCCTTTACAAATCACTGGAAAAACCTACTGACAGATTCCGTTTCATAGGTGCCGACAACAATGTTAATTACATTACGGGGAAACAGTCATCTCATTTTTAGCATCTAAACTGTCCCTAGTGTGTTATTAGTGATGCAATGTGCATCACTAACAGGTTTTTTTTTTTTTAATTAAAAATGGCGGTCTAATCATGTGCAAAAAGCACTTTATATAGTTAGATCATACCTGCTCATTTAGATATAAGGGTGTGCTTTATTTTCGTTCAGACATGGGCGTTAATTTGATTGATGTTCTGGGTTGCGTTGATGTCACTTAAATCCGTTGTAAAGTCCCGCGCTTGCGCAGTATGGAGCTGTGCTTGCCCAGGGTGTAGCATGGAGCTGCATTTGAACAGTGTCAAGCGGGGAGCCTCTGTTGCTACACAATGTGCAATCGCGGCTCCATGCTTCACCCTGCGCAAGCCTGGAACATCAATGAAATTGCGTGGGTGGTGACATCCGTGACTGAACGAAAATAAAGCAGACCCCTATGACTAAATGAGCAGGTATGATCTAACTATATTAAGTGCTTTTTTGACATGATTACAGAGCTGGTTTTAATGAAAAAACCATGCTAGTGATGCACATTTCATCACTAACAATGCATTGGGGACAGTCTACATGCTGAAAAGGACAAGACAGGTTCCCTTTAACTATCCACAAGGTACTTACAACATTTTGTTTTGTAGTATCCTCATGGCTCTGAAGAACCTGGATCCTATTTTTACAGCGCAAGCGTTCAATTTGTTCAACAGAGCCGTTGCCAAATTTCTGAAATTACATAAAATAAATCAATCAGTTATATTCATGGGAATAGCAAAATGATAAACTGATCACTTTAAAAGAGAGAACCTCTGTGCACAAGCGACACAAGCACATAGCACTAAATGATTGTATTGATCAAGACAGATTTTATTTAGATATCGGTCGGCTTTTTCCTTCTCACACACTATATATACAGTTTTGCTCAAAAGTTTACATACCCTCGCAGAATTTTTGCGTTCTTGGCCTTTTTCCAGAGAATATGAATGATAACACCAAAACGTTTTCTCCACTCATGGTTAGTAGTTGGATGAAGCCATTCATTGTCAAACTACTGTGTTTTCTCTTTTTAGATCAATATGACAACCTAAAACACCCAAATGACACTGATCAAAAGTTCACATAGCCCATTTCTTAATACCATGGGTTGTCCCTTCTAACATCAATGACAGCTTGAAGTCTTTTGTGGTAGTTGTGGATGAGGTTATTTTCTCAGATGGTAAAGCTGCCCACTCTTCTTGGCAAAAAGCCTCCAGTTCCTGTAAATTCCTGGGCTGTCTAGCATGAACTGTGCACGCTTGAGATCCCCCCAGAGCGGCTCAATGATATTGAGGTCAGGAGACTGAGATCAGGAGACTGAGATGGCCACTCCAGATCCTTCACTTTGTTCTGCTCTAGCCAATGACAGGTCAACTTGGCTTTGTGTTTTTTATCATTGTCATGTTGGAACCTCCAAGTATGTCCCATGCGCAGCTTCCGGGCTGCAAATTTGCCTCAAGTATTTGCTGATAACGTGCTGCATTCATCTTTTCTTCAACTTTGACCCAAGTTTCCTGTGCCTTTGTAGCTCACACATCCCCAAAACATCAGTGATCCGCCTCCGTGCTTTACAGTAGGAATGGTGTTCTTTTCATCATAGGCCTTCTCTCCAAATGTAATGTTTATGGTTGTGGCCAAAAAGTTCAATTTTGGTCTCATCACTCCAATTACCTTGTTCCAGAAGTTTTGAGGCTTTTGTCTGTGCTGTTTTGCGTATTTTAGGCAATACTTTGTGGCATTTGATCAGTAATGGCTTTCTTCTGGCGATTCGACCATGCAGCCCATTTTTCTTCAAGTGCCTCCTTATTGTGCATCTTGAAACAGCTACATTGCTAGTTTTTAGAGAGTCCAGTATTTCAGATGATGTTATTTGTGGGTTTTTCTTTGCATCCCAAACAATTTTCTTGGCAGTTGTGGATGACTGTGGTTTTATTTTTACAGAGCCCCTGATTTTCCATATATTAATCACAGTTTGAACGCTGCTGACTAGCATTATAAATTCCTTGGATATCTTCTTGTATCCCTTTCCTGTTTTACACAGTTCAACTACCTTTTCCCGTACATCCGTTGACAATTCTTTTGCTTTCTCCATGACTCACAATCCAGGAACGTCAGTGGCTGGATGAAAGATGGAAGAATCTGTCGGGATCCCAGAAACTCACTCAGCTTTTATGATTACAAGCAAACAGGTCACAGGTGAGGATGTTACCTTTAGTAGCCAGTTAAACGCATTTGTGTCAACTTCTGTGCATGTTAACAGGCCAAAATCACAAGGGTATGTGAACTTTTGATCAGGGTCATTTGGATGTTTTGGGTTATCATTATAATTTAAAAAGAGAAAACACAGTAGTTTGACAATAAATTGCTTCACCCAACGACTAACCATGAGTGCAGACAAAGTTTTGGTGTTATCATTCATATTCTCTGAAAAAAGGAGAAGCAAAAATTCTGCTGGTGTATGTAAACTTTTGAGCACAACTGTATATATATATTTATTTATTTATAATGGCCATGCATGTATTCTAAACGGAGAGAGGGAAGTTAGCTTCAGCCAGACACCTGTTTGACAGATTATGTCCCTTCTGCAGTCTTCACACTTCTATGAATCACTGTCCGAGTACGTATTGTGATACAAGGACCGACCCTAGGTCTCCATTCCCAAAATCTGCAGGCTCATTGGCATGTACAAGGCTGCAGGAGACCTATGGCTAGTCCTTACATCGTAGTCTGTATTTGGACAATGATTCATGGATGTGTGTAACAAAATTAAGAACAAAAAGGTAGGGCCATGTTGAAGTTTAATGTGTCCCACCATTCTTTTCCCCAAAATCAACAGGCAGCAGCGAACCAGGCACATTCAAAAATGTTACATAATTATGGCCCTTTTTACAGTAGATTTTATCAATAATCATTTCAGGCTTTCATGTACATACCTCATAGGAATCCCGTATTAAATCTGCTATATCAGTTACCGGGTAAAGTTCCTGTTCATTATTCAATAAACTGTGTACGTTTCCAGTCTGTGGCAGAGGACTATCCTCATTCTTGACATGCTCTAAAAACCTATTCACAAGAACATTTTTCACTAGTAACTGCCATTCTATGGGAAGGTATGTACAAAATAGAAGCAGAACAGCAATATTACCATATAGCAAATTCCATGTGTTGCCTAATAGTCCTTATTTTTGATAATACCAAGTAGAAAGTGGCTATTCAGTCAAGGTCATGATACACTTTTGATATTATGTAACATTAACAGATTTAGTTATAATAATATTTCCAGTAACTAAAACTGAAATGGAGCAACAAAGAAAATTAGAAGTATCTCTAACCTGCTGAGAATCATTAGGGCCTGTCCGTCATCTTTACTGCCACACAGCTCCACAGCTGTGGCATCCAGAACTGCCAGTCCGATCTGGAAAATGGCCTTAATGCCATCAAAGAAGAAGCAGTCCACGACACTGACAGCGCTCTGCAGGGGCATAATGCTGATGAACAGCGTCAGGAACCATGACAAGGATATGGAAGCCAAAGTGGTCAAGTCAGTGATATGCTCTGCCAGCTCGGGAAGCCGCTCATGTATCAGCTCTTCAAAGACAGACTGGTCGACCTGGGCCCCTGTGAAGAACATTCCAAGAAATTAGTGACTTGAATACAATTTAGCAGATGATGTTTTCCATTTCTGCATCTGAGTATCACCATTTGGAAGTAAAGACAGTAGGGCAGTTCAAAAATAAACAGACCTCTATTTTGTACTTGTGACTATGAAGCATTATTCAGATATTCTGCTTTCCTTATCCATACAATGGCAGTATTTCTCTATCATCATATTTAATTAACCTGTAATTCTTCTCTTCACCAGAAGCTGGCAGACGTCTCACAGACTGCAAACGATAGACTCACCCAGGACCCGATGATTAAAATAATCTGGAAGCATCCTTTCACATACTGCAACCAGCAGCCAAAACGCTTCTTCTTCTTTGGCATAAAGTAGTAAGACTGAAGTAAGGATATTCATAGACTAAAAAAAAAATAAAAAAAAAAATAAATGAGCCATGTATTTGTCTGAATAATTAAGTGATGAAAGCAAAGCCCCATAAATACGCGAGGGCCGAACAGACTGACAATATTACAGAAATACGGATGCATACAGTCACATGTATCATCTATCTGCGTGATCCGTGAGGTCACTCTAGGGGGGGTCACCCACTGGGGGCCATACAGATTGCTCACAGTAGTTGGATTCCCACCACTGAAAAAAAAAAAGCTGATGACCTGGTGTCCGGCTTTACCTGACAGTATCCTATTTTCGGGTTTCTGTAGGCATACGCAGTGAGCACTCTCCTTAGGGCTGCGATGCCGGTTTCATTCTGGAAGGCTGGATGTTCGGGCAATGATCGGTGCAGATCGCGCTCGATCTCTTCTGTCACCACACAGCTCTTCCCCATGGATTCATCCACCAGTCTGTGGTAGTAACCTGGATGTGAGGCCAGGTCAGTCACTGCATCTATAGGCAAGGAAACACACTATAACTAAGGCTCAGAAACTAAAATCAGAAACAGACCTCCCAGTAATTTGTCTATAAGATGTATATCAAGTGGTTTCTGTGGCCTAGGTCCATGTACATCACTGGTGGGCCAATGTGTATGCTTCAAGACAGCAAAGTACATAAATCAATGGGAAGTGATTGTATTTTGTGATTACAATTTTGGGTCAATAATGCTTGGCAAAACTTAAAGGCGTTTTCCACTACTGGACAATACCAGTTTAATCAAGCCAAACCCCAAATAAAAAAAACACACAACTGTATACGGACCACCCACAGAGGCGCCATTCCAGTGATGTCTGCACCGCTGGTCCTGTTGATGACATGAAGTTGTTGTATCACATGTCAACTAAAGCCTTTACTATTTCATCAGTGCAGATGCCCGACGTAACAGAAAATTGATGAGCTGCAGGAGACAAGCAACCACTCGTTGACACAATAATGTTATATCACTGCTGGAATCAGAAGTTCCAACATAGCTGGAGTGGCGCTGCTGCTGGAGGTGAGTATACACAGTTTTTATTTTAATTTGGGTCCTGCATTGGATAACCTGGTGGACTACCCATGTAAAAGTATTGGCCATGGCCATGCCCAACTATACCCTAAATGGCTGTCGTTATGAGGTTATCTTTTGCCGCAAACAGTAAATGAACAGCTGATGGCAAAATAGTGGTCCAGGCTGGAGATGGATATTAATACCAGTAAAATGAATTTTTCCAATACTTGTCCGGTAGAGACTTTATTGACAACCTGAAAAAACGAGCCAGAGTTCTCCACGCAGGGATTCAGGAATTCCCATAGCAACAAGTTTCCGGATCTTCTCTGTGCGGAACATACAAACTGTCCTCCCATACTCCGCAAAATGGTCCATCCACAAATGTTCTTTTACTTGTTCTCGTGTCTGTAAATTAGACAAATCAGAAAAACCCAAATGTAGAAAGAGCACTCCAAAAAAAACTACCTGTAGTGAAGACTTGAAAGGTAGAAATACAAATAAAATAGCTGCCAGGCGAAAGCTCAGCAACAAAACACAAGATTGAGCATGTCGAATCTTTATCTTGGATACCGATCTCAGGAATGTAATGCTCGTTACATAGATGGCCAATATCAGATTGCAAAAACAAAGAATAGGACATTAAACTGAGGATTTGTTCCATTTTACCTTCTTGACTGCATGACTTTTGTCAAGAGTGCTCAAGTATTTACCTTTACTTTTAATCTCTGAAAATCAGGACACAAACAATAGCTTACAGTTTTAACACATCCACCAATGTAGAATTCTGTATTCTATCCTGCAGAGTAGTTTGTTTACATAAAAAATAAAACTCACCCTTCCGGGTTCAGCACCGAGTCTCCGCTGATGTTCCCAGTGCAGCGCTGATGTCAGGCCAATAGCCGTAGCCAATAACAAATATGAGCGGCTTTGCTTATACAGATGACTTGAGCGGCTCAGCCCAATGACTGATTGGCTGCAGCGCTGTCGAGGTGCTGTAAGTGCTGCAACAGAATAAAAGACCCTGGGAACAGCAGCAGAAACTCGGGCTGGAACCTGGGAGAGTCATTAAAGCAGAAATAATATTTTTTTTTAACCCCTTAAGGACCGGGGTTATTTTCGTTTTTGCATTTTTGTTTTTCGCTCCCTTTCTTCCCAGAGCCATAACTTTTTTATTTTTCCGTCAATATGGCCATGTGAGGGCTTATTTTTTGTGGGACGAGTTGTACTTTTGAACAACACCATTGATTTTACCATGTCGTGTACTACAAAATGGGAAAAAAATTCCAAGTGCGGTGAAATTGCAAAAAAAAGTGCAATCCCACACTTGTTTTTTGCTTGGCTTTTTTGGTAGGTTCACTAAATGCTAAAACTGACCCACCATTATGATTCGCCAGGTCATTCCGAGTTCATAGACACCAAACATGTCTAGGTTCTTTTTTATCTAAGTGGTGAAAAAAAAATCCAAACTTTGCTAAAAAAACAAACCAAAAAACCCACCATTTTCCGAGACCCGTAGCGTCTCCATTTTCCGTGATCTGGGGTCGGGTGAGGGCTTATTTTTTGCGTGCCGAGCTGACATTTTTAATGAAACCACTTTTATGCAGACACGTTCTTTTGATCGCCCGTTACTGCATTTTAATGCATTGTCACAGAGATAAAAAAAAAGTAAGTCTAGGGTTTTGATTTTTTTTCCTCGCTACGCCATTTAGCGATCGGGTTAATGCTTTTTTTTATTGATAGATTGGGCGATTCTGAACACGGCAATACCAAATATGTGTATGTGTAATTTTTTTTTATTGTTTTATTTTGAATAGGGCGAAAGGGGAGTGATTTGAACTTTTATATTTTTTTTTATTTTTTTCATATTTTTTAAAATACTCTTTTTTAAATTTTGTCATGCTTCAATAGCCTCCATCGGAGGCTAGAAGCATGCCATACTTGATCGGCTCTGCTACATATAGGCGATGAGCAGATCGCCCATATGTAGCAGAATTACTGCATAGCTATGAACGTCGACCACCGAGTGGCGCTCATAGCAAAGCGGCATCAACAATCATAGAGGTCTTCAAGAGACCTCTGGTTGTTATGCCAACGCATCAATGACCCCCGATCACGTGACAGGGGTCAGCGATGACCTCATTTCCGGCCCGGCGGCCGGAAGCGCCGGTTAAACGCCGTTGTCAGCGGCGTTTAACGGGTTAATAGTTGCAGGTGGATTGCGATGCCACCTGCGCCTATTGCGGGCACATGTCAGCTGTTCAAAATAGCTGACATGTCCCAGCTTTGATACGGGCTCAGCGCCGGAGCCCTCATCAAAGCAGGGGAGAAGTCCAATGACGGACTGTGTCCGTTATTGGACATTAAGGGGTTAAACAAACTGTGCCTGAGGACAGGGGTTTTCTTAAAAAAAAAAAAAAAACCCACAAACATTTCTCATCTATACTAGAGGATTTCTTACTTCTACTCCCCGTAAAAGAACCATTTAATTGACCACGGAAATGTATACGGAGAGAAAAATATTCAAGTCTTACCCAATTCTGTCACCCCATTTATGTAGAATTCAACCTTAGTGGGTAAGTTAAACCTGTATCCTAATATTTATGTCCTGATTTCAAAGATAAAAAGAAAAGCTAAAAACTTGAGTGCTCTTGACGAAAGGCTCAATCTATTATAGGAAGGGAAAATAGGAAAATTGCTTTACTTTGATAAATTTAGTTGAAAGAAAAAAAGTGAAACATCAGCCCTTTCATCATACACTGTAAGCTGCTTGTGAAAAAGCTCTAATGAGCCTTCTACTTGACTTGCCTATGTTCCTTATATTCATGAGCCCCTCTATTGGCGCGCACAGTTAACCCCCCTACTGTGGAGGATTGGACCTGCACAGTAAAAACAATCAATACCAATTGATTTCAATGGATGCTCTAAGAAATGGAAATTTAACTCCAGCAGTACTTAGACTTACTGCCAATGGCTCACTTACGAACCTATAATCATCTAATCTGTAGAGCAGTGGTCCCCAACCTTTCTTACCTTGAGGGACGTATTTCAGCTCTGCCACATCCGGAATCCCGAATAGATGCATCACGCTCCCACTTCCCCCCTTCCCAACAGTAGTGACACCCCACAAAAATCACACCGAGGAGGTATACTTGCATCCAGAGAGTTCCCCTGCTGCAGAGGAACATTGTAACAATTGTGTATTTCCTCGCACCACTAATCATTAAAGCCATTGGGTGGTGTGTAAAATGCACTGACGTGATAGAAATGCTCTTTTCTAGACACTACGTCCTGGCATTATGAGGTTCATAAAAAAATCCTCATCCAAGCGAAGAAGAGACAGGAAGCTTTATGTAGCAATGATGACCTCTCGCATGCACAAAGTGAACAGCATAGCCCAGGCTTTTTTTCTTCACCATTCCAAGATCTGACATGTCCACGAGAAATATATTTCATCTCCGTGAGGAATTTAATCATACAATGGCAAACGCCTATAAGCCAAACCATTACACAGTGTGTGTGGGGACTTTGTGAACATTCTGCATGGTGCCACATTCCTGACCCACATAGAGCACACATACTCCGCTCCCACCACACAATGTCCGGAAGATCAGCATTCTTCAGAGGAAGAGATTCCAAACTGCATTTTATCTAACGTACACTTAATAAAATTCATTGTGAAGAGAACCAACTAATCTATAATGGTAATTACAGTGCAAGCCGTTTATTCTATCATCACTGGGAGCAGACAGGTGCTAGAATAGTGGTGTAAAGGTGCAGGAGGTGCGGGCTCGGAGGGAAGGGAGTGCCTGGGTCACAGGGAAGACACTGCTTTTTCTGCATTTTCGATCCTTGTACTACCACTTACTCTGAGAAGTTTCAGGCTGCTTTAGGCCTGCGGCCAACCAAAGGTCGGAAGAGCATGGATTAAATCTGTAGCCGCAATTATGTTACAGGCAGGAAGAAACAGGATCTTGCTGCTCTTATTGGGAGAGGGGAAACATCAGTTTGATTTTTTTTCCCCAAAATCTAAACATGATGGGAGGACACAAAGGGGATCGTCATTAATGGATGTAGGCACCAAGAGGGATATTACAGAAGGGGCACTACTTCAGGTAGGAAGAACAAAGGGGGATATTACAGAGAGCACATAATTATTGCATGCAGTCACAAAGAGGGGCAAAATTATTGTCTGGAAGCATAAAAAGGGACCTAATTATTGTTAAGGGTCAGGAAAAGGGACAACTACTCTATAAAAGTACAAAGAGGGGCATAGTTATTGTGTGCAGGCACAAAGACAAGTAAACTTATCAAATGGGGGCACATAGCTATTGTACAGAGGCACAGAGGGGAGCATAACTAGTGTATAGAGGCACAAAGAATGGCATAATCATTGTATGGGAGTGCAATACGTGAATTATTGCATTGAAGCACAAAAGGGAAAAAATTGTATGGAAGCACAATCTGGGTAATGGTTGTATGGAGACACAAAAAGGGAGCCAAGTAGTGTATGGGGGCACAAAGGGGACATTACCTACATGAGGGCACTATTGCTGTTTGGAGACATAGTGAGGAGACTAAAATATATATACATAGATATAGATATATATAGATATATACAGTTAGGTCCATATATATATTTGGACAGAGACATGTTTCTAATTTTGGTTCTAGACCTTACCACAATGAATTTTAAACAATTCAGATGCAGTTGAAGTTCAGACATTCAGCTTTCATTTGAGGGCATCCACATTAAAATTGGATGAAGGGTTTAGGAGTTTCAACTCCTTAACATGTGCCACTCTGTTTTTAAAGGGACCAAAAGTAATTGGACAATTGACTCCAAGGCTATTTCATGGACAGGTGTGGGCAATCCCTTCGTTATGTCATTCTCAATTAAGCAGATAAAAGGGCTGGAGTTGATATTGAGGTGTGCTTGCATTTGGAAGGTTTTGCTGTGAAGGCATCATGCGGTTAAAGGAGCTCTCCATGCAGGTGAAACAAGCCATCCTTAAGCTGCAAAAACAGAAAAAACCCATCCGAGAAATTGCTACAACATTAGGAGTGGCAAAATCTACAGTTTGGTACATCCTGAGAAAGAAAGAAAGCACTGGTGAACTCATCAATGCAAAAAGACCTGGGCGCCCAAGGAAGACAACAGTGGTGGATGATCGTAGAATAATCTCCATGGTGAAGACAAACCCCTTCACAACAGCCAACCAAGTGAACAACACTCTACAGGAGGTAGGCGTATCAATATCCAAATCTACCATAAAGAGAAGACTGCATGAAAGTAAATACAGAGGGTTCACTGCACGGTGCAAGCTACTCATATGCATCAAGAATCAAAAAGGCTAGACTGGACTTTGCTAAAAAAAAAACATCTAAAAAAGCCAGCACAGCTCTAGAAGAACATTCTTTGGACAGATGAAACCAAGATCAACCTCTACCAGAATGATGGAAAGAGAAAAGTATGATGAAGGCATGGTACAGCTCATGATCCAAAGCATACCACATCATCTGTAAAACACGGCGGAGGCAGTGTGATGGCTTGGGCATGCATGGCTGCCAATGGCACTGGGTCACTAGTGTTTATTGATGATGTGACACAGGACAGAAGCAGCCGAATGAATTCTGAGGTATTCAGAGCCATACTGTGTGCTCAGATCCAACCAAATGCAGCCAAACTGATTGGTCGTCATTTCATACTACAGATGGACAATGACCCAACACATAAAGCCAAAGCAACCAAGGAGTTTATTAAAGCAAAGACGTGGAATATTCTTGAATGGCCAAGTCAGTCACCTGATCTCAACCCAATTGAGCATGCATTTCACTTGGTAATGACTAAACTTCAGACAGAAATGCCCACAAACAAACAGCAACTGAAAACCACCACAGTGCAGGCCTGGCAGAGCATCAAAAAGGTGGAAACACAGCGTCTGGTGATGTCCATGAGTTCAAGACTTCAGGCAGCCATTACCAACAAAGGGTTTTCAACCAAGTACTAGAAATGAACATTTTATTTACAATTATTTAATCTGTCCAATTACTTTTGGTCCCTTTAAAAACAGGGTGGCACATGTTAAGGAGCTGAAACTCCTAAACCTTTCATCCAATTTTAATGTGGATACCCTCAAATGAAAGCTGAAAGTCTGAGTTTCAACTGCATCTGAATTGTTTTGTTTAAAATTCATTGTGGTAATGTCTAGAACCAAAATTAGAAAAATGTTGTCTCTGTCGAAATATATATGGACCTAACTGTGTGTGTATATATATATATATATATACACACACACACCGGTATATATATATATATATATATATATACACATATACATATACACATATACATACATACATATACACGTACACACACACACATATATATGTGTGGTAGTACATGGGATACTCAGTTTTTCAGTGGAATGCTGGTATATGGCAAAGGGGGATGGAAATATTACGCTGTCGGGCACTATGTTTGTGTAAAGGTGAGTAGACTGAGAAGGGTACTGGTAAAGCGATGACAAACATTTCTGTATATTATATTCTACAGAAACAGGAAGACTTTGTCATGGCGTTCTGGGCAGGATGAAGAACAGGGGAAAAGAATGAGGACTATCAGAGAGCTGCACTGGATTTATCTATTCAGTAAACATACATACCGTATATACTCGAATATAAGCCGAGATTTTCAGCCCGTTTTTTTGGGCTGAAAGTCCCCCTCTCGGCTTATATTCGAGTCATATACACCGGGGGGTCGGAGGGGGAGAGGTGTCAGGTCATACTTACCCGTCCTGACGCTGTCTCTCGAGCCCCCAGCTTCTCCGCGCTCTCTGTTCCTGCCTTCAGGTCACGTGGTACCGCTCATTAAAACTCATGAATATGCGCATATTCATGAGTTTTAATGAGCGGTATCACCTGACCGCAGGAAGAGAGAGCGCGGAGAAGCTGGGGGCTCAAGCGACAGCGTCAGGACGGGTAAGTATAGCGATACTCACCTGTCCTGCGTCCATGGCTGCTTGCTGCTGTCTGTCATCGGTCAGTGACTTGAGACAGCAGAGGGTGCGGTGACGTGTTAGTGTGCGCCGCGCCCCCTGCAGTCTGAACGTCACTGACTAATGACGTGGCAGATAGCGGTGAGCAGCCATGGACGCAGGACAGGTGAGTATCTGACACCCAGCGACGGAGAGGTGAGTATGTCTTTTTTTTTATTTTTACATGCTGCGGCAGCACATGGGGGAATAATCTATGGAGCTTCTAATGGGGGCAGTATATGGGGGAACAATATGGAGCTTCTAATGGGGGCAGTATATGGGGGAATAATCCTTGGAGCTGCTTATGGGGGCAGTATATGTGGGAATAATCCTTGGAGCTGCTTATGGGGGCAGTATATGGGGGAATAATCCTTGGAGCTTCTAATGGGGGCAGCATATGGGGGAACAATCTATGGAGCTTCTAATGGGGGCAGCATATGGGGGAACAATCTATGGAGCTTCTAATGGGGGCAGCATATGGGGGAACAATCTATGGAGCTTGTTATGGGGGCAGCATATGGGGGAACAATCTATGGAGCTTGTTATGGGGGCAGCATATGGGGGAACAATCTATGGAGCTTGTTATGGGGGCAGCATATGGGGGAACAATCTATGGAGCTTCTTCTGGGGACACCATATGGGGGAATAATCTATGGAGCATTTCCCACCCTAGGCTTATACTCGAGTCAATAAGTTTTCCCAGTTTTTTTGTGGCAAAATTAGGGGGGTCGGCTTATACTCGGGTCGGCTTATACTCGAGTATATACGGTACATAGTATACAGAGCATGCATGTACAATTGGTATCTATAACCTTATGGTAACTGTATGATGGTGATACTGCTCTTAGCATAACGTTTTTTTGTTAATTATCAGTATTGTGGTAGTATTCGGTCTCTACACAGTGTTCCAAATTATTATGCAAATGATATTTTTCTCTGATTTTCCTAAATAGTCGGTACAAATGACAGTCAGTCTAATAAAAGTCATCACCGGTTAGAGTATGCATCAAATTTTATTGAAGAAACCTCCCAATGATAACAGTATAATCTCCAAAATGAATAAAAACTCAAATTGCACTGTTCCAAATTATTAGGCACAGTAGAATTTCTAAACATTTGCTCTGTTGTAAAGAACTGAAAATGCTCATTTGTGGAATTTGCAGCATTAGGAGGTCACATTCACTGAATAAAAAGGATATTTTGGATAGCTTAGCTTAACAGGCCAAGTTACATGTTAACATAGGAACTCTTTGATGTCACCTTCACAATTCTTGCATCCATTGAACTTGGAAGTTTTTGGAGAGTTTCTGCTTGTATTTCTTTGCATGAAGTCAGAATAGCCTCCCAGAGCTGCTGTCTTGATGTGACCGGCCTCCCACCCTCATAGATCTTTTGCTTGATGATACTCCAAAGGTTCTCTGTAGGGTTGAGGTCAGGGGAAGATGGTGGTCACACCATGAGTTTATCTCCTTTTATGCCCATAGCAGTCAATGACTCAGAGGTATTCTTTGCAGCATGAGATGGTGCATTGTCATGCATGAAGATGATTTTGCTCTTGAAGGCACGTTTCTGCTTTTTATACCATGGAAGACAGTTGTCAGTCAGAAACTCTATATACTTTGCAGAAGTCATTTTCACACCTTCAGGAACCTTAAAGGGCCCTTACCAGCTGTTTCCCCATGATTCTGGCCCAAAACACGACTCCTCCACCTCCTTGCTGACGTCGCAGCCTTGTTGGGACATAGTGGCCATCCACTACTCCATCCATCTGGACCATCCAGGGTTGCTCGACACTCATCAGTAAACAAGACTGTTTGAAAATTAGTCTTCATGTGTGTCTGGGCCCACTGCAATCGTTTCTGCTTGTGAGCACTGTTTAGGGGTGGCCGAATAGTAGGTTTATGCAGCACAGCAAGCCTTTGAAGGATCCTACACCTTGAGGTTCGAGGGACTCCAGAGGCACCAGCAGCTTCAATGATCTGTTTGCTGGTTGGTAATGGCTTTTTAGCAGCTGCTCTCTTAATCCAATGAACTTGCCTGGCAGAAACCTTCCTCATTCTGCCTTTATCAGCACAAACATGGTCTGTGCTCAGAATCAACCACAAATCTCTTAACAGTACAATGATCACGTTTAAGTTTTTGGGAAATATCTAATGTTTTCATCTCTTGACCAAGGCATTGCACTATTTGATGCTTTTCAGCAGCAGAGAGATCCTTTTTATTTCCTAAATTCCTTGAAACCTGTGTCCTGCTTAATAATGTGGAACATCATTCTTAAGTAGCTTTCCTTTAATTGAGCTCACCTGGTAAACTAATTATCACAGGCATTTGAGATTGATTTCTGTGATCCAAAGAGCCCTGATACACAATACCATCTATGAGTTTATTTGATAAACAAAAAATTACATCTTTATGACACTTAAATCCAATTTGCATAATAATTTGGAACACAGTGTATGTGGTGGTAATATGTGGTCATGGTATGGAGGTATTATTTGCTCCATGTATAGCGGTAGTATTGGTATTAGTACTATGGGACTTGTTACGTATAATTGTGGTATTATTTGATAACTGAATGACGGAGTTGCCTTATATAATATTTTTTTTTTTTTTTAAATATTGAAATTTTTTTTCCTCAAGTCGTTGGACTTATTTACTTTTTTACAGTGGATGTGTTCCTTTGAAGTCCGCAGGCTTGAATAAACAAGATTGAGAGTTTGTTTTCTTTCTTTGTAAGTCTGTTATAATGGAAATGCATTACTTTGCAAAGTGACTGCACAAAAATCGGTAAGAAAAGTTTAAAGAGGTGGTCTACTACAATGTATAATGCACCCATCCATTTAAACCATTTAAAGCATCCAGCGTGCGCTTTCCGTCTGTCCTCGACTTTCACTGGCCACATGCACATGCTAGATACTGGGCTGTTTAACCGCCGTGAAACATCGCCCAACCCAATCAATCAGGGGGGTGCGTGCGACTGGGTCACGCCTCAGTGATGTAAGGGGGTCAGGAAGTTGACGTGACATCAGCAGATGTCAGCAGTAGCAGTGGAACGGAGACCACCACAACACCCACCAGAGTGGTGCACTGCGACCTCCAGTCTCCCCACAGAGCTGTGATCACACCGCTCTCTCCTCAAACCTGTGACTGCTGCAGCCCCCCTGCAGAGCTGCACTCCACACACTGAGACTTAGGGGTACTTCACACTAAGCGAGATCGCTGATGCGTCACCGATTTTGTGACGCATCAGCGATCTCGCGGTGTGTGGCACGCATCAGCGACCGGCCCCCCTCTGCCGGGTATCGCTGATTGGCCCAGGACATTCCTCCACATTTTTTGATTGTTGGTCTCCCGCTGGCCAGCACGCATCGCTGCGTGTGACAGCGGGAGACCAACGATCAGCGAGCTTCCAGCGCTGTAAGCAGACGCTGGGAGCTGGTATCCAGGGTAAATAGCGGGTAACTAAGCGCTCGCTTCGCTTAGTTACCCGCTGTGTACCCTGGATACCAGCGTGCTCGCGTTGGGAGCTGGTATCCAAGGTAAAAAGTGTCCTCACTGGTCCTGATCGCTGGTGAGTCTGCCTGTTTGACAGCTCACCAGCGATCATGTAGTGACGCACCAGCGATCCTGACCAGGTCGTATCGTTGCCGGGAAGCTGGTGCGTCGTTTAGTGTAACGGGACCCTTACCATATTATATTTCCATTGTCATGCTCATCAGTGTAAAGTATAGGACTGGGGATATACATAGGAGAGTCTGCCATTGCCCACGTGCATCTATCTTTCAGGTCTTGCTGTATAAGCAATAAATCACTAAAGCTGCCAACAACTGATGGCACTCAGTTGTCTTTCGCCACACACAGCAGCTATAAATTAGAATTTTACATGAAATGTCCTACAACTAAGCAATTAAAGTGTCACTGTGTGTGGTTCCTCCTTTCAGCAGCCAGGGATCTATGAAGCAATTATAATGTACCATTCCAGTGTCGGGATTCCCAGTTCCAGTTAGATGAAAAGAGGACATCAACGCTTCTGCATTTGTTGCCAACTTCTCCTTTTCATTTCCACCTTCCACATCCTGAGTAACTATTAGGTTCATATTCCCGAAGCCTTCTTTACCAAACACCTAATCATGGGGAGAGAGCTAGGTTGGAAAGAGTAAAGTATAGTTGCCGCTAAACCGCACTTTACAGTGAAATAATGACACAAAAAAGGGCATTTTTTAAGTAAAGCACAAAACTAATCTTATATGGGTTGTAAATTATTCAACAGCTGTAATAATTACATTTCCGATTAATGATAAACCTTCTGACTGTTTCCTATAACAAACACCCCTGATAACTGAGCTCCTTCTATCCAGGAGGATAGTTCACCTTTGCGAGATCGGAATTACCATCATGCACATTACCAGACGTGGAAACAGAAAGGAATGCTGGGAGAATGTAGGATATTAACTGTACTGCCGCTTACAAAGAATAAGTACATTATATTTTTTTATGTACCATATATTTTGCGGATTATAAGACGCTCCAGATTATAAGACGCACCCCAAATTGAGGAGAAAAAGGATAAAAAAAAAAATCTTTTTTTTAAAAAAATGTAATCCCTGCGTCTTATTGCTTACCGGGGGTGGTGGCTGCAGTGAAGCGGGATCCCAGGCTTACTGCTAAAGGAGACAAAGAGAGGGGCGATGCTGCGGGTTGGGATGAGGGGGTGTTCGGATGTGCGGCACTGCTGCGCGTGTCTCCGATGCTGTTGCGAGTGTCTGGTGCTGCTGCGGGGGCTCAGCTGACATTTTGTAAAAGGCCAGAGCCCCCGCAGTTCCATGCGCAGATGGAGATCTCAGCACCAAGATCGCGGGAGATGAGAGCTCCCTGCTGCCCCACAGTCGGTAAAGTATATCCACATTATAAGACATACCCTCATTTTCCCCCAAAATTTTTGGGAAAAAAGTGCGTCTTATAATCCGAAAAAACCAGTAGTTTCAATATTTAGTGTCTGCGAATTAAAGGAAACTTGTCAGGTGCCCCATGCCTCCAAAACTGCCCCATATGGATTCCCAGCAATAAAATCACGCCCATGACGTATCATACAGTTCTTCTTATCCGCACAAAAATGACTGCAATTGCCCTGATTCACATATGTGAACTATCTCAGACTAGTCCAGCGGGCGCGGTTTTGTTATAACAGGCCGGATTCACAGTCACTGATCACGCCCCCTTAGGAGTGATTGACATTTGCCACACGGTCCACAGAACTTCTCAGTACATTCCTCCCAGGTCAGGCGCGATGTGCCTATGAAGCCGGGGAGAGTTCACCTTGCTTCTTTGCATCTGCCCAGGCTGAGACATGGTGTGGGCCTTGTGGAGAACGTCAATCACTCCTTAAGAGGCATGAAAAGCAACTGTGAAGTCGGACAGTTCCATGAAAACAAAGCCCACTGGGCTAGTCGGAGATCATTCGCATATGAGTGTCATTTTTGTGCAGAGATGAACTGTATGCTACATCAGGGGCAAGATTGTATTGCTGGATAATGGCTGCTAATCATGGGGTACTTTGGGAGGTCTGGAGGACCTGACCGCTTCCATTTATGTATATCCTTCTCATCTTAGAGCAGACCTGGCTGTATCGCTTGCCTGCCTCAGAAAGTTCTCATTCACTTACAGAAAACAACTTCCTAAAATGGTGAGGAGCGGAAAAACAAATTACCTTAGAAAGATGCAGAACACTGCAGCAAATGATGCTAAAAGAGGATCTGTCGCCATATTTCACAATACAAATTGCACACATTATTAAAATAATAAACCTTTCATACCGGATGAGGCTGGTGTACTTACTTTGAAAAAACATGTCCGAATGGTTGTCTAATCTTTTTTTAATGTTCTCTTTTCTTTTAGCCAAAATATGCACGTAATGAGTCCAGCTAGGACATTTTATACATTCTCCAGTGGATTGTAAAATCATCCGGTCTAACATGCATTTCATCTATGGAGGCTGTGTTGTGAAATCCGGTGACAGATCCGCTTTAAATGTGAAGGATGGGATGACATAAATCGACAATACCGTACACAGCTTATTACCACTCACACAATATGAAACAGGATTATATCTCATCTATCCAATGGAGTCACATCTCATAGCTGAGACTTAGAGGAAGTTACAGATGATGAAAAAATAAGCTACTGTATGACGCATGGAGCCAGCATAAATACATATCTCTCGTGGCCTCCATCTAATTAGTTTTTCCAGCGATATAATGATTGCGTATTACTATGGCACAAGAACTATCAGTCATGTGTATACGGTACCAGGTCTCGGTTTCTTGGACACAATGAGCTCGTGTTGACTTGCTGAAGCCTTTGGAGTAAACCATTAACCAGACTCTCTCGATCTTTCAGCTCAATAAACTGGAAAGCCATCTGTTGCCTTATGCTGATAATGATCGGGTTTGGAAGAAGACTGGTGTCCTCCATCTTCTCCACACTTACTACCTAAAATTATGGAAAAAAATTAAAGCAAAAGGAACAAATTAAATATTGTCACCTACTAGTCTACCCTTTGGCCAGGGTCACACGTTCAGTATTTGGACAGTATTTTACCTCACTATTTGTAAGCCAAAACCAGGAGAGGAACAATCAGAGGAAAAGTCCAATAGAACACGTCACCACTTCTGGATTTATCACCCACTCCTGATGACATTACAAATAATGATGTGAAAAACTCACCAAATACTGAATGTGTGAACGTGGCCTAGTAGAATTAATGCATGTTCAGGCTGCCATATGCCATAGTCTGAAATATATCCCAGATTTGTGCTGAGGGAGATTTTTGCTCTATTTTACGACAAGCTCCATTCTGCCAAGTTGAGCCTACTTTTTAAAAAATTGTTGACGCTGGCGAAAAAGGGAAAAAATGTGTGACTTTTCATTCACTTGCAGAGAACTGGTGCAAAAAAAGATGATAAATTGGACCCTATGGAGCAGATTCACCAAGATTGACGCTTTGTTGCAGGTGAAATATGCCCCAAATTGATTAATGAATGTGGCGCATCTTTCAGCTATTTAGTTGGTGTGTGACAGTGTAAGAAATGCACTGCAATCACAGACTGTCGTAATTTACAGCACTTTTTTGGTGTTCATTACGGTGAATTTGTTGGGCTGTGCTCAGCCATGTCCAGTTCACCAAGCTCCAAAAGTGTAGTGGTGCTGTGGCAAAATAGCAAAAATTCACAAATTAGGAAAAACTTTAAAATCTGCAACATTTATGCAAGATTTCTGACACATAGCATTTGCTTAGGCTACTTTCACACATCCGTTTTTTTTCAATCCGGCACGATGCGGCGAAAACTGTGAAAACTGGATCCGGAATTGGATCCGTTTTTTTCACACAGAATGTAATGATCGCCGCATCGTGCCGGATGGACATGCGGCGCCTCCGGGTTTTGCCAGATACGGCAAACATGCGCCGTCCGGCGTCTGCAAAAAACATTGGCTGCAACTTTTTTGCAGCGCCGGACCGGCTTTTTCAACAGCGCATGCCCGGGCACTGTGAGTTTTAACCCCACAAGTGCCCGGCGCGCATCTCTCTCTCCCCCTCCCCTTCTCTCTCTCTCTCCATACGCTTTATACCTTTCTTTGGCTGGCTCTCTCGTCCCCCCTGTCTCTCTGGCTGCTCTCTCGTCCCCCGCTGTCTCTCTGGCTGCTCTCTCGTCCCCCGCTCTCTCTCTGGCTGCTCTCTCGTCCCCCGGTGTTGCGGCTCCTTTAAATGTCCTCCAAGCCGCATCAGGTGCCGCATGAACATCCGGTGTCACCGCTGCAGGCCGGATCCGGCGGCCCGGCTTTTCGCCGCACCGCTGTAACTGGATGTCTGAAAGAGGCCTTAGTTTGACCTTATATCTTTAAAGGTATGTGAAGACTGTTCAGTAATTGTCCGCTGCGTACAAAGCGCTGCTGGCTATTGAATGCAGGCGATTCCGCATGTGTTCACTGAACCGTGCAGATTTACCATGGCCAATACATTGTATGGATGAAATTTCTCTTGCGGAGACTCACATCTCCACTATATAAATAGACATGCTGCGGTCTGGAAAGACACATCACATGTCCATCTCCGTGGTTGATCCGCAGGCTTTGGATTTCTTAAAATCCCATCCACTACTCTGACATCAGGACGCTGCGGGATGGACGCTGCAGAAGTGCGCAGCATCCAACCCACTGCATTTACTGACCGTGTGCACACACCCTTAAACTATAGAAGCTCAAGAATTTCTACCCCTTTTCTTAAGTTTCGATACCACCTCCTAATTCTATAAACTGATAAGGCAAGAAGATTATGTACACCAGCAAGAGAATAGTAATTTACAGAAAGGTATATAAAAAAAACAACACAAGCTTTCAACTTCTACATCTGTCAAGATATCAATGAGGAACCTGAGGCCGGTTCCTTTTCTGTTCCATTTCTAAGGGCCTGGATAAGTTCTCTGTACATGTGTGTACTTTGCTGATGGTGATTTTGTTGTCTATAGCAATCAGATTCCAACTTCTACATTTCTATGGCCATTTGGAATATATTAAACATTAATCCAATTGGTTTAGCATTGCTGCTAATCCATCAATAATGTCTGTACGACCACACTGATCCCAACAGGACATGTTCTCATTGGATCCTCCCAGGATATAGACCTATAACTTCAACACACACTGCAACCATTGTCAGTTTCTAGATGGTTTTCAAAAGAATAAAAAATACCAGGGCACTAGTATAAAAATACTCATTTATAGATTAACCATCATTTTAATTTTTATTTCATAGATCAATAGTACTAATGAAAATAAGCAACTCTAAGAGAAATCAGCTTCCCTCTTCTCCTAAGCTGACCTTTCAATTCAAGGGTAAAAGCTGTAAAATCTATATTCAGTTTTGTCAGATATTCACATTACTGGATATAGATAACAACAGTTGGTGTTTATAAGATTCTATGGAAAGGGACGCTGAGGAGCGAGCTAGAGGCAGACATTAATTTGCAAGTTCTCCTGAAACAAGTACATTTTACATCTATGGTTAAAAAAGTGCAACTATTTCAGGAGAACTTGCAGCAGAATGCCTGTCTATAGCTCCTCCCTTCTAACCCCCTCTTCATAGAACTTTATGAGCACCAACTGCCATCTCCCATATCAATAATGGGAAAATTGACCTTTAATGAAGACGGATTTTATCTGAGAATTGAGAGTTTATTAAAGAGCAATCCAGGAGGATAAAAAGGCAGATTTCTCCAATAAGATAGAATACAAAACTGTTTATTTTCAAGTGCACTACTGATTTATTAAATAAAAAATAATACGATGGTTACTCTTTAAATGTCTTAAAAACAATGTATTTTGATGTGACACTCCTCTTCCTCATATGAAGAAGACTGAGCATTCTTTTCTATTAGTCAGGCTATTATAAAAAGTTATTATATATATATATATATATATATATATATATATATATATATATATATATATATATATATATATATATATATATATATATATATATATATATATATTACATTTGGTAGACTCATGTTATAAAACACATAAAATTCTAAAACACAAAAATTGCAAATCATTTAGGCTGGAGCTACTTGTCGACAGGCCACGATGCAGGTTGTGTGGCCAAAGACCGCCCTATGCCTCTGCTACATCACAGTGTAATGCAGTCATATAAGGTAACACTGTGACCAGCAAAGTGCTGCGACTGTTTCAGAAGTTGCAAAAACTAGGAACCAGAAGGATTATTTATTTTTTTTTTTTTTAAACTTGCTTGCCATAGTCCCTGTACCTTGCAGATCACATTGCAACCACAGTCAGCCCCTATTAGTTGCATAGAGCCATTTTTGGCTGTGTGGCCTGTGTCATGGCCAACGTTTCGTAAAGTCCTACCTCTGTGAGTGGTATAATAACATTGCACACTCCGTCTTCCTTGCTGGCAAAGCAGAGATAGCTGTCAGAAGTATATATCCTGCCTGGTGTATGGCATCGGCTGAAGGGGGTCCATAAGGAACAATCCACAACGTCATGCAACTTTTCAATTCTCGGAAGCTTAAACATTGCTCGGAAAAACTCCTTTTGTGCTCTTGCTTCTAGATCCCTTTAAAGAAAAACACCAGAGTTCTTGATACAAACTAATATACATGGTCAGTGAAACTACATTATGTGAACCATTAATATTCCAAAACTTAAAGTCACAAAGTACACTTCTGAGTTCTTACATGAGAAGGTGAAAAATGGGCAGAACTCAGCGCCTCCTCAATAATAATAATACCACATTAAGGCACCTTTCACATGCAGCATGTATCTGCGGCGTTTTTGTTAATACACATTAAAAGCTTCTTTTTACAGTACCACAAAAAGCTATGAGATTAGGGAAATCTCACGCACACTTGACTGAATGTGAACTGCTTTTTTTTTTTTTTAATTTGCAGCATATCAGTTTTCGCAGTATTTTGAAAACATTGAGAAAGTGGGAAAAAAACTGCAAGAAATACAAAAATAAAAGTTCTTGCAGCATTTTCGCCTTGTTTTTGGGTAATTAAATTAACTTTATTAAACATGTACTGTAGACAAAGCACACACATAATCCGCAACCAAAAAACAAAAACGGCACAAAAATCCAAGTCAAAATGCGGCGAAAAAGGGGTGTTTGAACAGAGCATTTTTACTTCCAACAAAGCAGAAAAAAAGCAGCAAAAACACTACATGTGAGCATACAACTGCTTCTCACCAAGTTAGAATACCATCAAAAAGTTAATTTATTTCAGTTCTGCAATACAAAAAGTGACACTCTTACATTATATAGAGTCATTACAAACAGAGTGATCTATTTCAAGTGTTTTCTTCTGTTAATGTTGATGATTACGGCTTACAGCCAATGAAAACCCAAAAGTCATTACCTCAGTAAATCAGAATAATTAACAAAAAACACCTGCAAAGGCTTCCTAAGAGTTTAGAAAGGTCCCTTAGTCTGTTTCAGTAGGCAACACAATCATGGGGAAGACTGCTGACTTCACAGATGTCCAGAAGGCAGTCACTGACACTCCATAAGGAGGGTAAGCCAAAAAAGGTCATTGCTAAAGAAACTGGCTGTTCACAGAGTGCTGTATCCAAGCATATTAATGGAGAGTTGAATGGAAGGAAAAAGTGTGGTAGAAAAAGGTGCACAAGCAAATCGGAATAACCGCAGCCTTGAAAGGATTGTTACGAAAAGGCCATTCAAAAATTTGCGGGAGATTCACAAGGAGTGGACTGCTACTGAAGTCATTGCTTCAAGAGCCACCACACACAGACGTATCCAGGACATGGGCTACAAGTGTGGCATTCCTTGTGTCAAGCCACTCATGACCAATGGACAACGCGAAAAGCGTCTTACCTGGGCAAAGGAGAAAAAGAACTAGACTGTTGCTCAGTGAGTGGTCCAAGGTGGTATTTTCAAATGAAAGTAAATTTTGCATTTCATTTGGAAATGAAGTCTGAAGGAAGAGTGGAGAGGCACACAATCCAAGCTGCTTGAGGTTTAGTGTGAAGTTTCCACAATCAGTGATGGTTTGAGGAACCATGTCATCTGCTGGTGTAGGTCCACTGTGTTTTATCAAGACCAAAGTCAGCGCAGACGTCTACCGGGAAATTTTAGAGCACTTCATGCTTCCCTCTGCCGACAAGCTTTTTGGAGATGGAAATTTCATTCTCCAGCAGGACTTGGCACCTGTCCACACTGCCAAAAGTACCAATACCTGGTTTAAAAACTACATCACTGTGCTTAATTGGCCAGCAAATTCACCTGACCTTAACCCCATAGAAAATCTATGGGGTATTGTCAAGAGGAAGATGAGAGACACCAGACCCAACAATGCAGATGAGCTGAAGGCTGCTATCAAAGCAACCTGGGTTTCCATAACACCTCAGCAGTGCCTCAGTAATTGATGCAAAAGGAGCCCCAACCAAGTATTGAGAGCATTTACTGAACACACATTTCGATAGGCCAACATTTAGGATTTTAAAATCATTTTTCAAGCTGGTGTTATAAAGTATTCTAATTTACTAAGATAATGACTTTTGGGTTTTCATTGGCTGTAAGACATAATCATCAACATTAACAGAAATAAACACTTGAAATAGATTTTGTTATGACTCTATATATGAGTTTCACTTTTTGTAATGAAGAACTGAAATAAATTAACTTTTTGATGATATTCTAATTTGGTAAGAAGCACTTGTAGCTTTGAAGTGTTCAAAGACGAGATTTTCCCAACGGAAACGGCTTTAGCAAGCACCGCTTCTTTGGGGAGTTTTTTCTTGAACAGTTTTTGATGCATTTGGAAAGTTTTTCCTAAAGCTTTTTTTGCAGCCATCTGATTGGACGGTGCCACGTTACATGAACTGCAAAGCGAATTTCCGATTCCAAGCAGTTTTTGATACAGACTTTTGAGCAGATCCACTCCAAAAAAAATCCTAAAAAATCCTCTGCGTCAACTTAGCCTTAAAGTCTGGCAAATAGAATTCATTATAAGAAAAGTTTCCAATGGCTATATATTACCGTGTTTCTCAAAATCCTGCAAAAAAAAATTTCACTCTATCAACCCAGGCTATCTTATTAATCTGGTCAGTGATTTCCTGAAGCAGCACAGCAAACCTCCGAGAAACTGCTGATCTGTGAAAAAAGAGCATGGAGGTAGCCAGGACTCCTTAGGATAACAGAGCCCTAATGGACGCCATTAGTCAACTATTTGCTGGAAAACTGAGCAGTCAAAACTTTCTTACAAACACAAGCCACCACATTTTATTTTAAATACATAATTCTACAGTAAAAGAGGGACAAATTTGCATCAGAAATTAAATAAAATACATAATACAGATGTGCTGAGAAGAAAAATTCTAGTTAAATGTGTCTAAATTAGTAAGATATGCAACTTACAAACACACTTCTTTTCTTAACCCCTTTATGACCAAGCCTATTTTGACCTTAATGACCAGGCCATTTTTTGCAATTCTGACCAGTGTCCCTTTATGAGGTAATAACTGAGGAATGCTTCAACGGATCCTAGCGATTCTGAGATCGTTTTTTCCTGACATATTGGGCTTCATGTTAGTGGTAAATTTAGGTCGATAATTTTTGCGTTTATTTGTGAAAAAAATCAGAAATTTGGTGAAAATTTAGAAAATTTCGCAATTTTCAAATTTTGAATTTTTTTTCTGTTAAACCAGAGAGTTACGTGACACAAAATAGCTACTAAATAACATATCCCACATGTCTACTTTACATCAGCACAATTTTGGAAACAAAATATTTTTTTTTTTTAGGAAGTTATAAGGGTTAAAAGTTGACCAGCGATTTCTCATTTTTACAATAAAGTTTACAAAACCATTTTTTTTAGGGACCACCTCACATTTGAAGTCAGTTTGAGGGATCTATATGGCAGAAAATACCCAAAAGTGACACCATTCTAAAAACTGCACCCCTCAAGCTACTCAAAACTACATTCAAGAAGATTAACCCTTCAGGTGCTTCACAGGAACTAAAGCAACGTGGAAAGAAAAAATGGACATTTTAATTTTTCCAATTTTTTCATTTTGACATGGGCAACAGGATAAAATGGACCCTAAAAATTGTTGGGCAATTTCTCCTGAGTACACCGATACTTCATATGTGGTCATAAACCACTGTTTGGGCGCACGGCAGGGCTCAGAAGGGAAGGAGCACCATTTGACTTTTTGAATGGAAAATATGCTGGAATATTTAGCGGTTGCCATGTCACGTTTGGAGAGCCCCTGTGTGCATAAACATTGGAGCTCCTCCACAAGTGACCCCATTTTGGAAACTAGACCCCCCAAGGAACTTATCTAGATGCATAGTGATCACTTTTAACCCCCAGGTACTTCACAAATTGATCTGTAAAAAAAAAAGTACTTTTTTTTCACAAAAATTTTCTTTTAGCCTCAGTTTTTTCATTTTCACATGGGCAACAGGATAAAATGGATCCTAAAATTTGTTAAAAAAATTTCTCCTGAGTACACCGATACCTCATATGTGGTCATAAACCACTGTTTGAGCGCACAGCAGGGTCCGGAAGGGAAGGAGCACCATTTGACTTTTTGAATGGAAAAGTAGCTCCAATCCTTATCGGACACCATGTCGCGTTTGGAGAGCCCCTGTGCACCTAAACATTGGAGCTCCCCCACAAGTGACCCCATTTTGGAAACTAGACCCCCTAAGGAAATTATCTAGATGTGTAGTGAGCACTTTGAACCCCCAAGTGCTTCACAAAAGTGAAAATAAAAGGAGTGAGGAGTGAAAATAAAATTTTTTTTTTTTTCCTCAAAAATGATTTTTAGCACCCTATTTTTAATTTTCACAAGGCTAACAGGAGAAATTGGACCACAAAAGTTGTTGTCCAGTTTGTCCTGAGTACGCTGGTACCCCATATGTGGGGGGGAACCACTGTTTGGGCACACGGCAGGGCTCAGAAGGTAAGGAGCGCCATTTGACTTTTTGAAATGCAAATTACTTCTAATCGTTAGCGGACACCATATCGTGTTTGGAGAGCCCCTGTGTGCCTAAACATTGGAGCTCCCCCACAAATGACCCCATTTTGGAAACTAGACCACCTAATGAGCTTATCTAGATGCGTAGTGAGCACTTTGAACCCCCAAGTGCTTCACAAAAGTTTATAACGCAGAGCCATGAAAATAAAAAATATTTTTTTTCCCTCAAAAAATTATTTTTCAGTGCGCAATTTTTTATTTTCACAAGGGTACGAGGATAAATTGGACCCCAAAAGTTGTTGTCCAGTTTGTCCTGAGTACGCTGGTACCCCATATGTGGGGGGGGGAACCACTGTTTGGGCACATGTCGGGGCTCGGAAGGGAAGTAGTGACATTTTGAGATGCTGACTTTGATGGAATGGTCTGCGGGCATCATGTTACATTTGCAGAGCCCCTGATGTACCTAAACTGTGGAACCCCCCCACAAGTGACCCCATTTTGGAGACTAGACCCCCCCAAGGAACTTATCTAGATGTGTGATGAGCACCTTGAACCCCCAAGCACTTCACACAAGTTTATAACGCAGAGCCGTGAAAATAAAAAATTTTTTTCATCATAAAAAAGATTTTCAGCCAGCAATTTTTTATTTTCACAGGGGTAGCAGGATATATTGGACCCCAAAAGTTGTTGTACAGTTTATCCTGAGTACGCTGGTGCCCCATATATGGGGGGGAACCATTGTTTGGGCACACATAAGGGCTCGGAATGGAAGTAGTGACGTTTTGAAATGCAGACTTTGATGGAATGGTCTGCGGTCGTCGTTACGTTTGCAGAGCCCCTGATGTGCCTAAACAATAGAAACCCCCCACAAGTGACCCCATTTTGGAAACTAGACCTCCCAAGGAACTTATCTAGATGTCTGGTGAGCACTTTGAACCCCCTAGTGCTTCACAGAAGTTTATAACGCAGAGACGTGAAAATAAATAAAAAAAAATTTTCCACAAAAATATTTTTTAGCCCCCAATTTTTTATTTTCCCAAGGGTACCAGGAGAAATTAAACCCCCAAAGTTGTTGTGCAATTTTTCCTGAGTACACTGATACCCCATATGTTGGGGTAAACCACTGTTTGGGCACACATCGGGGCTTGGAAGGGAGGGAGCACCATTTAACTTTTTGAACGCAAAATTGGCTGGAATCAATGGTTGCACCATGTCGCATTTGGAGACCCCCTGATGTGCCTAAACCCCTCATTTCTAACTTCAACCCTAACCCCAACACACCACTAACCACAGTCCTAACCCCAACACATCTCTAACCCTAATCCCAACACACCCCTAACCCTAATCCCAACCCTAACCATAACCCTAACCACAAGCCTAACCCTAATTCCAACCCTAACCCTAATTCCAACCCTAACCCTAATTCTAACCCTAATTCCAACCCTAACCCTAATTCCAACCCTAACCCTCTTTCCAACCCTAACCCTAATGGAAAAATAAAAATAAAAATAATTTCTTTATTTTATCTGTTGATCCTGCCTATGGGGTGATAAACGGGGGGGTTTATTTACATTTCATTCTATTTTGAATACTGTGAAAGTGATCAAAATGAATGAATGGAAATTGGAGCCGGCGGGCGCACTGCGCATGCGCCCGCCATTTTCCAATATGGTGGCGCCCATGGTCCGGGACCGCGGGACACCGGGAGCCATAACGGCACTCGGTGAGTACCGGGAGGTGGGGCAATTGGAAGCCGGGGGGGGGAAGATGATGACAGCAGCGGCACATCGTCGCTGTCATTCAGTGGCGGGGGGGGTCGGATCGCTGTCACCAGCCATGTCCGATACTACAGCAGCGTCGGACATGGCTGGATTGTAATATTTCATCAATTTTCATTGATGAAACATTACTATCGCTCTGATTGGCTGTTAAAAGTGAAACAGGCAATCAGAGCGATAGTAGTCACGTGGGGGCGAAGCCATGCCCCCTATGTGGAAGAACAAAGCCCCCTGTATCTGCAGGTCAGGTGGCCTTTCAGTGACCTAGGTCACCCGACCCGCAGGGGGGCTCTAAAGTCATGACGCCACATAGGAGTCACTGGTCAGATTTGCACCAGTTTTCATGACGCCTATGTGGCGTCATTGGTCGTGAAGGGGTTAAAAGTGCCATAAATCTTTGGCTACAAGCTCCTGTCCTTGGCCCCATCAAGTCTCTTCTGTTTTGTGTCTGACACAGGAAAATGTTTCCTGCATCAACACAACAGGAAAGGTGTGTAAAGGGGCTTGGATGGCTTCAGTAGCTAAGCCAGTCCCCTTCTCTTTCTACATATCAGCTGTGACAGAGAATGGAGCTGGCTTTAAGGTGTCATAAGCTAGGTGAGGAAGGAACTACCATATGACTGATCGCTTTGATCTCACGTCTTGCTGTGCCCACAATAAAATAATTTTACAGAGGTCCTGGACATGTGCTAGTAACACTGAGTGATCACTGTGCTGACGACGATACATTTAGGCTGTGTGCACACGATGCGTTTTTTTAAGCGTTTCCGCAGCGTTTGAGCCGGCTCAGACGCTGCAGAAACGCTTAAAAGATGCATCAAATTAATTAGCATGCGTTTTTGGCTTTCTGTGCCAATGCATGCGTTTTTAACCGCTCAGGAATCGCTTAGCGGCTAAAAACGCAGCATGCTCATTAATTTCCGCATTGCTGAGCGTTTTTAGCCATCCCCAATGATCCCAGAAATCGCGTGTCAAAAAACGCGTCAAAATCGCGTCAAAAATCGCGCAAAAAAAGCGCGGAAAAAGACGCGCGATTTCTGGGAAGGGGATCCTTTTCCTGAGCGTTTAAAAACGCTAGCGTGTGCACATAGCCTTACAGTGTGTGTACATCATGGTTTGGTGAGGATTCTCAAACTCAGCAGGGTAAATGAGCCGCACATAGAAAAATATTTGAATATAAAGGGCCGTGTTCTTTGCGGGAGAATATAACATTTTTAGTGATATCACTACTTTTCTAAATGGCTTTTTTTTATCATTTGTGGAGTTTTTTTTATTCTCTGGTGTTTATCATACGAATTATGGCACGGGTCTTTTTATTTTACTTAAGTTTCTATATAAACAGCATTTTTAGTGGCCAAATATTTTTCAGTTATTTTTTCAGGCTTTATTTTTTTTATTTTTAAAAAAAGGTTTCTTTTTTAGACCTCAATCAGCCCCATACAGAATTATTGTTTTATTAGCCCTGTATAGTAATTCTTGCACCCGTCCTGTAATAGTCCTCCTTCCTATAATAATGTCCGCAATCCTGTAATAATGCCCCTAATTCTGTAATAATGTCCCTTAACCTGTAGAAATTGGTCCCCATCTTGCATTAATGTCTCCATCCTGTAGTGATGTCCTCATCATATAGTAATGTCCCCATATAGTACCTGAATACAATATCCTACATTCTATCGCTCTTTACACACCCACACAGAAAAAAAAAATCCTTCTCATCCGACCTCGCTCCCTCAGCGGACAGCCGGGGCGGCACAAGCAGCAACGTCATGCACGACCACGACAGTGATGCAGACATGAGCTGCCAGCCTCTAACTGGTCGGTGGCTTGTAGTAAAATTGCGGTGGAGAACCAGTGTCTGCGCTGCAATACACTTCAATTTGAACTGCACAGTGAGTTGAAAAGAAACGCCGACAATGACAGCCCCTGGACCGGGCCGTGATCATCTTAGGGTTCCAAGGGCCACAAAATGGAGCCTCGTGTTTGAGACACCTGGTTTAGAGTAATGTGTGCAGTGATCTTCCAACCAAGCCGCACAATTAGAAAGGAGTACAGAAATGTACAATCGGTCAACTCTATGCAAAGACAAACTTATTTTATTAGAACCCCAAGAGTATTACAAATTTTAGGCTACTTTTACACTTACTGCATTTTTTTGCGGTCCGTTATTGTGGCCCGTTTTTGCAGGCCGTATCGCCACATTTTTGTGGTGTGCCGCAATAACGGGCCGCAAAAAAGTTTGCGGATCGCAGTTTTTTTTCCCCCAATACTATGGAAATAGTATTGGGGAAAAAAACGGCATTCCGCAAAACCGGAAGTGACGGTGCGCCGCAAAAACAATCTTCCGTTTGTTTTTGCAGCCCCATTGATTTATAATGGGGGCCGTGTCCCTACACCGTACATCACGGCCGCAATAACGGCCCTTACGGCCGTATGGAACAAGGTGCGTACCATGGAATTTTTGTGGGCCGATTTTGCTGCCCCATAGAAATCTATTGGGGCTGCAAAAATCGGCCTGCAAAAATACGGTAAGTGTAAAACCAGCCTTAAACAGACTAGTTTTTGTGTTTTTTTATGAATTTCCCAGTAATTACTTAATAACTAAATATCGAAGACACTGCCTCCTTCTTCTGAGAAGCACACGAGGTAAAATATAACTTTCCCAAACCATAAAGTCATAAGGAATACAGCTCTCTTCTAAGAATCGCCTGTGAAAGCAGAAGTCCTGCGCGCATGTCAGTAACAATACTGTGTCTCTTTATCGCTGCAAAAAGTTAAAGACACTATTCAGGATGTAGGTCAAAGGGACCATCTTGTACAACCCTCCACTGCAATGCATTCTGCTGCTAATAAAAGCAAAATTCACCTATGTGAGCTGCTGGGGTTTGTGTGCCAGGGCTGCTTTTTTGTCCCAGTCCGGCCCTGTGCCCATGTACCAGTCATTCACATGTTAATTAACACATAATTCATCAGTCTAGTGGTTTTGCCAAAACAATTTGACCATTATTAAATATAGAAGTAACTCAGTTCTTAAGCTTGCCAGATTTTTCTTCCTTCTCTCACATGACCATCAACTTCACGTTCTGACTATTCACTTGCTGCCTAATCACCCCTTTTCAGGTGCCATTGTAACAAGATACTCCCTGGTATTCACTTCATCTGTCAGTCATTTTCATATTATAGCTGACTGGCGTTGATTCATGCATTTGGCAAGGAGTGGAAACACTCGGCTGCGGAGTGCATCAAGGGTAGGAAGAAAAAAAAAAACTCAACTGTCAAGACACATTTTGTCTAGCCAAAAAGTAAATTTACCTGAATGAGTTGGCGGTTACGATTTCATGAGCTCTGGCAAAAGATCACAGACGGGTGGGTGACACAGGTGCACCTGCTGCTATCTTTTTGTCAAGGGAACTCAACTCCGCTGCCTCCAACCAACAGCCCAATTGTCTGATGAGTGATAGACGAGACTGTGGCTGCTTTCACCACTAGGTCAGTTATTTGAGAAATAACAGTGAGCGTATTGCATGTATACCTGCGATTCCAAAGCATTGAATATACATATATACCCCCAGTATGCTCACTGCCATCTCCACTATAACAAAAAGTAACTACTCTAGCCCACCACCAATCATTTATACAGGACTGGACACCAGTTACGGGCAGCGTGTTGTTGCACTGTTGCAGGAAATACCGAGAAAGGGGCTACTCCCCTATCCCCAAAGCTAGGAGCGCCCTAGCTATCCCTGCTTCCCAGATTACTTCTGAAGGTGAAGAAACTAGGGCCACATGCCTTGCGGAACTCATAAATAAGTCTTCATCTGTACCCTCCACCACCCAGGGAAGTAGGTAGTTGCAGTGTATAAGAATACACAAACCAGATTAACAAGGGAAGACATCACGTACAGATATAAATGAAAATACCAATCATACAAATATTCACGCACAAACAAGTGTGGAACACTGGTAAGTAAAGGAAAAAACAAATAGGAGAGGACGAGTATATGCACACAGACAAATCACCACGCAACAGTCTTCTGAACAACACTCCAAACGCCTCCTCAAACAACCAACACCTCCAACTCCAGAACTAGGCAGTGCGAAACTAACACTGGCAATCCCTTTTTTGCCACAGGAGAGAGTGTGTGTGTGTGTGTGTGTATATATATATGTATGTGTGTGTATATATTATATATTTAGCAGAGGGGAGTGGCCAAAACTGGACAGCTGAGACCATCAAAACAAGAAAGCTCCAGGAGCTTTCAACTGAACAGATTAACCCCTGCACTGTTTAATATGATGGTGAAATGCTTCTAATTAGTGAAGGAGTGCGTGAAATCAGACACCCCGGTCTTCGGGCCCCTAGCTATAGAGTTAAACCTGTGACAGATAGCTTTTGGGGTGCGGTTAACAGAGAAAGAGCTATTGCATTTTATATTTAATCCAGAAACATAGGCAGTGTTTATAAAAAAAAAATACAAAAGATTTCACAAAGGTGACAAAACATTACAGCATATACAATTACATAAAATAAAAAAAGGAATAACGAAAGAAAGATGTCACAGAAATGTCTCAAATTTATTGAGAGATTAAGATTCTGTCCCTCACATTTGAAGTGTACTTATGATAAAAATTACAGGCCTCTCCATTCTTTGTAGGTGGGAAAACTTGCAAAATTGGCAGTGTATCCAATACTTATTTTGTCCACTGTATTTATTTATATAATTGCCTCGTAATGTTTTCATTTCCTGTTCTGTCCAGATGTCACCGTATACTAGAATTCTAAGCGGAGGAAGTTCACCGACCACCATATTGGGACACCCAAGTGATGGCTGTCTCAATATGGAAACTGCTGCTGGTACCAACCTATTGCGCGGTATCACCAGCGGAACACCATCTCACCACACACTCACACAGCCTCTTTCATAGTACCACCAGCGGAACGCCATCGCACTGCGCCTGCGCGAATTCCGCGCGGGTGCAGTGAATCATTCAGCTGCTCCCAGCGGCAGATGTGCAACATGTCTACAGGCAGAGGAAGCCGGTCACATTAAAGGGGTTTTCCCACAAACGAAAGCTCATTTTAAAAACGGTCTGTCTGACCGTGTACGGAGCATACCACATCTCCTGGGCAGGGGAAGAAGCAAAAGAAAAAACTGACATTACAGCAGGGGATCACAGATTCATTTTGTGAGGTAAAATATTTCACTGACTGTTTTTAAACAATATTTTACCTCACAAAATGTATCCTCTGTGATCTACTACTGTAATGTCAGTATTGTCTTTTGCTTCCTCCCCTGCCCAGGAGCTGTATGTTCTGTACATGGTCAGACACAGACAATTTTTAAAAAGAACTTTCGTTCGTGAGAATACCCCTTTAAATAGATATTCCTCCTGACATGCTGTGCACTGACTGTTTAGTGATGGGTACACAGGTCAAACAAGAGATGAAATGAGAGGAGAAGACAGCAGATGGGGGAGAGAGAAAGCACACAGGGGTGAGAGAGACAGAGCACAGGGGGGAGACCGCTCAAACGGGACAGCATATGAGGGGAGAACACAGCACAGGAAGGAGAGAGACAGCAGACAAGGGGGATAGCACATGGGGTAAACAGGTCAAAGAAGACAGCATTGTCGGGAGAAGTCAGCAAATGGGGAAAGAGAGCGTGGACAGGTGGGTGAGCACATGGGGTGGTAGATTATCAACACTAAAAAAGCCTGCCCTCATCGTGATAATACCGCCATCCCGATGCGATAGCTTCGGGCCTCCATCTAGTATCACAAATATCAGATACAAACCCAAATATTACTATGTAGACCCTGGAGCCAGGATGGTTAGTCTGTGTTGTGTGAATGGAAGCTTTGTGCCTGGGAAAGCACACTTCTCCTCTAGTAAACACTTCTCCTTTTGATATCTGTTGTTCCATAGAAGACCTTTCCTGTTTAATTACCTGTACACTACAGGGAGTCTCTGTCTCAAAGAGGTTATTGGTGTCTCTCTCTCACCAATTCATCTGTTAAACTATCTCCTCTCACCTCTCCATATGTTCTTCCAAAATGAATTTAAATTGTCAGCTCTGCTTAGGTCTTAATTAATATTGCACATTTCCTAGCTATATGTAATTCTCCCTCTTCGCCATATGTCCACTTTTGGGAGGACATCTCCCTGGAGATGTGTTATCGATTTTAACCTATGACAAGCTCAAAAGACAGGTAACTCATATTACGTTCACTAGATAGTCATATAAGTACAATAGTTTATGGATGATTAGGAAGATGAACTGCTAAGTAACAGCATGCAACGCTGGTTGTGATATTCCATTGTGTCTACCACAGGGTGCTATGTATGTGGAGTTGGTAAGATTTCCAAGCTCAAAGCCTCAATTCTATAGGACAAATAAACAACAAGTAAATAAAATGCTCCAATACATTAACGTCATAAAAAATGTCAGCCTGGAGCTTGCTAACTACTTTCAGTCTGCACACAATGCAAGCCTTACCGTAGACCACAAGGTCAATCAGGTTTTGTTTTAAGCAGCTCCAGAAAAGTCATGAATAACTTGCGACAAATTTCACAAAAATTTGTAACTATTTTCATAGCTGATTGAAATAGAAAAAGTGTCAAAAGCAGGGAGTTCTTCACAAAGACAGATTTCTAAGATTTTTTTTTCTAAGAAAATGGCATAATTTTTGGAGCAATTTAATTTTCAAAAAATTATACAATACCAAAATGTGTATTTCACTGACTAATCCAATTGGAGTAATAAGAAAATTAAAAACATAACTTTTAATAATAGTGATATAAAACCGTTCTCTTTTATCTTAATAGAAAGGTAAAAACACCCATCCATCCTGACAGCACCATGGGGTTGTCCTTCCTTCATCACAGGGACAGGAAATGCACGAGAGGTTAAAAGGTCCCCTCCCACTCTCAGACTCCAGTGATTTTCCAAGTACCACACCAGTATGGATGCAATTATTATTTATTTAGATTTAGTACAAGCATATTATTACCAATACAAATCATCGGGAGGAAACTACCAGTGCTGTCAGGATGGATTCCTGGAAATAACATTACCGGTAGGTCTAATCTCTGTTTTCCAGGACGTCCTATCCTGACAGCACCATGGGGAATACCAAAGTAGGAATTTGCTTAGAGTGGGACTACTGCTTTTAGCATCTTACAACCGACCGAAGGTCGTCTGGCTAGCTGCTAGCGTGTCCAATTTGTAGTGTCTACAGAAAGTGTCTAGTGTAGACTAAGTGGCGGCCCAGTATATTTGCTCTACTGAGGCTCCCGCCTTCTCTGCCCATGACGTTGCTATCGCCCTAGTGGATGGGAACGTGATAGTATGCGCTTCTGGATCTATTGTGCCTGTTGTGGCGATCTGATCTATTCGGGAAATGGTGGTTTTCGGGACTCCATTTGAAATTTTGCATCAGATCCCTTGGTTTAGTAGTTCTAAATTTATAATGGTCCGACTCTCCACCGGAGGTGTTCCTAGAACCGGGACCATTACTTCTGATCTTAGTAGCTCTATTACGTCTGCCCATATAGGGTCTATAAGGGTTCTGGGCTGGGATTCGTAACTACAAACCGTGCTGGGGGTTATAAATTTGCGGGTATAGCACTGGGAACCTGTATTCAGGATCCGCTGGTTCTGGGAGATGAGCCCTTGGTTCCGGGAAGTGTTTTGAGGCGCCCCCCAATCAGTATGGTGTCACTGCCTGTTGAGGAACTTTGTCCTGAGCGAGAAGGGGGATCATACTCTTCCCCCCTTCTGGTGATACCAGCGAGTCGATTTACCCTCTTTCTATATTCCTGCCTTTGGAAAGGACGGGACCACTGAAGGGAAAACCTTTGCTTTCCCACGGGACCGTTTTTTAATGTCAGTGGCATTCTTCCGTGTTGTATCTAAGACCGGTCCAACTACCTTTCTGTCTGAAAAGGTATGGCACCTAACTTATTTTTCAACTGGTAAACCCCTGACCAGATCTTCATCCATAAGGCCTGGCGAGCCGTTTTGGGTAAAGAATCATTCCTAGCCGCGAAACACACCGATACGGCCGAAGCGGCCAACAGGAATCTAGCTGCAACTCTCCCAGGGAAAGGTCCTCTAAGAAATCACTTCTAGGGGTTTCCCCTGTAACTTGGTGCTCCAAATGGTTGATCCTAGATACGTGGATCTGGCGACCGATGTGCCTTATCTGCTACTGCAGACCCAAGCCCTCTTTAGGAGCCTGTCGGCCTCTTGTCCCTGGGTCTTTTGGGGCTAGAGGAATCTTCAAAGGGAATTGAAGTGTTCCTTGACACCCCCTTGGGTTGTCGATCCTAGGAATTCCATCCCAAGTGTTAACCTGGTTGATGGTAGGAGAGCCTGAAGTGTCAGGAGACAACGAGCCACTTCTCAGCGTCCTCGCATTCCTCTAGAATGATTTATACTCGTCCGATGATTGACCGGACTCTCATCCTGGCCGCCTAGCGGCTGACACCTGACTAGCGCCGGCTGCTCAGCCTAACACCTCTTAGTGTGGGGTGGAAGACAGAGAAGGTAGCTGTCCTGGGACGGAAGTGTGGACCTCCTATCTGACCCCTATGCGCATCTCAGCTCCGTGCGACCAGCGATTGCGGACTTGTCTGCATGTGGGATAGATGTATTAGGCGTCAAGTTTCCCCCACTGCACAGGGGGAATCTCAAGCCCTGTCCTCTGCGGTCTCCCATCCTTTGCAGCCGCAGAGGTTCCTGCCCAGCAGAGACGTCATATCTCAACAAAAATCGTCATGGGAGGTACCATGAAGACTCAAGAAGTGAAGACAATGATAAATGTAAAAATACAATTTTTATTAGTTATCAATTAAAATTAACATAATTGTATTAAAAAGACAGGACTAATTGGTCTCCAACATGGGGGATTAGGATAACCAGCAAGAAAACATTATTGCGTCTTCATAGAGTGCAAACTACATAGGATAATCGAAAATCTGACTTGGTTCAAAATAATGTACCTCCAGAGATCAAAAAAATCCCTCCAAAGCAAAAGTAGTATATTGAGGCCTATATTTCAATAGCAGTTGCAAAAAGATGCTAAACTTGCCAAAAAAGCGCTATAAGCACTAAAGAGAAAGTTGCCTATTCAATATAGAAAAGATAGATGGCCAAGGAGAGGAATTGCACCTCAGAGAAATATATCCAAAAGACCCCAGGGCACAGCAAGGAACATATCAAGAATAATAAAGTGCAAAGCAATTTTAAGATTAGGATTTTACCTGTAGCTGGCCACTGGAAAAAATGAGCTGACGTAAAGGCTAAATGCTGGTAAAACTTCTCCCCCACCGCCGCCCGACAGCGCTGTTTCGCATAAGTTGCTTCTTCCAGGGGCATTTATCATTGTCTTCACTTCTTGAGTCTTCATGGTACCTCCCATGACGATTTTTGTTGAGATATGTCTATTGAAGTGACTACTGCCTTTTTTTGATCTAGGATCATGGGTATAACCAGCAGAGACGTCAGTCCAGGTGATTTGCCCGGCTAACGCTAGGCGTCTTGACAAATGCAGTCATGCTGGCACGGACGGGTATTAGATCTGCCTGGTTTGCTGGAGGTTGAAGCTGCAGGAGTCGGTGCTGTCTTTTGCTATCATAAAGTACAGGAGCTTTTTGGTTAAAGCTCCTGTCTTAAGTATGTCCATCCTGTCCACTACTTAGGCCTCTTTCACACTTCCGTTTTTGACAATCAGTCAAGATCCTCCAATTTTGAAAAAAAACGGATCCGCTATTTTTCTTTGCGGATCCGTTTTTTCCCCATTGACTTTCATTATTGGCGGATCCTGACTGATTGCCGTCCGTTGCATCCGTTTTTTTGAGGATCCGACACAATGTTAGTGTCAACATCCTCAAAGATTTCCAAACGGAGCTTGCAACGTGTTTTTTGGCCGGCGGATCGTCCAGACACTGAATTAACCCCAAATTCATATCTCTCTCTCTCTCTCGCCAGCGATTCCTTTAAATTTCCTCATTTTCAGGATCCGTCTAAAAACAGATCCTGTGCCATCCGTTCACATCAGTTGAGAACAGATCCGCTTGTCTGCCTTTTTGGCGGATTGTAACTGATGCAAATAACTGAAGTGTGAAAGAGGCCTTACAGACATTGGTGGTTCAGGGTGATCGCTGGGTTTCCACAGCGCCTACCATGGCGGTGTCCCGTGCAGCTGACCCACCCCATCGTCCTACCTTGTCTTGAGTGGGTCGATTGAGCCTCACGCTGTCTGCCGCTTCAGCCGTCGCTGCCCCAACCGCGTCGCTGCTCCAGCCGCATCGCCGCTCCGTTCCCACGCTGGGACACCACCGGAAGCTGTCATCTGGCGCCCGGAAGTGATGCGGCCCTGGGGATGATGCGGCATGTGACGGCGGGAGCAGAGAGCCCCGCTGAGGGGAAGCGGCTCCGAGTCCCGGAGCAGCGCTCCACGGGATGCCTGGCGGAGAACCCCCCTTAGGGGGGGTGCCGCCTCGGACCATCTGACGGGGAGAGCTGGTGTCTGGACCCCGATCCCCCTGGCCCGTGAGTAAGCTTCTCTTGGATGCCGCGGCTATCTTCCTACGCGGAGCTCTCGTGTCTGTCCTTACAGGGACAGGAAAAACACTGGAGTCTGAGAGTGGGAGGGGACCTTTTAACCTCTCGTGCATTTCCTGTCCCTGTGATGAAGGAAGGACAACCCCATGGTGCTGTCAGGATAGGACGTCCTGGAAATATCGGTTAATCATTCACCCCTAAAAGGATTTTGAGGGGATGATAATTTTGTTTGCGCCCATATCATTAGCCGGGATTGGCATCTCCACCGTCGCAGCTACAGCCACAAAATTTTCCACAGTCACATGTATGGACCCCGAGAGCATCATAGGCTATGTTGTAAGGTGACATTTTAACCCCACGCATTCCAATTCACCAATTTTGCCTATTATTCTTATCATTTCTATGGTGTTATCGTCCTTCTGTAAAGCTGGAAATAAACAATTTATTACCGTGCCAACACAGACCACCCTCTGACACAGACTGCAGGGGGAGCCCAGCATCACACAGGATAGGATTAGATACACGGCTCAGCAGTCAGTATCACACAGGATAGGATTAGATACACAGCTCAGCAGTCAGTATCACACAGGAGAGGATTAGACACATGGATCAGCAGTCAGTATCACACAGGATAGGATTAGATACACGGCTCAGCAGTCAGTATCACACAGGATAGGATTAGATACACAGCTCAGCAGTTAGTATCACACAGGATAGGATTAGATACACAGCTCAGCAGTCAGTATCACACAGGATAGGAATAGATACACGGCTCAGCAGACAGTATCACAGGATAGGATTAGATACACGGCTCAGCAGACAGTATCACACAGGATAGGATTAGATACACAGCCCAGCACACAGTATCACACAGAATAGTATTGGATACACGGCTCAGCAGACAGTATCACACAGAATAGGATGCTGTGCTAATGCTGCGTTTTTTTCCCACGACGGAATCGCATTGCGGAAAAAAACGCAGCATGCTCATTCTTTTTGCGGAATCGCCGCGATTCCGCACCCACAGGAAAGCATGAGATCCGCTTACTTCCCGCATGTGGCTATGCCCACCATGCGCAAAGTGAGCGGCTCATGTGCAGATAGTACCTACGGTCTGGAGGTGAGGAGACTGTCCTTCAGGCCCTGGGTACCATATCCATGTGAAAAAAAGAAAAAAAAAAAAAAAAAAAATTGGGTTATATTCACCTTCCGGCGTCCCGCGCAGCCTTCCCGGGCCTCAGCGATGCTCCCGTTCCCAGCAATGCTTTGCGAGACCGTTAGATCTTTTTAGGCTAGTTTCACACTAGCGTTTTGGAGCGCAGCGACGGCATGCGCACGGCCGCCGCTAAGCCCCGCCCCGCCGGTAGCTCCGCCCACCGGCGCATGACGCTGCATGCGCCCTGCATCCCCTATCTTTATCACAGGGGGCGCAGGCCGTGCGCAGTATGCGTTTGGCGGCGCATGCGCCTTTTTGACGGTGCGCCGACGCAACCAAACTGCAGCAGGTTGCGATTGGCGCAGGTCGGCGCACTGTCAAAAGGACGCATGCGCCGCCAAACGCATACTGCGCACGGCCTGCGCCCCCTGTGATAAAGATAGGGGACGCAGGGCGCATGCAGCGTCATGCGCCGGTGGGCGGAGCTACCGGCGGGGCCGCGGCGGGGCTTAGCGGCGGCCGTGCGCAGGCCGTCGCTGCGCTCCAAAACGCTAGTGTGAAACTAGCCTTACTACTGATGCTGCATAGGCCTCAATAGTAAAAAGTTGGTTCACACTTGTCAAACACTATGTTTGACGAGAGTGACCAACCTGTCAATCACTTTCCAAGCGATGCTTCAAATCACTTGGAAAGTGCTTGAATTCCGCACGCGAAAATCGCGGGAAAAACGCGAAAATAACTGCGAAAAAATTGCGCCGGAAAAAACGCGCGTTTTCTGGGAAGGAGTCCGGTTTTGTGTCAGGTTTTTTCCGCATGCGTGGGCACATAGCCTTATGCGTTATACCTATTCTTTCTAATATTATATTGCTTATTACGATAGATATAGAGACTTGATTTCAAATGAGCCGACAAGTACCGTATGTTGGGAGGATCAAAAATTTAAAAAAAAGGTGGGAATGTAAAAGAATGCATGCAGATTCGATACTGAAAATGCGTATTTACTGTTATGAAGGATTTAAGGCAGGATTGGCAATCAGGAAGAAAGAAGCCAATCAAGATTGGATGAAGCATGAAAAAGAAAGAAATGTAAGACAATTTTGAAAAGTTTTTGAGGTTGATACAGTATATTTGAGTTCATTATTGAAAAACCTGAAATTTAATAAAATTTTGAAAACATTGCAGTATTCAAGGATTTTTATAATTTAGCCCTTAACACAGATCATTCAACCACACAAAATCTCTAACATTTAGCATATGTCTTTTTTATTTTAACACCATTTTCATATGTACATTTATTTGGGGCACCAGAAGGATTAGTTTTAATTTTTCACGTTTTCCAAACATTTCTAGTAACCTTTATTTTTTATTCAATTTTCAAGTGGTTTTCATGGGCCATGTGCTTATACACCAGAATACCCTTTTCCACAAATCATCTGATTACAAAACGTAATCCCTGAAAGTATTAAAATAGCATTTAGAAAGTTTCTTAACCCCTTCCCCCCCCCCCCCCAAGGGTGGTTTGCATGTTAATGACCGGGTCAATTTTTACAATTCTGACCACTGTCCATTTATGAGGTAATAACTCTGGAATACTTCCGTGGATCCCAGTAATTCTGACCGTTTTCTCGTGACATATTGCACTTCATGTTAGTGGTAAAATTTCTTTGATATGACTTGCGTTTGTGAAAAAAATGGAAATTTGGCGAAAATTTAGCAATTTTTCAACATTGAATTTTCATGCCCTTAAATCACAGAGATGTGTCACATAAAATACTTACCGGTAATAAGTAACATTTCCCACAAGATTACTTTACATCAGCACAATTTTGGAGCCAAATCTTTTTTTTGTTAGGAAGTTATAAGGGTTAAAAGTTAAATGGCGATTTCTCATTTTTACACCAGCATATTTTTTTTTCGGGACCACCTCACATTTGAAGTCACTTTGAGGGGTCTATATGACAGAAAATACCCAAAAGTTACACCATTCTAAAAACTGCACTCCTCAAGGTGCTCAAAACCACATTCAAGACATCTATTAATCCTTCAGATGCTTCACAGGAATTTTTGGAATGTTCAAAAAAAAAAATTAACATTTAACTTTTTTTTCACAAAACAATTACTTCAGATCCTTTTTTATTTTTATTTTACCAAGGGTAAGAGGAGAAATTGGACTCCAAAAGATGTTGTGCAATTTGTCATGAGTACGCTGATACCTGATATGTGGGGGGGAACCACTGTTTGGGCAAATGGCACAGCTCAGAAGGGAAGGAGCGCCGTTTTATTTTTTCAACGCAAAATTGGCTGGAATTAAGATCGGGCGCCATGTCGAGTTTGGAGGGCCCCTGATGAGCCTAAACAGTGGAAACCCCCCAGAAGTGACACCATTATGGAAACTAGACCCCCTAAGGAACTTATCTAGGTGTGGTGAGCATTTTGAACCCCCCAAGTGCGTCACAAAAGTTTATAACATAGAGTCATAAAAATAAAAAATAATTTTTCTCACAAAAATTATCTTTTTGCCGCACAATTTTTTATTTTACCAAGGATAACAGGAGAAATTGGACCCCAAAAGTTGATGTGAAATTTGTCCTGAGTAGGCTGAAACCCCATATGTGGGAGGGAACCACCATTTGTGCACATGGCTGAGCTCAGAAGGGAAGGAGCACCACATTTTACTGTTATGGTTTGCAGGTGCCATGACCCACTGGGAGAGCACATGAGGTGCCAAAACAGCAGAACCCCACATAAATGACCCCATTTTACTACACCTCTCAATGAATTCATCTAGGGGTGCAGTGATCATACTGACACCATGGGTATGTCACAGAATTTTATACCATTGGGCAGTAAGGACAAAATAACTACAGTTTTACCACCAAAATTTTGTTTTAGTCAAAGATTTTAAAATTTTCACACAAGAAGTGGATAAAAATGGCAACAAAATTTGTCCCACAATTTCTAGTGAACGTGACAATACCCCATATGTGGCTGTACAGTGCGGAGAGACTTGGGAGAAACGGAGCACTATTTGCCTATTCAAGTGAATGGGTCTGTGCACGTCAGTGTGTTTCCACGGACCGTGTGTCCATGGGCAAAACACGCTGACATGTCCGTTTTTTAATGTCAGCACGGGCCACAAAACATCCAGCAAACATGCATACGCACAACACACATGGATGTTATCCATGTGACAAACATTGGCGACGAGGAAGAAGCATTACAGTAAGCGCTGTGAACACGGCTCTCATCATTCTTCTCTGCTCTGCCAGCGATTGGTGCAAGCAAGGGAGAATGATGAGAGTTACATTCAAATAAAAAGACAGCAGGCGGCTATCAGTCTACCCCTGCTGCTAACAACAGTGACAGCAGGAGCGGCGGATGGGAGTATTCATCTGCCACTCCTGCGTTGTAAATAAATAAATAAATATGGTAGTTAAAAGATAAAATGGTGGGTTCCCCCCTATTTTTCATAACTATATAGTGAACATGGTAAATCCACCCCCCCCCCCCCCAAAAAAAAAAGAAAAAACTGGAATTTTTTTTGACCATTCTCCAGTACACTATATGGTAAAATCAATGGTGTCATTCAAATGTACAAATCATCCCTCAAACCCTCATGTGGCTATATTGTTGGAAAAAAAAAATTACGCTTCTTGGAAGGAGGGGAGGAAAAAAAAGAAAAATCATCTGTGGGTGAACTAGTTAAAAGGGAAAAAGGCGATTCACATAAATTTGCACTTCAGACTTCATATTAAAAATATTTTAAACTTTTTTTTTTATCTAGTCCCATTATGGGACTTGAACATTTAACTCTGATTGCTGGTACAATATACTGCAATACTCAAGTAATTTAGTGTATTACACCTGTCACTTTCACATCAATATCTATTCCATTAGATACAGAGGGCATTATTAGGCTATGTTCACCGGTTACGTTTTTTTCTGCAGGCAAAACCTGCTCTTTTGGCAGTAAAGCATGAGGCAACTTCCTTAGGTTTCTACACCAAAAATACAGCAAAACCGTTTTTGCGCTTACTCATTGCTATGGGTGAATAAACACTGCAAAAACGCTGAAATAAGTGACAAGCTGCATCTTTCAAAAACTCATCAGTTTTCCAATTCTATCAGGAAAAAACTGTGTGTGCATGAGATTTCTGAAATCTCACAGCTTTTGCTACTACTGTAAAATGCAGCTTAAAATTTGCCTTTAAAAAACGCAATGTGTGAACATAGCCTTAGGCCACCGGTTGCATCTTGGAGGAAAAGTGGGGGAGAAATTTGAATGGGAGACAGTGGGAGCCTTCTCCCTCCATTAACTTCCTCTTTCCCTGGTCACTATCGAGTTAAATAGTTGACATCGGTAATATCACGAATCCCAGCCTTGCAGAAAAGGTATCAACTATTTGTTCCATGAGATATCCACCAATATAAATTCATGAGCCCTCCCCATCAGCATGTTGGGTTTGGATCCACCTGCCTATGGCATAATAATAAATCAGTGAGGGGGTTAAAAATACCAAATAATGGCTTTCTGGGATGGAAGATGTTAATATTGCGCACAACATATTTATGACTAGCGAGCATTAGTGTAATGCTCCACATCAAATTTCATTATACCACTCCAGTCAATTTGCAAACCTAACCCAGCTGTATCATGCAACATCAGTCTGAGATTAGAGGGAGAAGAGAAACACTACGGATGGAAAGTCAATAAGCAGCAGGATGCCTATTAGCCATAATTATTATGTACTCATGAGCAGAGCCTGGAGAATATTTTTAATGACTAATAAAGATTGTTTCATTAAACATTTATGGTTTGTACAGATCTGGACTGCCAGGAAGCACAATACACTGGAAGTCCCTGTGACAGACTGAAACAAAGGAATGTAAAGACCATATCTTTCAAGGTCAAAGAAGAATTGATCAGGTCACACTCCCGATTACGACACTGCTGTATTATGTGGACTTAGGAGTTGAGCATGCATGATACCGCTGGACACCACCTTCACTGCTGCTAGCTTGTACGGTGGGGGCAGCATTATTCCGATACCCCCACACCTGACAACAGAAAAGATGGAGGCTTTGGCCTTCTTGCATTAAAATGTGCTTTTCAGGTTATGCCTTCAGTACCTTCAATTACATCGTCCCTCCAGGTAAAACCCACCAGTTCATGGATCATTTTGCAACTTGGTTTCTGACACAGCCACTTTCATGATCCATTTTTGGATCTGTCAGATTCTGGATTCTCTTTTATAAACTTTTTCCCTGTCAGGCCATCGGGGGTTAATGTCAGTCTTTGCCGCTGATGTTACTGATGTTACTGCAACTGCCGTCCTACTCCAGCCCTGCCTCCGGTGTTCCTGTTCCATCCTGCTCCAGTCCTGCCATCCTACTCCAGTCCTGCCTCTGGTGTTCCTGTTCCATCCTGCTCCAGTCCTGCTGTCCTACTCCAGCCCTGCCTCCGGTGTTCCTGTTCCATCCTGCTCCAGTCCTGCCGTCCTACTCCAGTCCTGCCTCCGGTGTTTCTGTTCCATCCTGCTCCAGTCCTGCCTCCGGTGTTCCTGTTCCATCCTGCTCCAGTCCTGCCTCCAAACGCCCATTTTTTCTGGTGAGCCATGGCCCTAATGCAGAACTGTTTACAATTGCTGCAGACCCTCACTGAGGAGCGTGGGGTGCTGTAGAAGCTGCTGCAGCAGTTGGTGGGGCTCGGGGCCTCAGCTCAGGTTCAGGCTCAACCAGAACCCAAGTTCTCTCTCCCAGACAGGTTTTCTGGAGGGAGAGATTTTTTTTGTTTTTTTCAGGAGGCCTGCAAGCTACACTTCAGGCTCCGCACACGTTCTTTAGGGAGTGAGGAACAGAGGGTGGGATTCATCATATCCCTCCTTAAGGGTGATCCATTTTTTTTAGGGTCTGCCCAGCTAGCGCCAAATCTTCGGTACCAGCTAAGAAGCCGCGTCCCCCTGGTCGGGTGGAGGGAGGCGACCAGGGAGTGTACATTTCCTCCATTTCTTCCCCTCAGTGTTACCTGTCTGCGGAAGTGGTGCTTGGCGCAGGAATCAATCTGGTGGATGCTCACTTCGCCCGGACCCATGGCCTGAGGTGTAGGACGCTAGCCAAACCCCTAGGCGTCCAGGCCATTGACTCTGTCCCACTTAGCCAGGGGAGGTGGACCCAAGTCGTAGATAACATGCATCTGCATATAGGGACTCATCATGAAGTGTCCATGTCATGCTACGTCTTGGAGGGAATGCCAGCACCTATCGTTTTAGGCCTCCCGTGGTTGATCCCAGTCGACTACTTCCCTAGACCACCAATTTATTTCCGGGTTGTGATTCTTCAGTCATGTGAGGGCTGCTGCCTGGGGGCTACTGTCTCTGCCGTCATACTACAACCGTCCCCTTCTTCTCCAGTGGGGGCAGCAGAGGTGCTGCCAGGGAGAAGGGGCAAGTCTCTACCCTCGCCACATGCTAACCCTGGGTGTCGGAGTCCTTTTAGGAGGAGGGGTCAGGGGAGGGTGGTGATTCCTTCTGAGCATTGTGGGGGGAATGAGTGTGACCACCCAGGGGGACGCCTCTGTTGTCGGTGCTGTGAAGAGTTCACCATCTTGTGGCAGACTTGTGCATGACAAAAAACGTTCAGGTCCGGACCTGTGTGTGAATGAGGACGTATTGCTGTCCACCAGAAACATCCGGTGGAGATTTGATGCTGGAGTCTGGAGTTCTCGGGTGATCAGACCGTATCGGGTGTCGGCCATCCTCGGCCCGGGGACTTACCAGCTGGAGCTACCCTCCATAGTGCCCATACTCAACTCATTCCCCAGGTCGGCGCTCTGGAGATTTGTAGTGCCTCCGGAGCATACGTTGCCACTCCCATCTTCCCACGTTTGCCTTAAACCTGCGAGTCAGGTGGTTGCTGAGGTGAACTCTGGTGGATCTAGGAGTCCTCACTGTAGGTGGTTTTCTGGTGAGGTGCAGTGTTGAGGGTCCAGAGGCCCCTCATTGAAGGAGGGGTACTGTCACGATCCATTTTTGGATCTGTCAGATTCTGGATTCTCCCTTATAAACTTTTTCCCTTTCAGGCCATCGGGGGTTAATGTCAGTTTTTGCCCCCGGTTGCCGCTGGTGTTACTACAACTGTAGTTGGTCGGCTGCTGGCCCCCCCCCCCCGGTGGCCGCTGGTGTTACTACATGTTTAGTCAGCAGGTGGTGACTACTCCTGCTTCCCTTTATAAGGCCACCTGGTGCTGCAATTCACTGTTGGTAATACTGGTCATTTGCTAACCAACCTTGGTTAAGTCTGGACCTACCTGGTGCAGAGGGGGTTCAGCTTATTTGGAGCAGTGGTGATGCTGCTGATCGGGTGCCTTACTCTACTGCTGGGAGCATTGGCAGCAGATAAAGCTAAGTTTTGGTTTTTAGTTGCTTTAACCCCGTGGTGTCTGTTTTATATTTCCTTTCGTGTTATTGGTGCAGTTCACTTTATTCCCTGTCTCACCTCCTGGGGAGGGGGTTGGGTGTTTAGCTCAGGGAAAACAGGAGATAGACAGGTCGGGGACTTGGGCCTCACTACCATCAAGTGTACCCCCAAGTTAAGGAGAGTCAGGGCACCCCCTTTAGCCTGAGGGGCAGTTCAGGGGCCCTGGTTCCACGTCTCCTGTTTCCCCGCAACTGCCCCATGACAGCCACTCTCATCATGGGGGACTTAACATTGCCACTGATATTTCCCTCTTCCCATTTGTCACTCATCTTCTATCTCTACCCTACTCCCTAGGTCTTTCATAGCTTACTTACTCTCCTACACATGAAGATGGGAATACACTGGACCTGGTCTTCTTCCGACTTTACTTAGTCAATGACATTACTAACGCGCCTCTCCCGCTCTCTTTCTTTGTATGTTAAGATCTGTCACTCCACTCAGGATATTCCTTCATACCACATGCACAGAAACATGGATTTTTGTGATAACCGTAAAATCCTTTTCTCCGAGACGCTCATTGGGGACACAGATACTGTGGGTGTATGCTTCTGCCGCTAGGAGGCTGACACTAAGTGAAAAAAAAAGTGTCAAAAAAGAGGTTAGCTCCTCCTACGTCGTATACACACTTGCCCCTATTGCGGCGGAACTCAGTCTGGTGCCAAAGCAGTAGGAGGACAAATAAATCAGCCTTAATACAGGTACAACATGTCCAGAAAAGGACCACCCTTATATCACATAAATAAATGCATATTAACTAAACAAAAACAGAGCCAACTGACTAATAGGGTGGGTGCTGTGTCCCCCAATGAGCGTCTCGGAGAAAAGGATTTTACGGTGAGTTATCACAAAAATCCATGTTTATCCTTCGCCTCATTGGGGGACACATACTGTGGGATGTCCTAAAGCAGTCCCTGGGTGGGAGAATTGACTCACCGATCCAAGCTACTTGCACCTCTTGTTTAAAAGGGGTGCCACCGCTGCTTGGAAAATCCTTCTACCCAGGCTCGCATCCGCCGAGGCATGAGCATGGATATTACAATGTTTGGCAAATGTGTGCAGGCTGGACCAGGTTGCTGCCTTGCAAACTTGTTCCGTCGAAGTCTGGTGCCGAAGCGCCTAAGAGGCGCCCACGGCCCGGGTAGAGTGTGCTCTGATCACTGCTGGAATCGGCGTGCCTCTAATGCGGTAGGACTCCTGAATAGTCAAACGAATCCATCTGGCTATGGTCGATTTTGAGGCAGCGAATCCCTTCCTGCGCCCTTCGGGGAGCACGAACAGCGTGTCCGTCTGACGAAAGGGTGCCGTCCGCGACACGTACTTCCGGAGGGCTCTTACCAGGTCTAACGTGTGAAGAGCCTTTTCCACACGGTGCACCGCTGCTGGACAAAATGAAGGCAAAACAACATCTTCATTAATGTGAAAAGAGGACACGACTTTCGGCAGAAAAGGGGGGGCTGGTCTGAGGACCACCTTATCCTTATGGAGAGTGGGGAACGGAGCTCGGCAGGATAGGGCCGCCAGCTCTGAAGCCCGCCAGATGGAAGTGATGGCCACTAAAAACACCACTTTCCAGGAAAGGTACCTCAAAGAGATATCCTGAAGCGGTTCAAATGGAGCTTCCTGCAGAACACTTAGGACCATGTTAAGGTCCCAGGCGTCCATAGGCGCCTTATAGGGAGGTACCAAGTGGGAGACTCCCTGAATGAAAAAGTCTTCATCTGCAAATTGGTAGCAATTCTGCGCTGGAACCGGACGGATAAGGCCGATATCTGTCTCCTGAGGGAACTTGGTGCAAAGCCCGAGTCTAATGCTCTATTGACTGAGCTATCCGGGCTCTCTAAGCCCGACTGGAGAAAAGCCAAGATGCTGGGGATCGAGAATCTCAGCGGAGAAACACCGCGGCCTCGATACCAAGCAAAGAACAGCTTCCAGGTGTGGTGGTAAATTCGTGCTGAAACAGGCTTCCGGGCGCTAATCATTGTAGCGGCCACCTCACTCCCGAACCCTGCCTGGGTTAGAATCCAAGATTCAACGGCCATGCCGTCAACACAGGGTCCCTGAGTTCGGGTGGCAAATCGGCCCTTGAGACAGTAGATCTGGGCGCTCTGGCAGGTGCCAAGGAACGTCGGCAAGCAGCTGCATTAGATCTGCGTCCCACGCTCGACGGGGCCAGTCTGGGGCCAGCAGAATCGCCGGCACCCCTTCGGTCTTGATCTTTCCGATGACTCTCGGAAGTAGTGGCAGTGGGGAAAATAGATCTGGGAGGCGAAACTGGTTCCATGGCAAAACCAACGTGTCCACCGCGAATGCCTGCGGGTCCCTGGCCTGAGCGACATATGCGGGCACCTTGGCATTCACTCTGGAAGCCATCAGGTCCACATCTGGAGCTTCCTACTGTTGACAAATCTGCTGAAAAACTTTGGGATGTAGAGACCACACTCCGGATGCAAGACCCTGCCGGCTGAGAAAGTCTGCCGCCCAATCTTCCACGCCCCGGAATGTGGACAGCCGAAATCACCGAGTGGTTTGCTTCGGCCCACCGAAGAACGTGCCCCGCCTCGCGCATGGTTGCTCTGCTGCGGGTGCCCCCTTGATGATTTACGTAAGCCACCGCCGTGGCGTTGTCCGATTGAATCCGGACGGGGCGGTCTGCTAGAAAGTGATGAGACTTCTGCAGAGCCAGCCGAATCGCTCGTATGTCCAATAAGTTGATCAGAAGGCGTGCCTCCTGTGGCGACCACCGTTCCTGGGTTGTGTGGTGGCGAACCACCGCTCCCCCACTGAGGAGACTGGCGTCGGTTGTCATTACCAGCCAATGATCTGGGGGAAAAGGTTTCCCCTGGGCCAGAGAGGAACTGGCTATCCACCATCCGAGCGACTGCCTGACTTGAGAGGACCGTCGGCACCGCCGATCGAGCGTGAAAGGATTCTTGTTCCAGGCTGACAAGAGGGCGTGCTGCAGGGGGCGAAGGTGGAACTGGGCGACAGGTATCGCTTCCATTGCTGCCACCATTTTCCCTAGAATCCTCATCCCGGATCGGATGGTATGAGGGACTGGTTGGCGAAGTGTCCGGACTCCCTGCCGGAGAGCTAGCGCCTTTTCCTGAGGGAGAATTACCAACCCTCGGCAGGTGTCGATCATTCCTAGGAAGGAAATCCTCTGAGCTGGCACAAGGGATGACTTCTTTGCATTGCCAACCAACCTAAGCAGGCAAGAGTATCTAGCGTGATGTTGAGCTTTTCCTCGCATGCCCGTATTGACGGGCCCTTGACCAAGAGGTCGTCCATATAAGGCAAGACGACTATGCCTCGAGAATGCAGTGTGGCCCTGACAACTGCCATAACCTTTGCCAACACTCTGGGAACCGTGGCTAGCCCAAAGGGTAGCGCTACAAAATGTTGATCGCCGATGAAGCGTAGAAACCTCTGATGAGGAGGAAAAATGGGAATATGCAGATATGCGTCCTGGATGCCTATTGAGGCCAGGTATTCTCACTGCTCCATGGCCAATATGACTGAACGGAGAGACTCCATCCGGAAATGTCTGATGCTGATGAATTTGTTCAGAAGCTTCAGGTCCAAAAAACAGGCCTGACAGACCCATCCCTTTTTGGGAACCGCAAAACAAAAGTTGGAATAGAACCCCTGAGCTCTTTCGTGTTCCGGCCCTGGAACAATGACTCCATTGTGCTGGAGCGATTTGATGGCTCCCAATAGAGCCCTGCCTGGGTATCCACTCTGGGAAGCCGGGGAAGAAAAAACCGTCTTGGAGGATATCTGACAAATCCTATCTTGTAACCTGAGGTCACCAATCCCCATGCGTCGTGAGCGACATTGACCCAGACGTGGTGAAAACTAGAGTAGGCGGCCGCCCACCTCGCCGGTGTCGTCTGGTAAAGGTCTCGAGTTATTTGGGCGACGATCTTTGGGATCTGGATCCCCTCGATCTGGGCTGCTGAGTATGCATTCTCCCCAATGGGTTGGCTCTATATGAGACCTGCCGCTCCCTATCCTGGTTGGGGCGGCCTGAGGCGGAATTGGCTGCTGTAGTCCACCCGGGGTTGCGCAAGGCCCGAAATGTGCCTGAAAACGGGTGACGAAACAGCGTTTTGACCCTTTGTTGAGGGAAAAGATCAGCTCTTTCCTCCTGTGGAGTCGGAGATAAGTTGATCCAACTTTTCCCCAAATAGGTGGCCGCACTGATAAGGCAGGGAAGTCAAGGACTTCTTAGAAGTAGAATCGGCTTGCCATGTCCTTCATCATAGGGCTCTTCTGATAGAAATTGCATTAGGGGCAGCAAGTGCCGAGCAACTGCCTGCATCCAAAGAGGCATTGATTACATAGTCTCCGGCCATCTCCATCTGACCTGCGACCTCTGAAATCTCTGCAGGTAGATCCCGCTCCTGCGCGACCTTGTTTAATGTTTCTGACCATGATATCATAGCCTTGGCTACCCAAGTTGCTGTGAAGGAGGGAGCGAGCGCTGACCCTGACGCTTCATATACTGAGCGAGCTAAGCTCTCTATAAGGCGATCCGTGGAATCCTTAATTGAGGAAACACTAGGGACAGATAGCAGGGTCTTAGTGGCTTAGTAGCTAGGCGCAAAACCGGAGGATCCACCATAGGGGATTCCATCCATTTTTTACAGAGGTTCGGAGCAAACGGATACCTTGTTTCGAGCGACGCTGCTGCTCGCTATCAACCACTGGTGACGGGGAGCGAGAAGCAGAACCAACGGATGCCAAGGCACCGGATGGACTGGGCGACACCGTGTGGATTCATTTCCCTCAGGTCTGCCTGGAGTGAGAGCGGCCCCTGCAGGCCGGAGGCTCTTGTGAGGTGGAGGTCCCCTCTAAGGCCGGCGAGCCACTGTCCCTGCCCACACCCGAGGCCTGAAGGGACTCAATTGCATGAACTGAGACAGTGATAGGGCCCACTCTGGGGGGCTTGGCACATTGGTCGCGGTCGCAGTAGAGGACAGACACTGAGGTTCTGTTAGGCGTCGGGTTCCGGGCGCTGCACAATGGGAATCCCGAGCCTAGTCCTCTGCGGTCCGCCCACACCAGCATTGTGGGTTCGGTCGCAGGGGAGGGCTCCTGGGCGCATTTGGAGTCACAGGTTTCACATAATTTTTTACTCTGCGCTCGTGGAAAACTGGCTCCACAGGAACTCCATGCGGCATAAAGGAACGTGTACGATTTCCCTTTTCCGGTCATATTGCTGCCAGGCTCAATAACCCCCTCTGTTTTCTATAAGAGGGTTGAGGGAAGGGAGGCGGAGGAAACAAACTCCCTTTTATCGCACATAGCGCGGCTCCAGGGTCGGGGTCGCAATTACCCTGATCTTGTGCCCCCACGTGCTCCTGCCGCTACCTCTGTGCTGCGCTCTCCTGCGCTCCTTTCTCCCTTGAGTAGGCCGAGACGTCCTCTCCCGGTCACGGCCTACCCTGTAATGAGACCAGGGGCTCAATTTGTTCACGTCCGCCCTAGCCACAGGGGGTGGCGCCGGAAATGACATCACGCCGGGGGCGGGACTTCCACCCCCGGCCTAGTCATGGCTGAAGCCGCTGGCTAAATTTATACCCCTGCCCGCCCGCTGGCGGCCACACAACCATGGTGATCCCGCCGGCCCTTCTCTGAGCCGCTCCATGGCCCGGCATCCGCGCTGGCGGCCCCCGCCTGGGGGGGTAGGAGGGAGAAAAGGAAATGCTGTGGACCAGGTGAGCACAACCTTCCGCCTGGAGCCTTCTCAATGGAGCTCCCGGAACGCTGCCGCAGGGCCCTCCCTAGTCCTCCATACCTGCGATAACCTCCACTACAGATCCAGCGCACCAGGTAGAGGGGATGGGGTAATCTTCTGGACGGTGCAGGCACCCTAGCTCTGTCCCCCCTGTAGGGGTGAGGAGAGGAACCGTCCGCCGCCATGCAGCACCGCCGTCTAGCGTTGGTGGAGCAGTGGGGGCCGCACAGACTAGTTTTGTGCCTCTGTGCAAGCCCATGGTTTCAATACCTAGGGGTGGACAGGGCTAAGTCCGGTATTATGTCCCACGTCGTGGGAAAGGATACGTGGAGGGATACTCGCACGTGCTCGCCCGTTGATGGTTTGGGGAAATCGGATCCTTTCAATAGGATGCATTGCCCCCGTCTTATCTTCATAAAATAAAAAAGAAAAATAGAAGTCTGGGGAAAAAGACCCAGATATGTCCCACGGTGCAGGAAAGGATACGCGGAGACGATACTCATCGCATGCTTGCCCGTTGAGTTCCCCCCACAATAGGGGCAAGGGTGTATACGACGGAGGAGCTATCCTCTTTTTTTCACTTAGTGTCAGCCTCCTAGCGGCAGAAGCATATACCCACAGTATCTCTGTCCCCCAATGAGGCGAAGGAGAAATCTACATTCCATCAATACTTAGCAACTTAAGAATTTATTGTCATCATTGGCCCAAATCTCCTCGATATCCTGCCCTGTCTTAGTTTTGCAAAAGTGGCCTTTATGGAAAGTGAATTTGAAGAAGCTGCACCATCTACACTAGCAAAGATGATGGCCACCTTGGCACACAAAGGAAACACATTTTCTCCAGCTGTGCTGAATGTCTGTGAATAAAATCACTTTGCAAAACAGAAGCCGCGGAGACACCATCACATGTTTCTCAACGCAAGCAATGACCAGCCAGGTCTTTCCCCGGGAAGGAACAACCACGGGAAGGGCAGTCTCCAATGAAGGAAACCACCTATGCCAAAACATGGTATCCACAGACAGCTGTTTCGGCGTATTGCCCCTCATCAGTGTGGAGTAGGAAACTGGCTGGTAGGAGCAATGCCTAGTAAAAGACTGTGAAAAATGAGGATGAATGAACTCATGGAGATCAACATCCGACACTGCGGAGACACCATCACGTGTTTCTCAACGCTGTGATTCTAGAGCACTGCCCCCATCTAGAATCACAGCGCTGAGAAACACGTGATGGTGTCTCCGCAGTGTCGGATGTTGATCTCCATGAGTTCATTCATCCTCATTTTTCACAGTCTTTTACTAGGCATTGCTCCTACCAGCCAGTTTCCTACTCCACACTGATGAGGGGCAATACCCCGAAACAGCTGTCTGTGGATGGATACCATGTTTTGGCATAGGTGGTTTCCTTCATTGGAGACTGCCCTTCCCGTGGTTGTTCCTTCCCGGGGAAAGACCTGGCTGGTCATTGCTTGCGTTGAGAAACATGTGACGGTGTCTCCGCGGCTTCTGTTTTGCATGTTTTGCATATTTCCCATAAGGGATGGGGGCAGTGCTCTAGAATCACAGCGTTGAGAAACACGTGATGGTGTCTCCGCAGTGTCGGATGTTGATCTCCATGAGTTCATTCATCCTCATTTTTCAGTCGTTTACTAGGCATTGCTCCTACCAGCCAGTTTCCTACTCCACACTGATGAGGGGCAATACCCCGAAACAGCTGTCTGTGGATGGATACCATGTTTTGGCATAGGTGGTTTCCTTCATTGGAGACTGCCCTTCCCGTGGTTGTTCCTTCCCGGGGAAAGACCTGGCTGGTCATTGCTTGCGTTGAGAAACATGTGATGGTGTCTCCGCGGCTTCTGTTTTGCATATTTCCCATAAGGGATGGGGGCAGTGCTCTAGAATCACAGCGTTGAGAAACACGTGATGGTGTCTCCGCAGTGTCGGATGTTGATCTCCATGAGTTCATTCATCCTCATTTTTCACAATAAAATCACTTTGGCAGAAGACTTCATACAGTATGAGCTTATGCTAAAAATACATAACACTGCCCTTCATCTTGCTAAATAGACCTACTTCACCAGACTCATTACATTACTAGCTGACAATCCAAAATGACTGGCATTTTTCACTTTCTACTTACTGTATTTTTCAGACTATAAGACGCACTTGGTTTTAGAGGAGGAAATAAGGGGAAAAAAATTGAAGCAAAAAATGTGGTCAATTCTGTACTCAAAGAGAACCTGTCACCTCGTTTTGCCGATATAAGATGCGGCCATTGCCTTTCGGGGCTTATCTACAGCATTCTGTAATGCTGTAGATAAGCCCCCGGTCTGACCTGAAAGATAAGAAAAACAAGTTTTATTATACTAACCCGGGGGCGGTCCGATGGGTGTCGCAGATCCCAGGTCCGGCACCTTCCATCTTCATGCGATGTCTTCATCCTGCTTGCTTTATGCCACGCTCCTGCGCAGGCGTACTGATCTGCCCTGTTGAGGGCAGAGCAGATTCCTGCAGTGTGCAGGCCCTTGGCCTCTCTGACCTTTCCCGGAGCTTGCTCACTGCGGCACTTTGCTCTACCCTCAACAGGGCAGATCAGTACGCCTGTGCAGGAGCGTGGCACGAAGTAAGCAGGATAATGACATTGCATGAAGATGGGAGGCGCAGGACCCGGGACCTGCGACACCCATCGGACCGGGCCGCACCCAAGTGAGTATAATAAAACTTGTTTTCCTTCTCTTTCATGTTTTACCAGGGGCTTATCTAGAGCATTACAAAATGCTGTAGATAAGCCCCCAAAAGGCAATGGGCGCATTTTATAGCAGCCAAAACAGGTGATAGGTTCCCTTTAATATCCCCTAACCTGGTATATATGGCCCCCTCATCCCTATCCTGATACGCATTGCCTCCCTCATACTATCCTGGTGTGCATGGCCCTCATCCCCATCCTGGTATGCATGGCTCCTCATCCCTAGCCTGGTAGGAATGGTCCCCATCCTCTATCCTGGTGTGATTGCCCCCCCCATCAGAAAACAAAAAAAATTACACTTACCTTTCCGGCGCTCCCGCAGCGTCCTGTTCCGTTGTTGTCAGCTGCTTTATGCTTGTAAACAGCGCATGGCAGGGACGTAATGCGCTGCTTGCAAGCCGAAGGGCAGCTGCCGGAATACTCAATGCTCTGTACGCTGGGACTGTGTGCGCGCAAAGCAGTGATTATTCATTGTTCTCTAGCAAGCACAGTGTCAGAGCTGGAGACTTCCTGCAGAACCGGCCACATGTGCCGATACTTAAGAAAAATGAATATTCATGGAATGGGGTGAATATTCATTTCTCTTAAGAATCGGCACATGTGACCACATGAGACAGCAGGAAGGTTCCGTCTGACACTGTGCTCGCTAGAGAGCAATGAATACTCACTACTTTGCACGCACACAGCCACGGTGTGCAGAGCATTGAGTATTCTGGCAGCTACCCTTCGGCTTGCAAACAGCGTATGACGTTTCTGTCATGCGCTGCTTACAAGCATTAAGCAGCTGCTGGCATAAGAGCAGGACGCTGCAATGGAACGCCGGGAAGGTAAGTGTAATGGGATGGGGGTCTATCATACCAGGATGCCATTAAAGAGAAATGAATATTCATTGCCCTCAACGCCCATGGACGTGAAATGCAGTGAATATTCATTTCTCTATAGCAAAGGGCACAGGAGTTAGCCGCAACCGCCGGCTCCTGTCTATGTAACCCACTGCTTCGCCGAGACCACTCCCCACCACAGCCAGAGCAGGTACATCGGACTAGAAGATGCTTCCCCCCCATTTTCCTCCACATTTTTGGAGGAAAAAATGTGCATCTTTGTCCGAAAAATATGATAATCTTATAGTGCAGGCTCTTAACACCAACCTTAGCCATGACAATCCATTTGTTTCAAAGAAGAAAACTGACCATATCTGAAAGAAAATTAATGTCTTAAACCTCTCATATCATGGATCCTCTTCCCTGCCACATTTCGCTAGATACATATGCTGCCTTTGAATCAAAGGAGAACTTACCAGGTTCCGCTCTTGTTTTTCACTACTACATGCTCTAGGACCCGATTCCATGTCATCGCCTCCAATCCTTCTCCCCGACTGCCACTACTCGCCTAACTAAAATATTTAATTTCTTTCCTCTGGTATTTTTCTATAACAAAAATAACGGAGGAAGTAAGATGGTCTTAGAACCCCATCTAAACCCTCACTAGAAGATCATAAAATGTAACTTTTATTTCTATTAATTATAATAAAGAATATGCAAAAGGTATAAAACGTTTTGTCCCTAATCTGTCTCAGAAGTCTGCAGTTATTCTACGCAGTATTCCTGCTAGTTTATGTTTAGAAAGCGTATAGCACCTGTGATGCTAATACATATTGGCAGAATAGGACAACAAATATTAGCACCAGCATCCCCTCCAACATGTTTCAACACACTAGCGGCATCATCAGGGGATGGGATATAGGCATAAAATTGAAAACTGCCTAAATAACATCTCCAGGGTCGACTTTTTTTTTTTTTAACCCATGAAACTGCCAAAAATCTTACTGTCATTCTAACTCATTCTCACCTTGACTACTGCAACTCTCTATTAATTTGTCTCACTCTTACCAAACTCTCCCCTCTCAAATTTAACACGAACGCAGCAACAAGGCTCATATTTTCTATCCAGCTGCTACACCGATGACTCCACCCTATGCCAGTCATTGCACTGGTTGTCTATCTATACAATAAAAACAAACCCATGCGTTCCACCATTGCTAGGAACAGGAAGTTACTTCACAATGGTGACGTCATGACCGGATGCACCGATATTTCCTTTGTACTTGTCAATTTTTTTAAATGAATATATGACCTGGCAAATACTCCACACACCTATTTCTTATCATAGTGGGGACAGGCTGAATTTGACCATGTGACCATTGTTTGAGAACTACAGCCTCCGGTGTATGGGCAATTTAAATATTCTCGCATCCCTCCATCTAAACACGCCCCAGGAAGAAGACAGGCGAAACCGGCTCCTTCGGTTCTTAATAGGTACCGTAAATACTGACCATATGAACAGTGATTTATTGAACTCATATACGCTGACACTTTGGTTTTTCTGGGTGTATCTCCTATCATACTTTATGTACATAGTGTTAAGTATTTACCATCTTTCTAGCTACATGTTAAGACACGCATGGTCATATATCACAATATGGTATATTAACCCTATGTTCTGCAATTTATTGCTAGTATGTGCTGTGTAGAAGAAGAAGAGACAAGCCATGTGAACAGGGATCACCTACAATGCAATATTATTTTATTTGGTACAACACAAAAAGCTGAAATACACATAAAAACATTTAAAAAGTCATAAAATGACATGGGTGTGGTACAAATGGCCCACAATAGAGCCACAGCCCTCAAACACGAGACATGACAAAGAATTAATACAGGTTTAAATATGCATGCAAAAAAGGTATAAACTTAAAGGATCAGCACACCAGGGAAAAATATATGATACAATGTCAAATATATAGATTGTAATAAAATAGACAATTTCCACTGCAGTTGCTTCTGTGATACTTTGGTCACTTCGTTTTTGAGGGTGCACACTTGCAACATCCCGTATATAGTGATATGGGAATGCTTTGTTTATAGGCTATAATACACCATCTACAGATGCTTTACATCTTTGGATAACCTCTCTGCATGACTGCCTATTCCCAGTGGAAATTATCTTTTTCATTACAATATAGAAATTTAACATTGTATCACCACATATTATTGTTTTCCCTGGTGTGCTGACCATTAAGGTTTATACCTTTTTTGCATGCATATTTAAATCTGTATTAATTCTTTATGTCCTGTCACATGTTTGAGGGCTGCGGCTCTATTGTGGGCCATTCATACGACACCCATGTCATTTTATTACTTTTTAAATGTTTTTTTTTTGTATGTTTCAGCTTTTTTGTTGTACCAAATAAAATAATATTGTATTGTAAGTGATCCCTGTTCACATGGCTTGTCTCTTCTTCTCTTCTTTCTTGACATGCCTCAGGTGTATCTCTCCTATTTTTTGGTGCCTTCCTTTTGATTTCTGTTATAGTATGCGCTGTGTGCTCATAACACTGCATTGTTCCACGGAGATTGTAAATTGATATCTATATATTTATTGACTGCTTGGGTGATGTATAGATATCTTTTTTTACTATATGCACTGCAGTCGGCACAGCGATTGTGATCTTGTGGAAAATTAATACCTAAATTTATAGTTGACCTACAGCACTTAGCCATGCGATATTTTTAATTTCTCTCATATTTACCTCCGATGGAAATTTAACACTTGTTACTACAAGTTTATCCTCCATGGAAACATACAGTTTGTTTTCAATTTTGTATAACATACTGATGCAATTTATCACTTGTATTCTCAAATTATATAAATTATATGTTGCTGCGTCCCTTTTTGACACAAGACATCTTATTTTAATTTGTTCTATTTGATCAATTAAGAATGGTTTTATGATATATTTTTGATATACACTCCTTGACTTTGGGTTCTTATCCAGGGTTTGTTTCTGTGGTACGAAGTGTAACCTTCTATTGAAAGGTTTATTGGACTAAAATGTATGCTCTGTAATTTAGTTATGCTGAAAAACAAAAACAAATAGAACACTTACCTCTTACTGATTTGAGTTGGTTGCTGCAAATTTTGGTCTAGTTCAAAGACTTCATTGTCCAGCAGTCTCCTAACCGTCACATCTGCAAGCTGCTCCATTATTCTAAACACCTCATTGATGTCAAGGAACATGGAGAACTCCCGCTCCTTTCCACGTGTATAGACCATAATGATGTCAACCATAAGAACATTTGATGCCCTTTCAAGTTTCTGAACCTCTACCCAAGGGATCACAAGTTTTACTAAACAAGAAAAGAAAATATAACGTAAAAAGTTTCACCATCAAACAAATCCCAATACAATCTACCCAATAGATTCAACTTTATATTAATGGTGCAATGTCTGTCTAATATACTTCAAATAAGAAGATTCTTTTTTTTTTTTTTTTACAGGTATGATCGGTATAATCTGTAAAGTGATATTACAATTTCTTTGCAAAATAAAAACAACTATTAAACACAAAGATGTTGCATAAAAATAATAGAAGTATAAATACATTTCTATATACGCACACATATTATAGATTTATTCTGTGCACATACCCGGGTGCTCAGTTCTTCATAAAGAAAATCAAGCTTTGAAACCACATGAAAAATGACTAAGCCATAGTGAAATGCACCTCATCAGTTAATGTTCTCTTTACAGAAATTGAAGACAAGTGTGTCTAGTGGGCCTTGTACATCTTGAGTTTACACTTAAGACATAAAAGGTTTCTAAGAAATAACCAAAAACAGGTTCTGCTACTTTCAGATCAGGAGAATTTTGGAGGCCACTCACACAAGGATAATTAAACATACTCCTGAGAACTTCTTAGAAACTTGCATGAAAGGGCACTATTGTTCAGAACGCGTAACATAAAGCAACGAGACAAATCCCGTCTGTGCAAGGAAAATTACAGAGGAAGGGGTGCACACAGTAATATGGGGATAGCCAGACCACCACACTTTGGGTTATTTAATCGATGTGCGGAACCGTGTCTAATAAACAAAGAAGGGGACACATCGGTGTCTGTGGCCTCTAAACAGCGGGACTGCGGTTTTACAAAAATTAATTTGCTTTTACATTGCCATTTTCTGAGAGCTGTAACTTTTTTTTTTTTGGACGAACGAGCCACATAAGGTCTTGTTTTTTGGAGGACAATTTGGTGTTTTCATTTATACCATTTCTTTTTACATGTCTTTTATTATCGCTTTTTGTTTAAAACTTTAGTAATTTAATTCACCAACGCTGAAAATCAAGATTTAAAACCCCAAGTAAATTAACCTGGAAGTGCATTGGGGCTTATCAATGCACTGTGAGTGCTCCCTAGCCATTTCCAAGCAAATTAGCATGGTGCGTCAAAGCTTGATTTCTCACCACTGGTACATTAATATTTCTACAAAATTGGATTCTTGCTGTACCAGCACCACTAGATTCAGAAGTTTTTTTACCCTTACAGGTTACTGTGAACTTTCCAGTAGGCTGTATTCCACTTCCATGAATGATATAATCACATCATGTGATGCTATTCACACTCCATTAAAAGCAGATAGTGTAAGGGTACCATTACACCTAGCGACTCACCAGCGATCCCGACCAGCGATATGACGTGCTCAGGATCGCTGGTGAATCGCTGGGTGGTCGCTAGTGAGCTGCCACTCAGGCAGATCTCACCAGCGACATCGCTGGGGACGGGGATCGCTACTTACCTGTCAGACGCGGCGATCCTGCGTCCTCCCGCCCGGCTCCACGCATCGCTCGTCGTCACAGCAGGAAGCTGACGACGAGAAATGGTCCAGCAGCTTCTCGCGCGATCAGCGATAATCAGCGGGGGAGCCGGTCGGAGGTAAGTATCACATGCAGCGATATCGCTAGTAATATCACTGCAACGTCACAAAATCGATGACTTTACAGCGATATTGCTAGCGATATCGCAGTGTGTAACGGGGGCTTAAAACTTGCAACAAATTTAGCACTCCTCCAATTTCGTCTTTCTTTTTTGTTTCCAAGATGGAACATAATAGAATTCACACTGCAGGTGTTAACTCAGCCTCACAATAGTTTCATATGTTCATGATACACAGACCCTGCTCTGATCACAAAATCCAGCTTTATCACTGGGTCTCCTGACCTGAGCTAACTCCTACTATGAAGCAGCTGCTCAGGTCAGGAAACGCAATTTATGGGCCAGGTATCTCGAACCAACCACAGTTTGTGTTTTAGAGACATGAAACCGGCCTAAGAAACACTTGTTAAAGGGAAATAGGACAAGATCTGTAAAATCCAAAATCTCTCACTGTCCGTGCAAGACTGGTTAGGGATACCAAGCAAGCATCAACATATCTCCTTCAAGGATCAGCAGGAGAATTTAGTTGCTCAAGATGCCACGGATCAGCATACCCTTAAAGTCTCATATGCTTTGGGGTGTGTGGCAGCTAAAATATTTTGTGTATAAAAGGAAAGAATTAATGTTAGCCAAAATAAATTTTAGAAGCATCGAAATTCTTGTAAGAAAACTTAAGCTGCAGCTTTAAAAAGAAAATAAAATAAAAAGAAAGTTAGCATCATTTAACATACTAGTCAATGCGGGCCACTTTTTGGATTTTTATGCTACCATTTCATACTCTAATGTATATCATAACTTGAGATTTAAAAGCAAACCGTGAACAGAGCTCCAGTGACTTACATTCTTTTCCCAGAAAGAAGGAATAGAAGCAAAGGTGATTGATGCTCAGGTACAGCCAACCCTGGCGTGGCACTCTACCCTTCCAGCAGCAGCAGGAGTAAAATGTGACCAGCTTTTCAGCCTCTGGGAAGTTGAACCTGCTCTCAAATTTTACCAATCCCTCACGGAATTTTTCAGGATCTTCCTCTTGCTCGGCCAACCTGCTGCTGGTCTCTTCCGCAATAAGACCCTGCGGTAAATGTAGAAGGGAGAACATGGTCATGAGCCCTTTAATAGTGATATAATAATAGCAGTGAATAGTACTGAATAATTATTCAAACTAAAAGTATAATGTATTTAGATCACTTTATAGTCTGTGGGGTGCACCAATTGTGGAGGTGAAGAGGATGCAGCACTGATCAAGCACCATATCCTTTTTCAAGTTTTCCCTGCAGAGAAATGCTCCTACCCATGAAATGTGCAAGGAAATGCCATACAGATTCATTATAGCAAATGGGGCTTTACTGCAAACTATCCCCGAGTAGCCATGTAACCAAAAAAAATTGCTATATTCTTAATAGAGAGGGGAATAAGCAGTTGCCAGACTCTGCATTCTCTCCTATCACATCATCAGATCGTTGGCCGAGCCTACTGACATCGATAGGCTTTGTCAATGTTCATCTGGTACATTGTGTTGGGCCACTGCTTTCCGAGCATGGTTTGTGCCTGGTATTGCAGACCTCCTCCAATCACTTCAGTGGGCCTTGGTTGCTACACAAAACCTATAGTCATGGGTGACGCTGTTTCTGATAGAATGCAGCCATGTTTTTCAAATTTTTGACCAGACCTTTAAAAAGGGAGTTAGCAACTTATTATTTATTTTAAGAGCACCATTGATTCCATCAATAACATGCATAATACAAATATACATTGGAGTGAAGAAACTAATAATGAGAGACTGGTACAGAGGGGAGAGGTCCCTGCCCTTGCGGGCTTATGTTCTACATGATAATGGAAAAGAAGACAGTAGGTTGGGGGGGGGGGGGGTTAAGGTAATTCGGGTTGAATTGAGGTGTGTCATTGCAGGCTGTAAGCTTTTTTAAAGAGATGGGTTTTCAGGTTCTGTCTGAAAGTTCCGAGTGGCGGAATTGGATGTGTTGTGGCACATAATGCCAGAGGATGGGGGATATTTGGGAGAAGCCTTGAAGGTGATTGGGTTAGAAATGTATGAGTGTGGAGGAAAGAAGGTGGTCTTGGGAGGACTGGGGGTTGTGTGTTGGAAGAGAACAGGGATTAGTTGTGAGGTATAAGAAGGAGACAACTTATGGATGGCTTTGTAGGTCAGCGTTTGCAGCTTGAACTGGATGCATTGGGGAATGGGGAGCCAATGAAGGGATTTGCAGAGGGGAGAAGTGGAGGCATAGCGTGGAGAGATGGATATTTTAACAGATTGAGGGTTGATCTAGATTCTGGAGGCAAGAAGAGCTTGGATGTATGGTTTGAAGGACAGGGCAGAGTCTAGGGTGTGGTGTCATTAACTGTGATAGACAAATCGGGTATGGGGGTTAGGTGAGATGGAGGAAAGATGAGGAGTTCAGTTTTGTCCACATTGAGTTTTATGAAGTGACAGGAGAAGGAGGATATGGCTGATAGACACTCTGGAATTCTATACAGCAGAGAGGTGACGTCAGGCCCAGAAAGGTAGATCCAAGTCTCATCAGTGTATAGATGGTAGTGGAAGCCATGGGACTTTATAAGGTAAAAGGTACAGATTAAGAGTAGGGGTCCCAGAACAGAGTTTTGAGGGTCGCAAACAGAAGGCGGGATGAGGATGTAGTGTGGGAGTGGGAGACACTAAATGTGCATTTAGCAAGTTATCGCCTATAGTTGGAATCCCAAAGATTCCCAAAACTGGGCCATAAAGTCCCTCACTTGAATAAAGCAATTCCTTTGCATGTTTTGTATTTGACTATATGCGGCAGTCATACATAACAATAAATGGAGCAATGTGGCACAAGAGTTGCCATCACTTCATGCAAATAGGACACTTCATAGGCCACATTTGCTGATCGGCGAATGTCATATCTGGGGACTCCTAATGATCAGCAAATTATCATTAATGTTGTAGATAGATGGAATAACTACTATGAAGAACACCATCAGTTTAAAAAACTAAATAGCACCTTCAGTAAGCTTTTCAGTCCTGTGTTAAAAAAAAAAGAACCAATAGTGCACAAGTAAAGTATTAGGGAATGGGAGAATAACATAAGTTTCTTATGCATTTAAACTAGAACGATTTTTAGCAACAAAAAATTTGCCACATATTAAAGGGAATCTTTCACTTCCATTAGACTACTTTATAAAGGGCAGCAGAAGACAATCATATTGATAAAAGCATTGTATCTCTGACATAAGCCTGTATTGTCGTTTTTGTTAAATTTAAATTGTATAAGTTGAAGCAATCAAAAACCATAAAGTGTATCTGTTAAAACGCCCCTTTTTAAAGGAAATCTGTCAGCAGGATTTTGCTGCCTCATCAGAGAGCAGCATAATATAGGAAAGGAGACCCTGATTCCAAAGATTTAGCACTTCGTTTACTGAGTACAGAAGTTCTGACAAGCAGAGATTTTAGATTTAGATGTAGCAGAGCTAAAGAAAGCTAACCTCACCCACACCACAGCTTTCGGTGTACATTATCTATTGAAAGTGAGCTGCTTATCAGAGGAGGGGGGAGAGTTGGATGACTTGGCATGAGGCAGGTAGTCTGAGCAGTGATAAAGTCCTAGTGCTAAAACCTTCATTATAAGGCTATGTGCACACGGTGCGGATTATGCTGCAGATTCGCAGCGGTTTTGGCCCTGCGGGTCTGCAGCAGTTTCTGCTGCATTGTACAGTACCATTGTTTTCAATGGTAAACGCAGTGCACATGCTGCGGATTTTTCCGCGCAGATTTGCTGCGGGTTACAATCCGCAGCATGTCAATTCTTTGTGCGGAATCCGCTGCGGTTTCACACCTTATCCATTATGAGGTGTGAAACCGCAGGGCAAAAACCACAGGCTAATCCGCAGGTCTTTTGACCTGCGGATTTACCTGCGGATTTTACAAAATCCACAGGGAGAAATCCGCAGCACCTAAAAACTACGTGGGCACATAGCCTAAGTAAACAACAGCACATGGCCCAACTGGTGACACATCGCTGAATTCAGTGTTTTAACCCCTCCCTCATGCGGTCCTTAGATGACATAGTAAAAACCTGCTGATAGATTCCCTTTAAAGATTGGCATAAGCTCATGCATCCCATTTATTCACGAGAAATGGGGTCCCCCACTCTCCAGACACTACATGACAGTTTCCTCCGAAAGCATAATAATGGAAAAGGATGTTAATCAGAGGAATAAGGTGGGGAGAACAAGTCGCTCATGAACAACAATGGTTCTTGAGCTTATGGATATCACACGTGAGCATTATAATTAAAAAAAAAAGGTCAAATTTTAACAATTACTGCACAATGGCACATATAACAGCCAAAATGTTGAAATCAAAATATACCTTATGATGCCCTCAGAGAAGGTAGCATAAAGGAGAGTTCAGACTCCCTTTAAACATAAATAGCTGACATATCACCCAATACGGAGCAGAAATTGTCCGAAATGTGTGTGGCTACCTATATTTCGGTACAAAAGACAATGCATCCAAGCCTTTGCATGAAAACCTTATGGACATGCAAAGTAAATTAAATTGAAATATTCAGTAGCCCTTACCTTAACCTTTCCCTTTACAAAGTTAGCTATGTCATCTTTGTTATCAAACACGGAAAGAGTGTGGAGCAAGTTCTGTTCTATCCATTCCCAGTGCTGGAGAATCTCTTCTATGGTGGCTCCTGGTAAAGACAGAATGGAAGCTGTATTCCTACAGTCTATGTAAGGTCTAAATAATACAGTCTATGTAAGGTCTAAATAATAAAAAGTCAATCAGTAAAATCACTTGGAAAATCCGTTATCCCCAGCCTCTCTAAAGCAAAATAAAGTCTACAGCTGATTCACGGTTATCATGGAGATTCATTGTAAAAAGAGGTCTACAAAAAAAAATAAAAAAAAAAATCAAAAACCGACTTAAAGGGAATCTGTCACCCCTTTTTTGAGATATCATATAATGATATCATTCAATTGTGTGTCACATAAGGATTCTCTTAGTACTTTTGCTTCTCCCTGACCCCGCACCTTTCATGCATAAATCGCTTTTTTATATCGGTTCAGATGTATGTAAATTGCCACTGTTCGGTCCGATGGGCGGGGCTTATTCACCTGCTCCCCCCCCTCCCTGTTTTGCTCTACACAAGAAGAAATGCGTAGAGCAAGACAGGGGGGGGGGGGAGCATGTAAATAAGCCCCGCCCAGCGGACCGGACAGCGGCAGTTTACATACATCTGAACCAATATATAAAAGGTATTTATGCATGAAAGGTGCGTTGTCAGGGGGAAGCAAAAGTACTAAGAGAATCCTTATGTGACACACAATTGAATGATATCATTATATGATATCTCAAAAAAGGGGTGACAGATTCCCTTTAACAGAATAAAGTTGAAATGAACAGCTGCAGGCTGCCATGGCTGCATAATATACAAACCAAAGAGTAGGCAGCAGAGCCGTCTAAATTTCACATTTTCACTGTTGGCATACATTTTAGTGCTGCTGTATTCTTTGGTTTGTATATTATGCAGTCACAGCAGTTTGCACCTGTTCACACTTGCTTCATTCTGTTAGGATGTGTTCATCAGTTTTTTGCACTATACTATTGAAGGTGGTGACACTTTCGAATTTGGCTGAGCACTCTTAGGGTATGTGCACACGCTGCAGATTCTGCTGCGGCTTCGCAGCGGATTTGGCCCTGCAGTTTCTGCTGCGTTGTACAGTACCATTATATTCTATGAAAAACAAAAAACGCAGTGCACATGCTGCGGATTTTTCAATGCGGATTTGCTGCGGGTTCAAATCCGCAGCATGTCAATTCTTTGTGCGGAATCCGCAGCGGTTTCACACCTTCTACATTGTAGAGGTGTCAAACCGCAGGCTAATCCACAGATAAACTGCAGGTCTTTTGACCGACGGATTTTACCAAATCCGCGCGGAAAAATCTGCAGACCAATCCACAGCGTGTGCACTTAGCCTATAAGGGCTGGATCCTACCTACTCTTTATATTTGTTGGCTATTAGCCCAAGAGGCGCATGTTTGACAAATATTAGATCTAGGGTCTCATCAGGAAAAGATTGCCTTGTTATGGTTGGCCAATTTGTGCAGCAAGTACCTTCACTTTATAAGTGTCATCCATACAGCAGTAATGTAGTTTAAATGTCACATATTCAATGTTTGCATATATCTTAGTGCATACAGTGTGCAGCCGTATTCTATGGTTTGCAAAAAAGTCTAAACAAAAGTAAAAGCTTTAATAGGAAAAGTGGTTGTGTGCCTGTCATTTGTTTCCAAAAAGACAGCCAGCAGCCGAAGGATAAGGAGTTCAGAAACAGGAAAATCTTGAAAAGGTAACACAACAATGTGACAATGTTTACTATTTAAACAAATAAAAAAAGGGAAACAAAAAACCTTATAAGCTAGAATCATTTCCACTCCTACTCTAAAGAAATAAAAGTATCACTAATATTAAAAAAAAAAAAAAAAAAAAAAAAAAAAAAAGGGGAAGAAGTCTACTCCCCGAATACACAAGAAAAAAAAAGTAGTAGACCTCAGACCATTCTGCAGCTCCTATGAACGTTGGGTGTCACCATAGAAACAAAACACAAAATAAAAAAACCCTGCAGTAGCAATGGAAGAATAGCTACGCAAGACCCTGGATCGGCAACCGCATCAGTACTTCATGACAGCGAGCAGCGAGACAGGAGCCGCGCAAATCTTTTTACCCATCGCTACTTACCTGACTGCATACACGGCCCCTCTTTGGATTATATGCACGTAATCACTGCGGTTAATGAAAATAAGAGCGAAGCATGCAGTGAGGTAAGAGGCAGCTCACAGGCCTCCTGTCCAGCGTTCACGGAATACAGACCTGGCCGCTGGACCACTGTCCTGTTAATTGATTCTCCCAGCTCTACCCTGCAGTCATCCTTCCTTCCGCCCACTTATCTGCAATATACATTTGAAATGTGCAAATAAGGGCTCATGCAGACAAAGGTCCAAGTGTGACCCGATAAAACATTGGATCACACTCAGACCAATGTTAGTCTATGGGGCCATATTTTTCTATGAACCGAGATGGTCCAAAATCGCAGCACGCCCAAGTTTGTTTGCACTCGGCCATGCAATTCAATGAGTGCGTGGAAATCATTGAGTGCAGTCCAATTTCAGCACACTCACACAATGGAGAAGATGGAGAAATTTTGTTCTCCATCTTCTCCTCAGTGTGCCCCCATTCTCTCATCTGAGAATTTGGATTGTACTATGAGGACACTCTGACCAGAATTTGATCAGTGTAATTTGCATAATCAGCCAAATTCTCTCAGATGAGAGACTATTGTCATCTGCACAAGCCCCAAGGAAAACAACATGGAACGGAGTAGGACTGAGAGAATCAGACTACCCAGGACAGGACATGTTTGTACTCTGTAGCCATGGAGATATCTAGGTCTTAGAGAGCTGCAGGCATTAAAATGGTAATCTTGCTATACAATAGTCTACTTGTGTATCTTTTCATTTTTAATATTTTTATTGAACAATCCTGTAAGTACAAGGCTATGGTAGGAAGTCAAATTCCTTAAACTATCCTCCTGGGTGCTACAGAGTCCAGTGCTTTCTAACCTTACACTGTACCTCTAGATATAAACGACAAATTACGGTATATGCTTTAGCGCTTTCTCTTAGGGTATGTTTCCACGTGGCGTAATACCGCAGGATTTGCTGCGGATTGGACGCTGCGTACAGCCGCAGCGTTCCGATGTTACAGCATAGTGGAGGGGATTTTATGAAATCCCTTCTCCACTATGCGTTCAAACACGCAGGTGACACAACCACGAAACCGCACATGCGGCGAGTCTTTATAGACCGCAGCATGTCTATTTATCTTGCGGAGACGCTCCGTCTCTGCAAGATAAATAGCCCAGTCTATGGATACGATGCAGTGGTTCCACATGTGTTAAATGAACACGTGCATTATCACCGAGCGTAAAAAAGGGGACAGCGCTTTGGGTGGAGCGGGCTTTCCGCTGCGTCCAAAGCGCTGCTCCAACGCAGCGTGGAAACATACCCTTATAGTTACTGATAAACAGCAGGACATATGCCCAGGTTGCATAGCCAAGCAGGAGGCTTCTGATATGAGGTCTGCAGAAGAGACTTCCTTGTTCATACAGATTCCTGGGAGACGGAAACATCTCCAAGACATGCCATTATAAGATCATGCTCTCTGTTTCAGCCTGTACCAGATAGATGATGTCAGTATCAGCAATAAGGGAGTTGCTCAGAGGTAGATGACAAAACATAACAACAAAACAGAAGACAGAAAGAAAATCTCTAATTTCACAATATAAAATGTGTACATTATTAAACAGACCTATCAAACAGGATAGGCTGGTGTATTTATTTTAAAAATACATATCAGAATAGCTGTACAACCGCTTAACTTAATCACTGCCCACCTAGCCTGCCTGACTGCTTCTCAGCGTCCCTCTTGCTGCTGGAATCTCACACTGCTGAGAACAAGCTGCAACTGTCCGTCAGGCTGCGTGGGCAGAGAATATATAAGTCCGGAGTCGTGAGCCATTTCATTCTACAGCTGGGCTCATAAAATCGTCATATAAATATCAGGAATATACAAGCATTCTGACGTGGATTATCATATACAAATATACCACCAGTCTCATCAGGTCTAAGAATGTATAAATACTGTATGTACAGTTTGTATTGTGAAATCTGGTGACAGATCTGCTTTTAGGACTTTATTTATAGAACAGTATCAACTGCCCGTTCATCAGTCGCTGGCCTCAGTGGTGAGGCGACTGTATGGAAGTGACGTCATGAATCACGCTCCTAGCAGAGACCCCTTAGAGTGGCTTTGGTTTGGACAGTAACAGTTCATTATTTTAGAACAATTCCTTTCTTTGCCTTGTATGTACTGAACGTCAATATTTTTCTTTTTAAAGGTTTGCGTTAGTCAATGGTGTCATTAGCGGTGTAACACTGCACACAACACTGTTACTTTCGGTTACCGTAACATCCACTGTCATGCAGTTACACGACATGCTTTGGATGTAGACTCACCAATTGCTAGGGCCCAGTATACCTCTGACTCACCACAAGCGATGCTTGAGTAAACCTGTGACCCAGGGACTTGTAGTAGTATCCGAAATGGGGACACTCGGGCGTTGGAATCCAGTACAGCATCCAGAGCACCCACCAGGCGACCTATTGGAAGAAACAGTAATGACTACTTGTGTAGGTTAGTAAACTCTTACAACATTATTAAACTTGTATCTTTCATTTCACACCTAACAGGAACTGGTCTTAACAAAATACTCCAACAGAACATATTGGTTACATGATCACACTGGGCGTGTACAGAAGTCTCAGAACCAGACTGTATGGGTATGTGCCCACGTTGCAGTTTCTGCTGCGGTGTACAGTACCATTTTAACCAATGGAATATAAAAAACGCTGTGCACATGCTGTGGAAAATTCCGCGCAGATTTGCTGCGGTTTATTTTCTGCAGCATGTCAATTCTTTGTGCGGAATCCGCAGCGTTTTCACATGCTCCATTATCGAAATCCGCAGATGTAAGGGTATGTGCACACTAGGGTGACCGAATCTCATATGGGGGGGAAAAAATGTCAGAATCTTGTTCGTCTGGACCCCACAAAACGATTCCCCTTTCCAGATATTGAGAGAGCCAAAATTTGAGCTCAAACGACTTTAACCCGTGCCGCTCGTCGCTCAAAGTTTGAAAAAATCCAAATTGAGGTATTTTAAGATTTAGGTATTTTGCATAGTCTCTTAGACTATAAAGAATGTGACAACAACATTGCAGAAATAGCCCTGACCAAATTTTCGAACCATTTGTGGTATTTGAATGCAGAGTTGGTGGGATTATCGTTTTTTGATCCCACCATTACAGACAATGAAAAGTTGTTAATGGCTAATAAATTGCTCAGTAGCACAGATGAACCATCAGAGCACGCTAACCTACATGAGTTGATAATTTTACATAGTTATCTAATCTATTCTAGAGCTTCTGTTAAAGTAGTTTTTGAAACGTCAGAATATAATGCTCGGCATTTGCTTACAACTTGCAGGACATATTGCTTTTGTTCTTCATCTTTTGTCAGAAGGTCGTTAAAGTCGGTTACTTCCTACCTCTTTTAATTTTTCTTTCCTAACTTTTGGATTTTCAACCCTAGCGTGCTCTGATGGTTCATCTGTGCTACTGAGCAATTTATTAGCCATTAACAACTTTTCATTGTCTGTAATGGTGGGATCAAAAAACGATAATCCCACCAACTCTGCATTCAAATACCACAAATGGTTCGAAAATTTGGTCAGGGCTATTTCTGCAATGTTGTTGTCACATTCTTTATAGTCAAACAGACTATGCAAAATACCTAAATCTTAAAATACCTCAATTTGGATTTTTTCAAACTTTGAGCGACGAGCGGCACGGGTTAACGTCGTTTGATCGAGCTCAAATTTTGGCTATCTCAATATCTGGAAAGGGGAATCGTTTTGTGGGGTCCAGACGGGCAAAATTCCGACATCGATTTTTTGCGGTCACCCTAGTGCACACGCTACGGATTCTGCTGCGGATCCGCAGCGTTTTTGGCCCTGCGGATCGGCAGCAGTCCCGCAGACATAGTACAGTACCATGTTAGCCAATGGGATTTCAAAACCACAGTGCCTACGCTGCGGATTTTTCCGTGCGGTTTTAAATCCGCAGCATGTCAATTCTGCGGATTCCGCAGCGGTTTTACACCTGCTCCATTGTCCGGGTGTCAAACCGCAGGCAAATCCGCAGGTAAACCACAGGTCACTTTACCTGCAAAGCCGCACTGAAAAATCCGCAGGTGAATCCGCAGCATGTGTACATGCCCTAAAACCGCAGGCGAAATCCGCACAAAATCTGCAGAAATTCTGCACTAAATCCGCAGGTAAAACGCAGGTCATTTTACCTGCGAATTTAGCAAAATCCGGGTGGAAAAATCCGCAGGGTAATCCGCAACGTGTGCACATACCTTATCTCCGATGTAACCCAAGGCCTGGATCTCATGTAACATCTTAAGTGGTTGTGAATTTTAATAGGCATGTCAGGAGAATATTAGTTATATTCGCTTTATCTACTGTACATAGCACAATATTTATAGCAGCGTTCGGATACATTTTCAGCTACAAACTGCCAAGTGTAAAAGTGGCCATAGACCTTAGACGCTATTCTTCATGACCCCCATATAGATGGAAGCTTGGTCCAATAAAGAGAGGACACCTCTAGTGTCAGTGTGTCTCGTCACAACAAGAGCATCGGGCATGTAGAAATTAATCATGTCTGATCCTTCTTTAGGCTATGTGCCCACGTAGCGTTTTAAAATGGACACTAACACCGGACTCCTTCCCAGAAAACGCGCGTTTTTTTCACGATTTTTGCGCGGTTATTATTGCGTTTTTCCCGCGATTTTCACGTGCGGAATTCAAGCACTTTCCAAGCAATTTGAAGCATCGCTTGGAAAGTGATTGACAGGTTGGTCACACTCGTTGAACACAGCATCAGTAGTAAAAGATCTAATATTAAAAATAATAAAAATAAATAAAATTTAAAAAAATCGGGTTATATTCACCTTCTGGCGTCCCGCGCAGCCTTCCCGGGCCTCAGCGATGCTCCCGTTCCCAGGAATGCTTTGCGAGACCTTTGAAGACTTGAGGTCTCGCGTTACTGTAGCGGTCTCGCGAGGAATAGGGACCGCTACAGTATCGCAGGACTGCGACGTCATCAAAGGACTCGCAAAGCATTACTGGAAACATGAGCATCGCTGAGGCCCGGGAAGGCTGCGCGGGACGCCGGAAGGTGAATATAACACCATTTTTTATTCTTTTTTTACAGGGATATGGTACCCAGGGCCTGGAGGAAAGTCTCCTCTCCTCCAGACTGTGGGTACCATCTGCACATGAGCCGCTCACTTTGCTTACTTTGGATCTCCTGCATTCCTATGGGTGTGGAATCGCGGCGATTCCGCAAAAAGAATGAGCATGCTGCGTTTTTTTCCGCGATGCGATTTCGCAGCGGAAAAAAACGCAGCATTAGCACAGCATGTGCGGAATGCCATAGGAATGCATGGGGTGCGTTCAGTATGACGTTTTTAAGCGTTTTCGCGCCGAAAATCGCGGCAAAAACGCTTAAAAAACGCAACGTGGGACAACAGCCTTACACTGGGAACACAACCTCGCATTGATTTAAGGTTTGTTAGAAGTGGTGAAGTACCCTGTCGCCCCAATACTGTCACATGGGACCTATACTAGTGGCCCCCATACACATTAGACTAATGTAGGAATCCACTGATATCGGTCGACAGTCTAACTGTATATGTGAGCCTCCCCGAATCACCCCTGACCTTGAGACCTGACGAACGTTCGGCCGACATCTGTGTAGTGTGTATAGGGGCCCTTATTGTTATGGATGATTTACATAGAATATACACATTAGTTTATGTTCCTGCAATGTATGCCTGGAGAGATCCACATCAACAGATGTTTTATATGTAGATCTTTATGCCTCTACAAATATGCATGCTGTGAAATGCTTAACATCACAACTCATGGGGTAAATTGCATTTTGATCGCCATTTAAGAAGCTTCCAAGTCATTTGTAAACTATGCTACAACACCCAGCTATTTTCAGCATGCAATGCGTCCTGCAATGAGCTTTCCTTCTATTTACTGTGTAATATAATCAGCCTGGCGCCTGCCTGCCACATGGCTGACTGGTGAGGTATGCTTCTATGTAAGAGAAGGCAGCCAATTGTGCATCATGTCTCTGGCCTGGTGACACAGGCAACATCTTCCGATAATTGGATTAATAGCTCTGATATATTGCGTATCTGTACAGCCAACAGAAGCATCACATCACAGCCGCATCAGAAGGAAATCATCTCTTGAATGGTGAGAACTAAGCATAAGGGGCTACAAGCTTACAGCAGCCCACCAAGCGCAGGGCCTTCATTGCTGGGAAGGTGAGATGGCCAATGTGACCAGGGCTGTGGAGTCGGAGTCGTGGAGTCGGAGTTAGTTTTGGTTGGAGTCGGAGTCGGTAGAAATGTACCGACTCCAGCTTTAAAAAAAATGTATTAATATTTCATAATTGAACTTTCATATGAATTTTATAAATGTTACTCAAATATATATGTTCTATCAAACTATGAACAACAGTGATAAGCAGTTCTGCTGGAGATAGAGACATTTCTTACTTCTTGTGTGTCACTGTTCTCCACTGCCCTTATCTAATCTTATACTTGGTTAACCTCATGCTGCCCCAACCCCCCTACTTACAATGTATGAAACTGAAAGTGAAAATGTGTTGCAAATTCTTAGTAGTAAAGCTCCTCCTCTAGACTAGATCATACTAGGTGTGCGTCTTCCAAGCATCTCACAGCTGCCTGCTACTCAGAAGAGGAAGACTGTAAGAAGTATTATCCTTTCAACAAACTTTGCATCAGTTAACTGTGAGTACATGAGGAATAATAACAGTATTACTGACCACTATATCAGTTGTACGACCTGGCAATAATTTTGTACAATTGTTTTTAGGAAAAACAATTGTCATTTGGATTGTGAATGCAGAATTAAAAACCTGAGAATGTCAAAAGAAGCATCACATTAAATCAGCTGTATTTGAACATTTCACCATCACTCAAGATAGAAAATATTATGTCTGTCAGTGTATGACAAATGATCCAGACGAAAACAAATGCTGTGAAGCCAAGATGAGTGCATATTCAGGCAAAGATAAAAATGCTCCTACCAGAGCTTCTAATCTAAAGAGACATTTACAGCGCTTTCATCCAGAAGTACTGAAAGCAGTGGATGAGAAAGACTGCATTCAAACCAATGAACCAGTGCCCAGCTCTTCCAGCCAAACAAAGGAGCAGAGAACTTTGCAGCCATCAGTTGCAAGATATTTTGTCAGTGACAAAGTTACTGTGACAATGACAGTAGATACATTTAAAAAACAGATCATAGAGCTTGTTGTTAAGGATAGTGTGCCTATTTCATTATTTTCACGACCAGCTTTTGTGTGTCTGAATGGGGAAATGGCCCGCAAGCTTGGTGTTTCTCTGGAGAGAGAGAGTATTAGAAAATTAGTAATCGAAGAAGCTTTTAAACAAAAGGAAGAACTTAAAAAAACTCTCAAGGGACGCTTTCTGTTTCTTAAAATGGATGCCTGCACACGTCACAGAGTGAACTATTTTGCCATCAATGTCCGATTTGTTTGTGACAAAAATGAAATAGTTACCAAGACATTGGCAGTAAAAGACACCAAAGCTCATCACACCAGTGAGTTTCTCCAGGTCTTGGTGGAAAAGGTTCTGCAAGACTATGAACTTAAAAAAGAGCAAGTTCTTTCTGTCGTAACTGACAATGCTTCAAATATGATAAGTACTATTAAGCTAATGAATGAGAGTAATGATGGTGACCAGCAGCTAGAAGAACATTCTGGGTCCACAGAAATGTTTGAAATAGAGGAACACAGTATTGTAACTGAGGAGCAAACTGAAGTTGCTTCAGATGAACAGCAACATGATAGTTTAGATGATCTTGTTGAAACTGTGTCAATATGTTCTTTCATTCATCACATGCGCTGTGTTGTGCATACGCTACAGCTGGCTATAAGAGACAGTCTGCAAGAAGGACATGCTGCTGCACTGATTGGCAAGGTGAGAAAATTGGCTACTGTTGCCAGAAGCCCTAAAGTTGACTCAATTTTGAAGAGACGTGCTGGAAAAGGGGCAATTATTGATCAAGCCACACGATGGGGCAGTACTTACTTAATGATTCAGCGCTTGGTTGAACTGAAAACCTTTCTTGTAGACATGGCTAACCCTCAACTGACGCTAAATGAAAGTCAGTGGAATCAGGTGACTGAGCTGGAAAAATTGCTAGAGCACCCATTTACAGTGACTAAAAAATTACAAGCAGAGGACTTAACTCCAGGTATTTTCTTACAGGAGTGGAAGAACCTGATGTTTCGCCTGTCCCAAAGAGGAGGGTTAATTGCAAGTGGCATTGCTACATCAATGAAACGGAGAGAGGAGCTACTATTACAAAATAACATTCTTTTGGCAGCTGTTTATGTAGACCCAATGCATCGGATTCTTCTAGATGATCAACAGCTAAGTAAAGTAAAAGAAGCTCTGTTTGAAATAGCAGTAAGGATGAAAGGGTTGCAGAACAGTCAGGAGGAACAAGAAGAATTTGGTCGTCCTGCCACATCTTCACCCTCATCATCAACTGATGAAGAATTTAATTTCGAAAAATATTTGGATCACATGGACCGTGCAAAGCGTTCCCGCATAGAAGAAGAGTCATCCCCATCAAGGAACACAGCCAGTACATTTCAGCAGAATTTTTCATGTGCACTAAAAGAAATTGAGAAATTTGACCGTTCATCAAAAATAACAGTGCAACAACGATTCCTCTGTATCCTGACATTGTCAGAGATGTTGCCCGAGTGGTTACTGCTTTGCCACCAACACAAGTTAGTGTAGAGAGGTTGTTCTCTGCTCTCAAAATAATTAGATCAGATTTGAGGGCATCCATGAAGGAGGATCTGACAGAGGCAATACTTTTTCTGAGGACAAATTTATAGATTTCTTCTTATTAACTGCATAAAAGTGTTTATTGCATATTTACTTACAGTTTAGAAAAGTTTATAAAAGTTATTTGCTATATTCTAATTGTATTCTAATAAATGTAGTGTTTGCTCTAAGTGGTCTGATTACTTATATGATGGTGAGAAACTGAATAAGCACGATGTTTAATATTTTACAACAGTAAATTTGTTGTTATGAATTGGCCATTTATGAAGGAGTCGGAGTCGGAGCCTGATAAAATCCAGGAGTCGGAGTCGCAACTGTGGCTTACCGACTCCACAGCCCTGAATGTGACACAAGTGGTTTGCTCATCACCTGGGTCCTTGAATCAGAAAACATGATGTAGATCATACTAGTTTATGACTAAATACATGGCATATATATGGCTTACAATGTAAACCCATTATGTCATCACTACCTGATCAATTGGGTTCCCGCTGCCAATTCTCAGCAGAATATTTTAGATATTGAGTCATGCACTCACAAGAACATATGGCAGGATACGCGAATATGTAGTGGAGTTCTTTACATTATGGAACATAGGAAATTTACGAGAAAAATAATGCAGCAATATTAACAATTTACACTTTATAAAAGCCTGGTAATATAAAAAGTGTGATCTCTTCTCTCACGGAGAATGTTATGTGCGCTAAAATACTATGTGATCAGTAGAAACACCACAGGAAACTCCACATAGCGCGTTACTTCCTCATTCAGCGCTGGTGAACAACAAGGCAGACATCAGGACCGGCGGCCAACTATGTTTATATACTGAGATTATCCAGAGAGGAAGGCGTCACAGAATAAATAATAACGTCTGAAAATACCCAACTACTGCTCCAGTAAGGTCTGAGGAAAAAATGGGGCTATGACCCTCACCGATCCAAGCACTGACAAGATGCCATCCCATTACCACTACAGTCAATCGGTGGCTGCAATGGTCAGGTACGCCACCTACAAGCACTATGGCTCAGTGCTGTTTGTTGATGCTAGTAGCATGGCATATGATTACTGAGGGCACTGATTGGCTGCAGTGGTTATATCCTGGGCTGGCAGCTTGAGCAGGATCAGTGGGGAACAGAAGAAATTAGTAGTTTTTCTTTTTGAAAGGACTGCCCACTACGCAACAGCCCCTTCTTAAATGATTAAGGCTGGTTTCACATTTGCATATCTGTGCGCAGCGTTTGATCCGCATGCGTCATGCGTACATATCTTTAATGTTATGTTACACTGGCTACCCATCCACTCCAGAATTCAGTATAAAAACTTATTACCCTTACCCACAAAGCCCTCCATGGCTCAGCACCACCCTACATCTCCTCCCTTGTTTCAGTATACCACCCTACACGCGCCCTCCGTTCTGCTGATGACCTGAGGTTAGCATCCTCAATAATCAGAACCTCCCACTCCCGTCTCCAAGACTTTACACGTGCTGCGCCAATTCTTAGGAATGCACTTCCCAGGTCAATACGATTAGTCCCCAATCCCCACAATTTTAAGCGTGCCCTGAAAAAGCATTTATTCAGACTGGCCTATCGCCTCAACATATTAACCTAATCTATCCCTGTGTGGCACAGCCAAAAGTTTTACCATAACCAGGTTCACCGCATCATGTTCCCACATGCTTTATGCATCCATTAGCCCTCTGTTTCTGTACTGTTACACACTTAACATTATGGCTGGTCCATACAATCAGGGCAACTGTTACCACCCACCTTTCGTGTCTCCCCTTTTTCCCTCATAGATAGTAAGCTTGCGAGCAGGGCCCTCATTCCTCTTGGTATTTGTTATAATCTATGTGATTATTGTTATGCTGTAATGTCTATTGTCTGTACAAGTCCCCTCTGAAAAGTAAAGTGCTGCGGAATATGTCAGTGCTATAGAAATAAATATTATTATTACTATTATTATTAATGTGGTGTACGCAGGAAATGCGTTTGCATGCGGATGCGTCATTTTGCGGCGTGCGGCGGTGCATGGCAAACGCAACATGTGGCATTTTTTGAGGCGTCAAATATGCGCAGGCATGCACATGCAGATGAGTGCGTCAAAAAACGCATTACTGTCTATGGAAACGCAAGGATATGTGTACGCATGCATTCGATATGCATGCGTACTTCAGACTGAACAATCCTCCAATTGACTGCCACTTCCCTTGTAACAACTTCCCCGACCACTCCTAACCAACCATCACAGCCCAACACCCCCCAGATCCACAATGTAACTCCCTCCCGCAAATCCCAAAAGTAAAGCTCTTTTTTCCCTTTCGTTATTTGTCAAATTTCCTCTTGTTGTTAATAAAAATTATTTTGGTTCACAATATCTGTTTCTTTATCTCTTTACTTAAACATGTGTGTATCGTTGAGTGAAATATTAACGGGTGTTAAGCCCCCGTCTCAGCTAGCGAGATCTCGCCTGCGACCTCGCTACGTGTGACACATAGTGGCGATCGGGCCCCTGCTGCGATGTCGCTGATCGTGCTCGAATGTCCTGGGCCATTTTTTGATCGCTGGTGTCCCGCTGGCCAGCATGCATCACTGTGTTTGACAGGGACAATGACGAATGACCTCAACACTACAGGTCTGAGAGACGGTCCCAACGACCGTTGTATCGTTCCGTATCGTTGCTGCGTCGCTATTGAGATCTGACTTTGACATCTCACCAGCGACCTCGTAGCGACGCACCAGCGATCCCTACCAGGTCGCATCGTTGTCGGGATCGCTGGTGCGTCGCCAAGTGTGACGATACCCTGACAGTAAAGGTGTTTATTATTAAAGTTACTGAGAAGGTGTTAGAATTAAAGTCAGCAAACCGTACAGATAACCAACATTACAGCTACATTTTACTTAGCAGCTTAAACCATTTCGTCTTGCAATGCCACACGTCCAATACCAGAAACAAAGTAGGCAGCAAATGTATCCCTCATTTGGGCAATGTCCACTGTAGTCCTCAGTGGGTGATCTTGGTAATCCTGCAATGTGGTAGTAACAGGTTCATCAAATTGTAAGTGGTGTCGCTCTTTCATGAGGATGTAATTGTGCAGAACAACACACGCTTTCACAACCTCATCGACTGTCTCAGTTTTTAGATTGATAGCCGTTCCCAAAATGCGCCATTTAAATACCAGCAATCCAAAAGGCACACTCCTTCATGCCCTTGTCAGTCGGTAGTTGTAAATCAGTTTGGTGTGATTCAAGTCCCGACTTGAGTATGGTTTTATGAGGTTGGCACACATTTGAAACGCCTCATCCCCAACCACAACAAACGGCATTGGCGGTCCTTCAATGTTTGGAAGAGGTCGTGGCTGTGAAAAATTAAAATCATTATCATACAAACGTTGGCCCATGTCAGAGCTTTTGTAATTGAAATACTCGGATCCACTTCCAGCAGGTTTCATAATCCGAATGTGTTTGCCTTCCACAAATGTCATGGAATTTTGCAGCATTTTCTAGCCAGAGTTCCATTGTGGGAGGAATTCTTCATGCAGAACATCACAAAGCACAGCAGATGTCTCCAACAATCCCAGAAAGCATGGACACTCCAATCCAGAATTGAAAATGTAGAGATGATAAAGTCTCTCTGGCAGCCAGGAATCTGCCGAACAGAAAATGGAAAAAAAAAAAAATTAAGTGCATGGCTTTTATAAAATAATAACGGTATGTGTTTGTTTATTTCAAAATTACATACCTCAGGGTCACAACAGACATTCCTTAGCAGGAATTGCTTGATGTAGCTGTGTGTCCTGCCTGGTGATGGATCCTTGGATACGTTGCAGCAAGTCATCAAAGCTCTGTTCCGACATTCTCGTGTACTAGAAAAACTTCTCCAGGTTTTTACGCAGCTCAGAGTACAAGGAGTGGTAGGCTCCATGGCTCTCTCGGACTTCAACGATGGGGTGTTGCCAATAGCGACTACGACGTCTTCTCCACCTTTCTCTTCTTCTTCACAAGCAAAAGCAAAGGAAAGAGCCAATTTCAATGGCAAATCAAGATGAAGAAGGAAGCACTCCATGCCAAGATCCATCTTGCAGCTGGATACAGCAGCCAAAGACGAGGATTTCATCTGTGCAGTGTGTTTTATATATATATATATATATATATATATATATATATATATATATATATATATATATATATATATATATATATATATATATATATATATATATACACACATATACATACATACATACACACACACACACTAGATTATGGCCCGATGCTATCGCATCGGGAGGATGCGATAGCATCACACCTCTTGCCATGTTAACCCTCAACACACACACTCCTCTCACCATCTCCACTCACTCTTTCACTCCACATACGACCCCTTCTCTCATACTCACGCCGTCATCGCCGCTGCTCCACGATCCCTGACATCTTCTTCCGCCGGCGCCATCCTGGATCCAGACGTTGTCCATGCCGGCGACATGCTCTTGCGGCGACGCCATCTTGAGTATCGTGAAATCCCACGATAATCAAGATGGTGTCGCCGGAAGAACATGTCGCCGGCGTGGACGACGTCGGGATCCAAAATGGCATCGGCGAAATCTCGCGAGTTTTCGCCGACGCCATTTTGGATCCCGACGTCGTCCTCGCCGACGACGTGTTCTTGCGGCGACGCCATCTTGCGTATCGCGGGATTTCGCCGATCCAAAATAGCGTTGCTGCAGGAATATGTCGCCGGCGTGGATGCGGTCGGGATCCAAGATGGCGTCGGCGAAATCTTGCGAGATTTCGCCAACGCCATTTTGGATCCCGACGTCCTCCACGCCGGCGACATGTTCTTGCGGCGACGCCATCTTGACTATCGCGGGATTTCGCCGATCCAAAATGGCGTCGCTGCAAGAACATGTCGCCGGCGTGGAGGACGTCTGGATCCAGAATGGCGCCGGCGGAAGAAGATGTCGGGGATCGTGGATCAGCGGTGATGACGGCGTGAGTATGAGAGACGGAGTGAGAGAAAGGGTCGTATGTGGAGTGAAAGAGTGAGTGGACGTGAGTGGAGATGGTGAAAGGTGAGAGGAGTGTGTGTGTTGAGGAGGAGTGGTGTGTTGAGGGTTAACATGGAAAGAGGTGTGCAGTGACGTCACCGGTTACAACTGGACGGAAGTTGTTAGAACCGGAAGCTGCTTAGGGCATTTATTATTTTATATATCTATCCCATAAGACACGCCCATTGGGTGTCTGGTGTCATATCGAACCATTTACTGTGACATAGAAGAAACCTATATCTCCAGCGTCCCTCTCAAATGAGGGGAGAGAAACATAGTCCATACAACCTGTACACTGAAGTTTGCCTGGTAAAGTGCCTATAATGGACCCAAAGACATGGTGATAAAAATAGAGTGGTGGAAAGCGACAAGGGCAAGGATAAGCCCGACACGTGTCGCCAGAGAATCTGGCTTCCTCAGGGGCTGCCAGATTCTCTGGCGACACACGTCGGGCTTATCCTTGCCCTTGTCGCTTTTCACCACTCTCTATTTTTATCACCATGTCTTTGGGTCCATTAAAGGCACTTTACCAGGCAAACTTCAGTGTACAGGTTGTATGGACTATGTTTCTCTCCCCTCATTTGAGAGAGACGCTGGTGACATAGGTTTCTTCTATGTCACAGTAAATGGTTCCTCCCTTTGACCATTACTTTTATTCTCTCACAGCTTAGTAAGATTCTTAAGCCACATATCTGCTTTTTTATACCAACCTATATTGTTCTGGGTCTATTGCTTTTGGCCCTGTGAAGTGGTCATTATCAGTGGGATATACAGTGGGGAAAAAAAGTATTTAGTCAGTCAGCAATAGTGCAAGTTCCACCACTTAAAAAGATGAGAGGCGTCTGTAATTTACATCATAGGTAGACCTCAACTATGGGAGACAAACTGAGAAAAAAAAATCCAGAAAATCACATTGTCTGTTTTTTTTTCATTTTATTTGCATATTATGGTGGAAAATAAGTATTTGGTCAGAAACAAAATTTCATCTCAATACTTTGAGATATATCCTTTGTTGGCAATGACAGAGGTCAAACGTTTTCTGTAAGTCTTCACAAGGTTGCCACACACTGTTGTTGGTATGTTGGCCCATTCCTCCATGCAGATCTCCTCTAGAGCAGTGATGTTTTTGGCTTTTCGCTTGGCAACACGGACTTTCAACTCCCTCCAAAGGTTTTCTATAGGGTTGAGATCTGGAGACTGGCTAGGCCACTCCAGGACCTTGAAATGCTTCTTACGAAGCCACTCCTTCGTTGCCCTGGCGGTGTGCTTTGGATCATTGTCATGTTGAAAGACCCAGCCACGTTTCATATTCAATGCCCTTGCTGATGGAAGGAGGTTTGCACTCAAAATCTCACGATACATGGCCCCATTCATTCTTTCATGTACCCGGATCAGTCGTCCTGGCCCCTTTGCAGAGAAACAGACCCAAAGCATGATGTTTCCACCACCATGCTTTACAGTAGGTATGGTGTTTGATGGATGCAACTCAGTATTCTTTTTCCTCCAAACACGACAAGTTGTGTTTCTACCAAACAGTTCCAGTTTGGTTTCATCAGACCATAGGACATTCTCCCAAAACTCCTCTGGATCATCCAAATGCTCTCTAGCAAACTTCAGACGGGCCCGGACATGTACAGGCTTAAGCAGTGGGACACGTCTGGCACTGCAGGATCTGAGTCCATGGTGGCGTAGTGTGTTACTTATGGTAGGCCTTGTTACATTGGTCCCAGCTCTCTGCAGTTCATTCACTAGGTCCCCCTGCGTGGTTCTGGGATTTTTGCTCACCGTTCTTGTGATCATTCTGACCCCACGGGGTGGGATTTTGCGTGGAGCACCAGATCGAGGGAGATTATCAGTGGTCTTGTATGTCTTCCATTTTCTAATTATTGCTCCCACAGTTGATTTCTTCACTCCAAGCTGGTTGGCTATTGCAGATTCAGTCTTCCCAGCCTGGTGCAGGGCTACAATTTTGTTTCTGGTGTCCTTTGACAGCTCTTTGGTCTTCACCATAGTGGAGTTTGGAGCCAGACTGTTTGAGGGTGTGCACAGGTGTCTTTTTATACTGATAAAAAGTTTAAACAGGTGCCATTACTACAGGTAATGAGTGGAGGAAAGAGGAGACTCTTAAAGAAGTAGTTACAGGTCTGTGAGAGCCAGAAATCTTGATTGCTTGTTTCTGACCAAATACTTATTTTCCACCATAATATGCAAATAAAATGAAAAAAAAACAGACAATGTGATTTTCTGGATTTTTTTTTCTCAGTTTGTCTCCCATAGTTGAGGTCTACCTATGATGTAAATTACAGGCGCCTCTCATCTTTTTAAGTGGTGGAACTTGCACTATTGCTGACTGACTAAATACTTTTTTGCCCCACTGTATATTTGGTATTATGTGGTAGTTGTTTTGCCATTGAGGAGGCTACTAATAAAAGCTTGCACTATATTTCCAGGAAAATACTATATGGGGTTTCTATTTATATACTGTATTATAGTTGTGACCTAATAAGATTATTATTATCAGTTTCTCTTCATAGTGCCTATATATCGTGAGTAATTATCTATTGTGGAGAGACCCTCATTTTTGTTGCTTGTTTGCAATTTTAAAGGTTTTTAAAGTGTTTGCAATGTTGTGAATTGTGTCGCATAATAAAAATTTATATTTTTTGGGGTATTTTGTGGTGATCCCTGTGTTCTTGCATGCTTCTTTTTCTTGGTTGTTTATAGCTTGCATTATAGCATGCAATAGGTGATCCCTAAACGGTGGTCCCTCCTATCCAGGGGTGGATTAAGGGTAGCCAGGGCCCGGGGCAGTTCAGACTCTGTGGGCCCCCCTCGTCACGTGACGGGGGTCACGAATCGTAGAGCCACACTCTACATAGAGAATAATGGGGCCTCCAGCACCGACCTCCACCCGCAGAGCCACACTCTACATAGAGAATAATGGGGCCTCCAGCACCGACCTCCACCCGCAGAGCCGCACTCCACATAGAGAATAATGGAGCCTCCAGCACCGACCTCCACCTGCAGAGCCCCACTCCACATAGAGAATAATGGAGCCTCCAGCACCGACCTCCACCCGCAGAGCCCCACTCCACATAGAGAATGGAGCCTCCAGCACTGACCTCCACCCGCAGAGCCGCACTCCACATAGAGAATAATGGGGCCTCCAGCACCGACCTCCACCCGCAGAGCCACACTCCACATAGAGAATAATGGAGCCTCCAGCACCGACCTCCACATAGAGAATAATGGGGCCTCCAGCACCGACCTCCACCCGCAGAGCCCCACTCCACATAGAGAATAATGGAGCCTCCAGCACCGCACTCCACATAGAGAATAATGGGGCCTCCAGCACCGACCTCCACCCGCAGAGCCACACTCCACATAGAGAATAATGGAGCCTCCAGCACCGACCTCCACCCGCACTCCACAAAGAGAATAATGGGGCCTCCAGCACCGACCTCCACCCGCACTCCACATAGAGAATAATGGGGCCTCCAGCACCTACCTCCACCCGCAGAGCCACACTCCACATAGAGAATAATGGGGCCTCCAGCACCGACCTCCACCCGCAGAGCCGCACTCCACATAGAGAATAATGGAGCCTCCAGCACCGACCTCCACCCGCAGAGCCACACTCCACATAGAGAATAATGGGGCCTCCAGCACCGACCTCCACCCGCAGAGCCACACTCCACATAGAGAATAATGGAGCCTCCAGCACCTACCTCCACCCACAGAGCCGCACTCCACACAGAGAATAATGGAGCCTCCAGCACCGACCTCCACCCGCACTCCACATAGAGGATAATGGGGCCTCCAGCACTGACCTCCACCTGCAGAGCCGCACTCCACATAGAGAATAATGGAGCCTCCAGCACCGACCTCCACCCGCAGAGCCGCACTCCACATAGAGAATAATGGAGCCTCCAGCACCGACCTCCACCCGCAGAGCCACACTCCACATAGAGAATAATGGAGCCTCCAGCACCGACCTCCACCCGCAGAGCCGCACTCCACATAGAGAATAATGGGACCTCCAGCACCGACCTCCACCCGCAGAGCCGCACTCCACATAGAGAATAATGGGGCCTCCAGCACCGACCTCCACCCGCAGAGCCGCACTCCACATAGAGAATAATGGAGCCTCCAGCACCTACCTCCACCCACAGAGCCACACTCCACATAGAGAATAATGGAGCCTCCAGCACTGACCTCCACCCGCAGAGCCACACTCCACATAGAGAATAATGGGGCCTCCAGCACCGACCTCCACCCGCAGAGCCGCACTCCACATAGAGAATAATGGAGCCTCCGGCACCGACCTCCACCCGCAGAGCCGCACTCCACATAGAGAATAATGGAGCCTCCAGCACCGACCTCCACCCGCACTCCACATAGAGAATAATGGAGCCTCCAGCACCAACCTCCACCCGCAGAGCCGCACTCCACATAGAGAATAATGGGGCCTCCAGCACCGATCTCCACCCGCAGAGCACCACTCCACATAGAGAATAATGGAGCCTCCAGCACCGACCTCCACCCGCAGAGCCGCACTCCACATAGAGAATAATGGAGCCTCCAGCACCGACCTCCACCCGCAGAGCCACACTCCACATAGAGAATAATGGAGCCTCCGGCACCGACCTCCACCCGCAGAGCCACACTCCACATAGAGAATAATGGAGCCTCCAGCACTGACCTCCACCCGCAGAGCCGCACACCACATAGAGAATAATGGAGCCTCCAGCACTGACCTCCACCCGCAGAGCCACACTCCACATAGAGAATAATGGAGCCTCCGGCACCGACCTCCACCCGCAGAGCCACACTCCACATAGAGAATAATGGGGCCTCCAGCACCGACCTCCACCCGCAGAGCCCCACTCCACATAGAGAATAATGGAGCCTCCAGCACCGACCTCCACCCGCAGAGCCGCACTCCACATAGAGAAAAATGGAGCCTCCAGCACCGACCTCCACCCGCAGAGCCGCACTCCACATAGAGAATAATGGGGCCTCCAGCACCGACCTCCACCCGCAGAGCCGCACTCCACATAGAGAATAATGGAGCCTCCGGCACCGACCTCCACCCGCAGAGCCGCACTCCACATAGAGAATAATGGAGCCTCCAGCACCGACCTCCACCCGCACTCCACATAGAGAATAATGGAGCCTCCAGCACCGACCTCCACCCGCAGAGCCGCACTCCACATAGAGAATAATGGGGCCTCCAGCACCGACCTCCACCCGCACTCCACATAGAGAATAATGGAGCCTCCAGCACCGACCTCCACCCGCAGAGCCGCACTCCACATAGAGAATAATGGGGCCTCCAGCACCGATCTCCACCCGCAGAGCCCCACTCCACATAGAGAATAATGGAGCCTCCAGCACCGACCTCCACCCGCAGAGCCGCACTCCACATAGAGAATAATGGAGCCTCCAGCACCGACCTCCACCTGCAGAGCCACACTCCACATAGAGAATAATGGAGCCTCCGGCACCGACCTCCACCCGCAGAGCCGCACTCCACATAGAGAATAATGGAGCCTCCAGCACTGACCTCCACCCGCAGAGCCGCACACCACATAGAGAATAATGGAGCCTCCAGCACTGACCTCCACCCGCAGAGCCACACTCCACATAGAGAATAATGGAGCCTCCGGCACCGACCTCCACCCGCAGAGCCACACTCCACATAGAGAATAATGGGGCCTCCAGCACCGACCTCCACCCGCAGAGCCCCACTCCACATAGAGAATAATGGAGCCTCCAGCACCGACCTCCACCCGCAGAGCCGCACTCCACATAGAGAATAATGGAGCCTCCAGCACCGACCTCCACCCGCAGAGCCGCACTCCACATAGAGAATAATGGAGCCTCCGGCACCGACCTCCACCCGCAGAGCCGCACTCCACATAGAGAATAATGGAGCCTCCAGCACCGACCTCCACCCGCACTCCACATAGAGAATAATGGAGCCTCCAGCACCGACCTCCACCCGCAGAGCCGCACTCCACATAGAGAATAATGGGGCCTCCAGCACCGACCTCCACCCGCACTCCACATAGAGAATAATGGAGCCTCCAGCACCGACCTCCACCCGCAGAGCCGCACTCCACATAGAGAATAATGGGGCCTCCAGCACCGATCTCCACCCGCAGAGCCCCACTCCACATAGAGAATAATGGAGCCTCCAGCACCGACCTCCACCCGCAGAGCCGCACTCCACATAGAGAATAATGGAGCCTCCAGCACCGACCTCCACCTGCAGAGCCACACTCCACATAGAGAATAATGGAGCCTCCGGCACCGACCTCCACCCGCAGAGCCGCACTCCACATAGAGAATAATGGAGCCTCCAGCACTGACCTCCACCCGCAGAGCCGCACTCCACATAGAGAATAATGGAGCCTCCAGCACCGACCTCCACCCGCAGAGCCACACTCCACATACATGGCTGCTCTCAGTGCTGTGCGCACAGGACCTGTGATGAGGTCACAGGAGGGGAGGAGACAGGGGTCACATGATCGGGGGCCCTGACACCTTACCTCCTGTGATCTCATCACAAGCCTTTGCACGCTACCAGCAGCATCAGCGTTCACGCTACTTGTAGATGCTGCTGGTAGCAGAGCACATAATGCCGCCCCCACGGTCACTCACTTTTAGGTGGGGAGAAGATGGAGTGCCATTGCAGCAGCCAGCAGGAATGTGGTGGGGGCCCCCTTAGAAGCTCTTGTGGTGGGGGCCCCGGGGCTGAGGCCCCGCCTGCCCTGCCTATAATCCGGCCCTGCGCGGTGGCGGATTATAATGGGGCAATTTACTGGCCTGGGCTGTGGGCCCCTTAACCCCACTGGGCCCGGGGCAACTGCCCAAATTGACCTCATTATAATCCGCCACTGCTCCTATCCTTCATTATTTATGATGTGAATAAAAAATGCTGCGTAAACATGCATTTTTGCATGCGTATGATACGCTGCGGACTCAAATGCTAATGTGAACCTAGCCTAAGTCACCCATATAAAATAGAAAATAAACATACTCACCTCCCCCAGATCAGCACTGTTCCAGCGATGTTATGCCACGTGATCGCTGCAGCCCGTCAGCGGGCACAGACAGAACTCTGCAGGACTCGCGGCCCAAGAGGTGAGGATATAATTTTACATAGGTGCCTACTGCATTCAAAAATGGTAGTTCAATACTGGACAACCCCTTTAAGACATCTGGCTTATTTTATTGATTCATTTTTGCATACACTGGACAACTTCTTTAATCCCTTCATGACCCAGCCTATTTTGACTTTAATGACCTGGCCATTTTTTGCAATTCTGACCAGTGTCCCTTTATGAGGTAATAACTCAGGAACTCTTCAACGCATCCTAGCGATTCTGAGAATGTTTTTTCGTGACATATTGAGCTTCATGATAGTGGTAAATTTAGGTCGATAATTTTTGCATTTCTTTGTGAAAAAAATGAAAATTTTGCAAAAATTTTGCAAATTTCGCAATTTTCAAATTTTGAATTTTTATTCTGTTAAACCAGAATGTTATGTGACACAAAATAGTTAATAAATAACATTTCCCACATGTCTACTTCACATCAGCACAATTTTGGAAACAAAATTTTTTTTTTTGTTAGGAAGTTATAAGGGTTAAAAGTTGACAAGCGATTTCTCATTTTTACAACAAAATTTACAAAACCATTTTTTATAGGTACCACCTCACATTTGAAGTCACATTGAGGGGTCTATATGGCAGAAAATACCCAAAAGTGACACCATTCTTAAAACTGCACCCCTCAAGCTACTCAAAACTACATTCAAGAAAATTATTAACCCTTCAGGTGCTTCACAGGAACTAAAGCAACATGGAAGGAAAAAATGGACATTTTAATTTTTCCAACAAAAATTTTTTTTAGCATCAATTTTTTCATTTTGACATGGGCAACAGGATAAAATGGATCCTAAAATTTGTTGGGCAATTTCTCCTGAGTACACCAATACCTCATATGTGGTCATAAACCACTGTTTGGGCGCACGGCAGGGCATGGAAGGACCATCATTTGACTTTTTGAATGGAAAATTAGCCTCAATCGTTAGTGGTTGCCATGTCGCATTTGGAAAGCCCCTGTGAGCCTAAACATTGGAGCTCCCCCACAAGTGACCCCATTTTGGAAACTAGACCCCCCCAAAGAACATATCTAGATGCATAGTTAACACTTTGAACCCTCAGGTGCTTCACAAATTGATCTGTAAAAAAAAAAAAAAAAAAAAAGGACTTATTTTTCACAAAAATTTTCTTTTAGCCTCAATTTCTTCATTTTCACATAGGTAACAGGATAAAATGGATCCTGAAATTTGCTGGGCAATTTCTCCTAAGTACACCAATACCTCATATGTGGTCATAAACCACTGTTTGTGCGCACGGCAGGGCCCAGAAGGGAAGGAGCGCCATTTGACTTTTGAATGGAAAATTAGCTCCAATCGCTAGCGGACACCATGTCGTGTTTGGAGAGCCCGTGTGCCTAAACAATGGAGTAACCCCACAAGTGACCCCATTTTGGAAAATAGACCCCCCCCCCCAAGGAACTTACCTAGATGTGTGGTGAGCACTTTGAACCTTTATGACGCCAAGCCGTGAAAATAAAAAATCATTTTTTTCCTCAAAAAATGATTATTTAGCCCGCAATTTTTTATTTTCACAAGGGTAACAGGATAAATTGAACCCCAAAAGTTGTTGTCCAGTTTGTCCTGAGTACGCTGGTACCCCATATGTGGAGGAGAACCACTGTTTGGGCACACGTCGGGGCTCGGAAGGGAAGTAGTGACGTTTTGAAATGCCGACTTGATGGAATGGTCTGCGGGCGTCATGTTACATTTGCAGAGCCTCTGATGTGCCTAAACAGTAGAAACCCCCCACAAGTGACCCCATTTTGAAAACTAGACCCCCCCCAAGGAACTTATCTAGATTTGTGGTGAGCACTTTGAACTCCCAAGTGCTTCACAGATGTTTATAACGTAGAGCCGTAAAAATAAAAAATCATTTATTTTTTTTTTCACAAAAATGATCTTTTTGCCCCCAATTTTTTATTTTACCAAGGGTAGCAAAAGGAATTGGACCCCAAAAGTTATTGTGCAATTTGTCCTGAGTATGCTGATACCCCATGTGTGGGGGTAAAGCACTGTTTGGGTGCAAGGTAGAGCTCGGAAGGGAAAGAGAGCAGTTTGACTTTTTCAACACAGAATTGACTGGAATTAAGATCGGACACCATGTTGCATTTGCCTAAACAGTGGAAACCCCCCACAAGTGACACCATTTTGGAAACTAGACCCCCTAAGGAGCTTATCTAGATGTGTGGTGAGCTCTTTGAACCCCCAAGTGCTTCACAGAAGTTTATAACGCAGAGCTGTGAAAATAAAAAATCATTTCTTTTTCCACAAATATTTTTTAGCCCCCAATTTTTTATTTTACCAAGGGTATCAGGAGAAATTAGACCCCCAAAGTTGTTGTGCAATTTTTCCTGAGTACGCTGATACCCCATATGTGGCGGTAAACCACTGTTTGGATACATGTCGGGGCTCAGAAGGGAGGGAGCACTGTTTGACTTTTTGGACGCAAAATTGGCTGGAATCAATGGTTGCGCCATGTCACGTTTGGAGACCCCCTGGTGTGCTTAAATAGTGGAAACCCTCTCAATTCTAACTCAACCCTAACCCCAACACACCCCTAACCCTAATCCCAACCATAACCCCAACACACCCCTAACCCTAATCCCAACCATAACCCTAACCACAAGCCTAACCCTAATCCCAACCCCAACACACCCTTAACCCTAATCTTAGCTCCAACCCTAACCCCAATTCCAGCCCTAACCCTAATTGCAACCCTAACCCTGATTGCAACCCTAACCCTGATTGCAACCCTAACAGAAAAATAAAAATAGATATATTTTCTTTATTTTATTATGTGTCACTAGCTATGGGGGTGATAAAGGGGGGCTTTATTTACTTTTTTTGTATTTTGATCACTGTGATAGTTTATCACAGTGATCAAAGTGTACCTGTAAAATTAATGAATGAATGAATCCGCCGGCTGGCAGACTCGTGGGGGCACTGTGCATGCGTCCGCCATTTTGTAAGATGGCGGCGCCCATGGAGAGAAGACGGCGGGACATCGGAAGGTAACAGGACTCATAAGGTACTGGGGGGCCTATAGGGGGAAATCGGAAGGCAGGGGGAAGCGGAGGGGGAGCAGATTATTGCGGCGGCTGCCGACTGCCGCCGTCAGAAGGTGGTGGCGGCATATCGCCGCTGCCAGCCGGGTGGGGTCGGATCACGATCTCCAGCCATGTCCGATGGTATTGCAGCATCGGCCATGGCTGGATAGTAATATTTCATCAAATTTCATTGATGAAATATTACTATCGCTCTGATTGGCTGTTTCACTTTTAACAGCCAATCAGAGCGATCGTAGCCATGTGGGGGCGAAGCCACGCCCCCTGTGGTGAAGTACAAAGCCCCTTGTATCTGCGGGTCGGGTGACCTTTCATTGACCCCCGGTCACCCGACCCGCAGGGGGGCTTTAAACTCATGACACAGCATACGAGTCATTGGTCGGATTGGCACCGACTTTCATGACGCATACGCTGTGTCATTGATCGGGAAGGGGTTAAAGGCAAATAAAAAACATCCAGGAAATAAGGCACAAATTGTATAAAAAAAGTCTAAAATTAAAGGGAAGCCATCATTAGAAAATTACCTATTGCTTAATTCAGTTTTTTTGTGTTACATATATTTTTTTATTTTCTAATTTTTTCAACATTCATTCTTATTAAACCAAAACAACAACTGTTGCAATTTTCACAATGTTCTCTGGGGCTTTGTATACTCAAATTTTCTTAGGCTCCACATGATTACAATGACTAATAACACCTCTATACACAACTCATAACACAGGACAAACAATAAGTAATGTCACCGCTGACCGTGCTACCCTTCACTTGTGACCTTTGCACACGCTCATTAAATTCTTGAATACAAAAGGTAGGGTTGGGGTCTGACCATTGTGGCTATGTACCATATGTTTCTGAGTCTTAAAGGGAACCTGTCGGCAGGATAGTGCACAGTAACCTACACATAATGTCAGGTCGGCGCCGTTATACTGAATAAAATGATACCTTGGTTGATGAAATCCGTCTTGTGGTTATTTAATCTTTATTCGTAGTTTTCAGTTAATGAGACATTAAAATAATTAAATGGACATTATAGACTAGATGGTGGCCCGATTCTAACGCATTGGGTATACTAGAATATGCATGTAGTTTTGCGGGCGAACTGCACCTATTGCTGATTGGGCGCGCCCAATCAGGCTAGCGCCGGTCTTCTCATGGCTGCGTCACCGCTGACCTCCGTGCAGCAGGAGATGAGCCGCGGCAACCGTCGGGAGATCAGCGGCTAGCGCCGCAGATCTCCCGACAGTAGGCGTGGTGTGCGTCTTTCAAATTCCGCGCCAATTCGCGGCCGGGCTGCGCCTGTCGTTGATTGGTCGCGACCAATCAGCGACGTGGGATTTCCGTTACAAACAGAGAGACAGACAGAATTAGACGATTATACAGTAGATGTGATCATGGCTGCTGAATGAGAATTTTTTTAAACATATTCTATGCAGTATGTAAAATAGGGGGCAGGTGACAGATCAGGGACTTGTCATAAGCCACACAGATGCATATCTAGGCAGAGGACCACATGAATACCCTCCCACAGGTCACCCACAGCTGCGTCCGCAGGCCGCCCTGGAGCACGGGAACCTCATTAACTGAAAATGAAGATTAAACAACAACCACAAGACGGATTTCATCACCCCGGGTATCATTTTAATCAGTATAACGGCGCTGACCTGACACTGCCTGTAGGTGACTGTGCACAATCCTGCTGACATGTTCGCTTTAGAAAAGCTATAGTGGCCAATGTGAAGACCTCTATATTTTATTTTTAATACAGATTGTGTTAAGAGAAAAAACAGTCAAACATTAAAAAAATATTTAACACAAAAAGCCTTATTTAAACAATAGATCTTTTTCTGATAGTAGCTTGTCTGCAATAAATTGTAGTATTAAAAAAATAACCAGTCAGTCAGAGATGGTATTCCAGAAAATATATTCTTTGCAAATTAATAGTTGGTTATTTGTGTGACTTCTTAAACAATGACCTATAATTTGTCATGAGAACGCCCTCATGGCATTTGGCCAGAGATTTTGTGTAAATGCCTATTCTCCTGGTTTTACAATCAGATCTCTGCCTGCTGTGATTCTGTGGTGATTTCACGCGGCAATGTCACTATGATTCTTTTTTTGTTTCCTCTTTTTATGGAACCTCATTTCTGGGTAAACTACTGTTTTCACCATGTGACAAGAACGGGTCACCAGTGTGGTGGAGAATGCGGGCACATCTCACACAGCCTAGGCTATGGTAAAGAGCTACCAGTCAGCGTTCACCTCAGGTTGCTGTATTAGTTGTCCTAACAGAAGTCTGTAAGTTTGCACAGAGAAGGGATGTGAACATATTTACAGTGTCACACAATGGGTTAGGAGCAGCCCATAATTTTGAGAATTTGACCTCTTCATAGAAACAAACTAGAATTCTGCTGCCCAAGTAAGTATCCATGATTATATGTGTTGCCCTCAAGAAGGCAAAGAATGATTTTCCAAAAAAAGTAGCCAGAAGAATTGTGCTCACACCTCCAGGAGCCCCCTTGTCCATTTCCCTCAGTACCTGATGTCACCTACAATGCCTTTTCTCTAAAATTCTTCTACACTTCAGTCATCAGCCTCAGCAGTAGAAGGGGTGCCCCTCCAGCCACCAAATGTGTTTGGGGTTCTAGTTAGAGGCATGTTGGATGCCATGTTGCTTTTGGCATCTTCAGTCTGTTAGAATTAAGCAGCCAACTTAAATGCATTCATTGTGAATGGAATGGTCAGAAAAAGCCAAGCACCATTCCAATGTTCAAAGCCAAGGTCTCAAAATCAATGGGAGACCTGGAGGTCAGACCATCAGAAATTAGCAAGATATTATCACCTATCCCATGGATAAGTGACGACTTGCCTAGTTGGAAATAGCTCTTTAAAGGGAATCTGTCACCCCATTTTCAGCCTATACGCTGCTGCCACAGCCATCAGGGGCTTATCTACAGCATTCTGTAATGCTGTAGATAAACTCCTGATTTAACCTGAACAATAAGAAAAATGAATTATATTATACTCACCTGGGCATCCGGTCTGGTGGGTGTCACCGTCCGGTCCGGTGCCTCCCTCTCTGACCTTTCCCGGCGCCTGCGCACTGCAGTACTTTACTGTGCCCTTAATAGGGCAGATAAAGAACACCTGCGCAGGAGCCAAGGGAGAAGTAAGAAGGAGGACGGTATCGTATGAAGATGGGAGGTGCCGGACCGTGACACCCACCGCACCCGACTCCGCCCCCCGGTGAGTATAATGTAACGTGTTATTCTTATCTTTCAGGTTTCATCGGGGGCTTATCTACAGAATGCTGTAGATAAGCCCCTGATGGCGGTGGAAGCAGCTTATAGGCCGAAAATTGGGTGACAGATTCCCATTAAAGGGAATCTGTTACCAAATAATTTTTACTACCCCATCTGAGAGCAGCAAAACTTGGGAGCAAAGTCCCTGATTCCAGCAATTTATCACCTGACATACTGGTCAGCTAGCTGCAGTTTTGATAAAATCACTGTCTTAGAACTACCAGCTCTCTGAATGACGAGCTGTGCATACCCACGTCCACAACACTGACAGCTTTGTATACATTGTGCTTAAGCAGAAAGCTGCCAATCAATCGTGGGTGTGAAGGTATAAAGAACTCATGTATATGGTGGACTACCCTAGTCCTCTAGTGATCATTCTCTGATTTTATCAAAAAGTACAGAAAGGAGCCCAGTAAGTGCCACATTGCTGGAATCAGTGTCTTTACATCATGCAGCTCTCAGATTAGGTGCTAAACACATGCTGATATGTAGCTTTTAACAATAGCTTGTTTCTGCTATCTGATGTGAAGCAACACCATATCACAGGAAAATATGAAACATCCCATGAAGCAGTCATTCATGCTGGGTTCAGATAACAGAGTATTATTGGAAGGCAAACTAAGGGGATGAACACAATATCAAAATATCGCACTTATAATGGGGTAATGGAAAACCATAGCCTGAAGTAATATCCAAATTTGAAAAAACTCATATAAAAGTCTCCAAATCATGAATAATCCTTTCTGGGAATGACACTTCAATGCATGTCATGAAATCTCTATAACAGACAGTAATCAAAGGCTGGCGATTGTCCCTTGAGCACAAATTATGTCACCTTCCCTGACCGCTATCAAAATGACTTACAGCTTAGAGCAAATGAAATAAATGGCGCTATATAAATGTATAAAAACGCTGATGTTGTTCTTCTTTAATGACTGCTAATGACATTGATAAAAGGTCACTACATTGGTGACAAAATACACACCTAAGTATATGTATGGATCATATACAGTATGTATCCTAAGAATGTATAAAAACTTTTTTTCCCCTAACTACGTCAAAAGCATAACACTTTTGTAAAATAAGAAAATGAAAAATTATACATATTTTTCATAAAAAATTATTTTTTGTGCAAATTTTAAAAGTAAATGCATTTAAACGCATTGTATTGTAACTTGTCTACTGCAGCTAATCAGAGGCTGTGGATTGGCTGCAGCCCTCAGTGTTTGTTCACATCACACCAGAATCAGGACACAAGTCTTTGTTACATCAGGCCTCCTAATGAGCCCTAATGGGTGAAACACGTCGAGGCGTATAATTCTCTATGGCTGGTGGCAGTTAACCAGATGAGTACCATCATTCTTGTGGCAGCAATATGCAGCATTCCTCATCATATCAGTTATATGTGGCTGTTTCTCTTTCCTGATTATCAGTTGTGGGGTTCCTCCTGCCATGAATGTGTTGCATCTCGGATCCTTCATTGACCTGATTGTAGTTTCAAGTTGGTTTAGCATTGTTACTCATCTGTGTTATTAACAATTGGCATTAAAAAGCAGTATCTATTGCAGCAGTTTTTTGAACTCAGTCTGCAAGCTTAGAAACCACTTCCATCTTATACACATGGTTAATGATGGGGTTATAACTTCTTTTGGGCAATATCATGCAGCATTTTTTGGCACATTTGAAATGTGGCATTGTTGGTCTTTTTGTTGCTATTGGAAAAAGTGTGAACATACACTGCATGCTTAGAAAACACTGATTTAACCAACATTAGGTTTTTCCTACAGTGCAGTGACCACATCTGAGTTGGCTCTAATAGTTTTCTGAGCACCATTTTTTCATCTATACCAACTATTAGTTGGCAGTGTAAGCAGTATCTAATTTCTGCAGCAACTTTTGAAATTTAGTCTGCACGTTAAGAGACTACAGTCTATTTTGGCAAACCAAGGGCCCAAACCCCTGGAGTATTGTTATCCTTTGACCACTTGTGAAATTATTTCAATCGTCACCAATTGCCTATTGTGTTCTTTTTTGTTTTTAATTGGGGTCTAGGGTCCTCTTAGATATAGGATCGTCTATGTCTATTGATAGGGGTTCCTTTAGGACATCGGGCAGGAGGGTTCCCCTAGTGGCTGTAGAGTGTTACAGGGCTCCCAGGGTCAGCCATCGTGGAGCGGGGGTGCCACAACGTTCCACCCTAGGGTGCCAACCTCCACAGCCAGGAAGGCGACAGCCTAGTTGACGCAAGAGGGACTTCTAGCTTACCCATTTTTAATTGGTAATTTTGGAACACGGTTGTTTTTGTTTGTGCACTTTTTTTGGTGTGAACCATTGCATATGGTTTTTCAATCAATAAAGATAATTTTTAGGGATATATATGATTTAGCAGCCCTCAGTGTTTGGTCAGAGCGGAAGACAGCTCAGATGAAATAATAAAGGCTTCAGCAGATCAGTGGTTGTTGATTGGCTGCTGCACTCATGTGACATAATGAGTGAGTGCCAGGAAAGAGAGAGTGCTGTGATCAGGGGAACAGTGCCGAAAAGTGGTGAAGCAGGTAGTCTGCGATTTTTTTTTTATCTTATGATGAACATTTTAGCCGTTACTATGTTGTTCAGTAGTAAACAACCACTTTTCAAGAGACTGTTTCTTTCATATGATCCGTTTTGTTAGAAGAGTCCTCCAACCTTTAGCTTATCACACTATGTCTCACTGCTGGAACCTACCATTTTTCCTGTTAAAAATCATTAAGGTGGTAGCAGAACCCAGGTGAAATATCACATTACACACCTACTGAAATAAATGAGAGCCATCCCCATCTGTTAACTCAAGATTCCAGGTACAGAAAACTCAGACAAGCGCCTGAGGATTTATTTAAGATGGCTAAGAGCACTTCGTGTTTGTAGCTGTATTCTTAATTATTACACATAATATGATAAATGAAACAATTACCGAACAGTGCAGGACCCACATAACACTGCTGAACGTATAAGCAGCCAAAAGGTAGAGAAAAACCAAGTCACAGCCACAGTTGTGACTTTCTTTATCAAAGTGCAAAGGAAATGTTTCTAGGAAAAATTAAGAAAATAATAATAAAAAAAAAACATTTCAAAGACCTCACAGCAGTAGTCATTTTCCATATCCTGACCCTCCTAGGAAAGAAACATAACAGGAACCAGACACTCCAGCCGGCAGGGCTCCTTGGCACATTGACTACATTTCTTTGAATATTTCGGAAATTCAATGGGCCTATCGGTTAGAAAACAATCAATTACAGGAATCAACTGTGAATAGAGCAAATTACCTTTCTTGCAAAAAGGAAGAAACTACCGTATCTCATCAGCATGGCCTGACGGACTAGCACCCCAAAATAGGCGCAGCACATGGGTTTCTGGCTTGGCATGTTGCATGGCTGGGGACAGGGCCGCCATCAGGGCATGACAGCCCTTACTGCTGTATGGGGCCCGGTGAACAGCAGTACAGAAGGGGGGCCCGCATGTCAGGGGCCCCACTCCTGTGCTTTTAGTCATCGGGCCCCAAGTAATGTGTGCTGCGGCCAGGCCCTAAGCGTTGTGGCCGCGCCTGCGGTGCGGCGCGCACACATCAGAAAAGCAGCAACAGCGGCCGACGTCAGATGAAAGCTGTGCAGAAATGAAAGAGGTGAAGGACCTGTGGTGACGTCTTCAGCTCCGCCCCCTGATCACATGACGATGACGTCACCACAGGTCCTTCAGGTCACAGCAGCAGCTGCATCTTCACTGCAGGAGCGCGGTCAGGTAAGTAGAAAGTTGGTTTTTTTTATTTAAATACTGACAGCGTCCAATATGTTTCCCTGGCAGGATGAAGACACATGGACCATGTGTCTCCATCCTACCAGGGCAGGATTGGAGATACAGGGGGTAGAATGGAGATACAGGGGGTAGAATGGAGATACAGGAGGCAGAATGGAGATACAGGAGGCAGAATGGAGATACAGGAGGCAGAATGGAGATACAGGGGGCAGAATGGAGATACAGGGGGCAGAATGGAGATACAGGGGGCAGAATGGAGATACAGGGGGCAGAATGGAGATACAGGGGGCAGAATGGAGATACAGGGGGCAGAATGGAGATACAGGGGGCAGAATGGAGATACAGGGGGCAGAATGGAGATACAGGGGGCAGAATGGAGATACAGGGGGCAGAATGGAGATACAGGGGGCAGAATGGAGACGCGGGGGCAGAATGGAGACGCGGGGGCAGAATGGAGACGCGGGGGCAGAATGGAGACGCGGGGGCAGAATGGAGACGCGGGGCATGATTGGAGACGCGGGGCATGATTGGAGACGCGGGGCATGATTGGAGACGCGGGGCATGATTGGAGACGCGGGGCATGATTGGAGACGCGGGGCATGATTGGAGACGCGGGGCATGATTGGAGACGCGGGGCATGATTGGAGACGCGGGGCATGATTGGAGACGCGGGGCATGATTGGAGACGCGGGGCATGATTGGAGACGCGGGGCATGATTGGAGACGCGGGGCATGATTGGAGACGCGGGGCATGATTGGAGACGCGGGGCATGATTGGAGACGCGGGGCATGATTGGAGACGCGGGGCATGATTGGAGACGCGGGGCATGATTGGAGACGCGGGGCATGATTGGAGACGCGGGGCATGATTGGAGACGCGGGGCATGATTGGAGACGCGGGGCATGATTGGAGACGCGGGGCATGATTGGAGACACGGGGCATGATTGGAGACACGGGGCATGATTGGAGACACGGGGCATGATTGGAGACACGGGGCATGATTGGAGGCACGGGGCATGATTGGAGGCACGGGGCATGATTGGAGACACGGGGCATGATTGGAGACACGGGGAAGAAGAATGGAGATACGGGGAAGAAGAATGGAGATACGGGGCAGGATTGAATACACTGGGGGCAGGATTGGAGACAGATGGGGCAGGGTTGGAGACAGATGGGGCAGGATGGATACGATGGAGACAGATGGGGCAAGATGGGGAGATCATATGGGGCAGAATGGATACTCTTGAGGGCAGGATGAGAGAACATATGGCTGAAGCCAGGAATGAGACACACGGGGGTCAGGATGGGGGATATTATTACCACCATAGGGGCTAATTAAAGAATATTATTACTGCAGTGATGTATTTATTTTATTTTTTGAGTATACTGTTTTAAATGGGGGGGCTTTCCTGTTACTGTGCAGAGTGATACTATATCACCTTTTTTTCTTCATGTGGTGTAATGTAGAAGTTGGGAAAAAAATAAGTAATGTGTTCTGCAAGCAGAGCTCTAGATAACTGTTATTTCCTGCAGAGAGGAGCCCTGGCTGGAAGACGTGATGGCGATCTGTGCTGGATTAAAGATGAAAAGCGAAGATGAAGGACTTCACCTAGAGACGTCACTGGCGAGTTAGTGTGTTACCTATATACTGTATACTATATACAGAGCTCCTGTGTATAATGTCATGGATCACTGCATTACCTGTATGCAAATGGCCGGCCTCTTCAGAGAAAAAGAGGACTTGAACTCTATAGCGCCACCTGTTAGTAGTAGCGATCCTACAAGTCACAATCAACCCTTTAACGAGTCTTGTAATATGACTTAGGATAAGTCATATGACTTATCCTAAGTCATATTACAAGACTCGTTAAAGGGTTGATTGTGACTTGTAGGATCGCTACTACTAACAGGTGGCGCTATAGAGTTCAAGTCCTCTTTTTTGCTGAAGAGGCAATTTGCATATTATTTTCCCAGAGGAGCACTGCACGGCGAATAAGCCTCATTATTACCTTGACAAGCCAGAGCTGGCATGTCACTCTCCACAAGGAGAAACCTTACCCCTTAGACCTGTATTAACTGTACACAGACATTGCATACTAAGTACAGGTCTCCTGTGTATAATGGCACTTATGGTGAAAGTATTGTGTTATTTTAATACTGATCAGTATTGTAGTATTCAGTCACCATGTGGTGGTAATATGTGGTCTGGACATGGTGTAGCGGTATTTGTTCCTTGTATGTGGTATTATTCGGTCACTGTGGTGGTAAAATGTGGTCTGGTCATGGTGTGGCGGTATTTTTTCCTTGTATGTGATATTATTTTGTCACTGTGGTGGTAATATGTGGTCTGGACATGGTGCGGTGGTATTTGTCCCTTGTATGTGCTATTATTTGGTCACTTTGTGGTGGTAATATGTGGTCTGGACATGGTATAGCGGTATTTGTTCCTTGTATGTGATATTATTGGTCATTTTAAATATTGAAAAATAAATAAAAATATATCTAAATTGTATTGCATATTTTAACAAATATTTAATACAGTAGAGTAGAGCTCGGCCAAAAGTGTCTACCCTGTTATGGTGGTGGCTTAAAAAATCTTTTGGCCAAAACAAAAGCTGCCAAAAGATTATATGGCTATATGTATGATCTCGTGATGGGAACTGTTAATGTGTGATAGGTGATAAGTGGAGTTTTTCCAAGAGAGAGCAGTGGGACTGTGGACAGTTGGAGGGGTGGAGGGCAGGACTGGGGTGGAGTCTGGGTGGAGTCTCAAGGGGGCCCCGAAAATTTTGCCAGTATGGGGCCCCGAAATTCCTAGTGGCAGCCCTGGCTGGGGAAAAAAGTCATACACTGACTAACAGGGCAGCCAATTTTCCTTGGTGGTACTTGTGAGATAAGTTTCTCACAGAGCAGAAGAAACTAATTTGCATATTATTTCTCCCAGGGATCAACATTTCTTCTTTTCTCTACTCTATGTAGAAACATGAATTCTGGTGTCCCTGCAAAAATCACTCTTCTCCTTAAAGAAGTTGTCCACTACTTGGATAACTTCCTGCCATACCCCTTGCTGGCCCAAATAAAATAATAAAGCCTATACTCACATCCCAAGCCAGTGACGGTCCTGGGTCTCCCGTGCGGTGTTGTGACATGTGACGCCGGCACCCAATCAGCGCTGGCATCACTGTCTCTGCCTTCGGACAAACTGAACATGAAGAGGAAAGTCTGGGATCAGCTGCAACCCGGACTTCCCCTTCATGATCGATTTGTCCAAACTCCAAAGAGACTTTTGCACTGACTCATGAGTCATGCAGGGAAAATTGACCTCCTGTTTCTATATAGAGCTTTACAAGGATTCAGCTAGTCAGTATTTAATCACATGATGTCATAGACCTAATGGAAGACAGAAGAATTATCTGGGGAGAAAGGCAAAATGAGCAATTGTAAGTCCAGTGTCTTGCGAAAGTATTCAGCCCCCTGGAACTTTTCAACCTTTTCCCACATATCATGCTTCAAACATAAAGTTACCAAATGTAAATTTTTGGTGAAGAATCAACAACAAGTGGGACACAATTGTGAAGATGATCGAAATTTATTGGTTATTTTACATTTTTGTGGAAATTCAAAAACTGAAAAGTGGGGCGTGCAATATTATTCGGCCCCTTTAACTTAATACTTTGTTGCGCCACCTTTTGCTGTATTTACAGCTGCAAGTCGCTTGGGGTATGTCTCTATCAGTTTTGTACACCGAGAGACTGAAATTCTTGCCCATTCTTCCTTGGCAAACAGCTCGAGCTCAGTGAGGTTTGATGGAGATAGTTTGTGAACAGCAGTTTTCAGCTCTTTCCACAGATTCTCGATTGGATTCAGGTCTGGACTTTGACTTGGCCATTCTAACACCTGGATACGTTTATTTATGAACCATTCAATTGTAGATTTTGCTTTATGTTTGGGATCATTGTCTTGTTGGAAGACAAATCTCCGTCCCAGTCTCAGGTCTTTTGCAGACTCCAACTGGTTTTCTTCAAGAATGGTCCTGTATTTGGCTCCATCCATCTTACGATCAATTTTAACCATCTTCCCTGTCCCTGCTGAAGAAAAGCAGGCCCAAACCATGATGCTGTCACCACCATGTTTGACAGTGGGGATGGTGTGTTCAGGGTGATGAGCTATGATGCCTTTCGCCAAACATATCGTTTGGCATTGTTGCCAAAAAGTTCGATTTTGGTTTCATCTGACCAGAGGACCTTCTTCCACATGTTTGGTGTGTCTCTCAAGTGGCTTGTTGCAAACTTTAAACGACACTTTTTATGGATATCTTGGAAAAATGGCTTCTTGCTACTCTTCCATAAAGGCCAGATTTGTGCAGTGTACGACTGATTGTTGTCCAATGCACAGACTGTCCCACCTCAGCTGTAGATCTCTGCAGTTCATCCAGAGTGATCATGGGCCTCTTGGCTGCATCTCTGATCAGTCATCACCTTGTTTGAGATGAAAGTTTAGAGGGACGGCCGGGTCTTGGTAGATTTGCAGTGGTATGATACTCCTTCCATTTCGATATGATCGCTTGCACAGTGCTCGTTGGGATGTTTAAAGTTTTGGAAATCATTTTGTATTCAAATGGGCTTTAAACTTCTCCACAACAGTATCACGGACCTTCCTGTTGTGTTCCTTGGTCTTCATGATGCTCTCTGTGCTTCAAACAGAACCCTGAGGCTGTGTGAACACGATGCGGATATCCAGCGGAGCCGCAGCGGATTTTTCCGTGCAGAAATGCTGCATATCCGCATTGTGATGTAGAGTAGCATTTAAATCTTTGAAAAAAAAAAAAAAACCCGCTGTGCAGATGCTGCGGATTTTTCCGCGCGGTTTTCCAGCGGTACAAAATCCGCAGCATGTTACTTCTTTTGTGCGGTTTTCCACCTCCCTTGTCTCCAAATCCGTAGGGGGGAATCCACAGTGGAAAACCGCAAGAAAACCGCATTAAAAATGGAAGAAATCCGCAGGAAAAATGCAGGACATTTGACCTGCGGATTTCTTCAATTCTGCGTGGAAAAATCCGCACTGCAAAAAAGTCCGTCTGCACTCAGCCTTAGACTATCACAGAGCAGGTGCATTTATATGGAGACTTGATTGCACACAGGTGGATTATATTTATCATCATTAGTCATTTAGGACAACATTGGATCATTCAGAGACCCACGATGAACTTCTGGAGTGAGCTTGCTGCACTGAAAGTAAAGGGGCCGAATAATATTGCACGCCCAACTTTTCAGCAAAAATTTTGAAAGTTTTGCAATTTTCAAACAATTTTTGTACATTTCCCTCATGTCAACTTTACATCAGCACAATTTTTGAAACGTAGTTTTTTTTGTTAGGACGTTATAAAACTTAAAAGTTGACCAGCGATTTCTTATTTTTCCCAAAAAATTGACAAATCCATTTTTTGAAGGGACCACCTGACATTTGAAGTGACTTTGGAGGGGTCAATATGACAGAATACACCCAAAATTGACACCATTCTAAAAACTGCACCGCTCAGAGTGCGCAAAATAACATTCAAGAAGTTTATTAACCCTTCGGGTGCTTCACGAAAATTATAGCAATGTGGAAAGAAAAATTAACATTTAACTTTTTTCACCAAAAATTTACTTTAGACCCAAACTTTTATTTTCACAAGGGTAACAGGAGAAAATGGACCATTGCATTTGTTGTTCAATCTCTCCTGAATATGCCAATACCTCAAAAGCCACTGTTTGGGCACATAGTAGGGCTCAGAAGGGAGGGAGCACCATTTGACTTTTTGAACGCAAAATTGGCTGGAATCAATGGCAGGCACCATGTCGCATTTGGAGACCCCCTGATGTAACTAAACAGTGGAAATCCCCCAATTCTAACTCCAACTTTAACACAGCCCTAACCCCAATACACCCCTAACCTTAATCCCAACCCTAGACCCAACACCACAACCCCAACTGCAAAGAATGGAAAAAAAAAATACTATTTTCTTATTTTGATCACTGTGATAGGATTTATCACAGTGATCAAAATGAACCAATAGGAAAAATCTCGTAGTGCTGCCGGGCGGATCTCGGCAGGTGCACTGCGCGTGCGCCCGACATTTTCTTTTTTCTTCTAGGAAGATGACGTGGAATAACGGGGGAAGGGGCAGGGGGGTCCGGCGAGACCCCATTTCTCTCTCCTCTGGTATGCTAGATCATATCAGAAGAGAGAGAAATTAATTGAAAATCTGACTCTTTTTTTGCGATAACTGTTATTCGGTGAATAACAGCAATCACAAAACGGGATGGTAAAAACCAACCTGAATCGTGTTCTCTGGGGTCTCAGCTACCCCTAGTAGCTGAGACCCCAGAAATATACCGACGCTGGGGGGTGCTATACACTTATTTCTCAGCACCATTAAAAAGCGGAACTGAAGAATAAGTACCCTTAACTGTCGCCGCTAAAAGGTGTATCGGTCCAAACATCTTTTTATGCAATCCGCAAGCAGTGAATTTCTCTCAGGCTAGGTTCATATTGCGTTATGGCATTGCGTTTAACGCATCCGTTAACACACCCATAGACTGCCATAACGTAGCGCATCGCTAACACGTCATAATCGGCATGCGTTAGCGATGTGCCGTCATTCTGTGACGGACCCTCGGACGCGGTCTCCAGCATTCAAGGGTCCGTCACTGCTAACGCACTTGCATAAAGCGATCAAAAATAAGAGTAGCATTAGCGCAGTCCATTTAACGCATACGATGAACGGACTGCTCTAACGCAATATGAGCCAGGCCTTACAGGTACACTGCGTTTAAGGTGCAGATTTTTCCCCATATACTTAAATTAGATGCGGAAAATCAGCAAGTAAAACAGACATAGGCAACACGTAAAAAAAAATACATGTAATCCGCACGTGACTATTTCAATAAAGTTTTGTCAAAGACAAATACCAAGAAGTATCAAAAACAAAGCAGCTTTGTATAAAACATAACATACCAACAAGAGGAGACAGAAATCCCAGCGTACAAAACATATGATAAAACAAACGAATAAAAAAAAAAGTTCAAGTAACCTAATTTAGCTAAAATAGGTGCAAAAAGTCTGCATCAAATACCGCGGGAACGTAGTCTGACACTTTATTTTTGTTACGATGGAGAACGAATGACTGCAGAACAAAGCTTAAAATATGAGAGTGTGGCTAATACTATAAGGTCAAACATGGCAGTAACAGGACATTACTCTGAAATATAACACAAGAACACGACTGGAGTTAAATTCAAGTACACAGATGATTACACACAGTAAAGCAATAATAGGCTAATGGTCCGCCATAAACTGCCTCCATTATACAGTAATTAAAGTCTATTGAACCATTAACAAGGAGATTCATGTCAGAACCATCACTAGATCACAGGCTAGTCAATCTTGGGGGGGAAAGATGAAGGGATGGAGCACAGGTATGCAGCTCTGAGGATGAAAAGGGTAGAAAGCAGTAGAGATCACAACCAACAATACCTGGCCGCCCTGTCAGGCAGGTACATGCCAGGATCAGCACGCCAAGGGTTCTTATAAAAACAAAGCACAAAACTAATCAAGTAATGTTCCCTCACTGAGCGTGACCAAGGTTCACACAAGTGTATAAAAATCGTTCAGTCTCATCCAGAAAGCAGGAGGTTTATTTCTCACTTCTCATCCGTATGCAATCTGATTTTTTACAGCAACAGCTGTTCATTTATAGTTTCCTATGTTACAGAATGGCAATATATCTGTAAAATGCAGAAGCCTGTTTGCGCACAAATGGGTGAGTCTCATCCAATTTTCAAACAGATCCAGTGCACGACTTTTTGCACGTGCAGATTCGGCCAGTGAAAAAAGATTAAAAATCGCTCTGTAGTGTGAATGAGCCCTTATAGTTCTTCTCCAACAAGTAAAGTAGATATACAAACACAGAAGCGCACATATTTGACCTCCTTTTTTGCAAGCTGTTTAAGGATGATAAAATAGTGTAATCCTCAACGCTATACTTTCCTACAAAGGAGAAGTATATGTGACATAGTAATCCAAAGACACGTATAAAAAAACCTGACTTTAAGGCTATGTGCACACGTAGCGTTTTAAAACACTTACTAAAAACCGGACTCCTTCCCAGAAATCGCGCGGTTTTTTCCGCGCGCTTTCACCGCGATTATGATCGCGATTTTGCCGCGATTTTCGCGTGCGATATTCAAGCACTTTCCAAGCGATTTGAAGCATCGCTTGTAAAGTGATTGACAGGTTGGTCACACTCGTCAAACATAGTGTTTGACAAGTGTGACCAGGTTTTTACTATTGAGGCCGCCTATGCGGCATCAATAGTAAAAGATAGGATGTTAAAATGCTAAAAAAAAAATAAAAAAAAAATCGGGATATATTTACCTTCCGGCGTCCCGCGATGCATTCCCGGCCTCAGCGTTCCCAGTTATGCCTTGCGAGACCTGTGATGAGGTAGTCTCGCGTTGCTATAGCGATCTCGCGAGACCGCTAGAGTCACGCGAGACTACGTCATTACAGGGCCTTGCCACAAGGCATTACTGGGAACGCTTAGGCCGGGAATGCATCGCGGGACGCCGGAAGGTAAATATACCCCGATTTTTTATTTTTTATTCTTTTTTTACAGGGGTATGGTACCCAGGGCCTGGAGGACAGTCTCCTCTCCTCCACATCGTGGGTACCAACCGCACATGAGACGCTTAACTTCCCGCATGGTGGGCATAGCCACATGCGGGAAGTAAGCGATTCTCATGCATTCCTATGGGTGCGGAATTGCGGCAATTCTTTGCGATTCCGCACAAAAGAATGAGCATGCTGCGATTTTTTCCGCGATGCGATTCCGCCGCGGAAAAAAAAAGCGCAGCATTAGCACAGCATGTGCGGAATGCCATAGGAATGCATGGGGGGCGTTCTGTACACGATTTTTAAGCGTTTTCGCGCCGAAAATCACGGCAAAAACGCTTAAAAAATCGCTACGTGGGCACACAGCCTAAGGCGTTTTTGTAAGCGTTTCCGCAGCATTTGAGCCGGATCAGACGCTGCAGAAACGCTTAAAAGAAGCTTCCCATTAAATGTAATGCATTTTTAGCTTTTTGTGCCAATGCATGCGTTTTTTTCCGATCAGGAAACGCTTAGAGGCTAAAAACACAGCATGCTCATTAGTTTCCGCATAGCTCCGCGTTTTTAGCTGTTTCCAATGTTCCCAGAAAACGCGCAGAACTAAAACACGCGGTTTCTGAGAAGGAGTCCGGTTTTGTAAGCGTTTAGAAACGCTAACGTGGGCACATAGCCTATGGGTATGTGCACACGCTGCGGAGTCCGCTGCGTTTCCGCAGCGTTTTTGGCCGCTGCGGACCCGCAGCAGTTTTAGCTGCGGTGTACAGTACCATTCAAATGAATGGTAAAAAAAAAACGCTGTGTAGACGTTGCGGAAAAATCCGCGCGGATTTGCTGCGGTTTTGAAACCGCAGAAAGAAGGGACATGTCAATTCTTTCTGCGGAATCCGCAGCGGGTTCCTATCTCCACCATTGTGGAGATGGTGAATCCGCAGGACCAAACCGCAGATAATCCGCAGGTCTTTTGACCTGCGGTTTTTGCAAAATCCGTGCGGATTAATCTGCAGCGGATTCCGCAGCGTCTGCACTAGGGTGACCGGATCTCATATGGGGGGGAAAATATGTCAGAATCTTGTTCGTCTGGACCCCACAAAACGATTCCCCTTTCCAGATATTGAGAGAGCCAAAATTTGAGCTCGATCAAACGACGTTAACCCGTGCCGCTCGTCGCTCAAAGTTTGAAAAAAATCCAAATTGAGGTATTTTAAGATTTAGGTATTTTGCATAGTCTGTTAGACTATAAAGAATGTAACAACAACATTGCAGAAATAGCCCTGACCAAATTTTCGAACCATTTGTGGTATTTGAATGCAGAGTTGGTGGGATTATCGTTTTTTGATCCCACCATTACAGACAATGAAAAGTTGTTAATGGCTAATAAATTGCTCAGTAGCACAGATGAACCATCAGAGCATGCTAACCTACATGAGTTGATAATTTTACATAGTTATCTAATCTATTCTAGAGCTTTTGTTAAAGTAGTTTTTGAAACGTCAGAATATAATGCTCGGCATTTGCTTACAACTTGCAGGACATATTGCTTTTGTTCTTCATCTTTTGTCAGAAGGTCGTTAAAGTCGGTTACTTACTACCTCTTTTAATTTTTCTTTCCTAACTTTTGGCTTTACAACCATAGCATGCTCTGATGGTTCATCTGTGCTACTGAGCAATTTATTAGCCATTAACAACTTTTCATTGTCTGTAATGGTGGGATCAAAAAACGATAATCCCACCAACTCTGCATTCAAATACCACAAATGGTTCGAAAATTTGGTCAGGGCTATTTCTGCAATGTTGTTGTCACATTCTTTATAGTCTAACAGACTATGCAAAATACCTAAATCTTAAAATACCTCAATTTGGATTTTTTCAAACTTTGAGCGACGAGCGGCACGGGTTAACGTCGTTTGATTGAGCTCAAATTTTGGCTATCTCAATATCTGGAAAGGGAAATCGTTTTGTGGGGTCCAGACGGACAAAATTCCGACATCGATTTTTTGCGGTCACCCTAGTCTGCACACACCCTTACACTTTGCCTATGATCCAAGCCTATTTGAGCTTTTTTGGTAATGTAGCATTATAGAATATTTCACAGCAATGTTAAGACTATGTGCACACACAGCGCTTTTGATACATTTTTTTCTGCAGCCAAACATGCTCTCTTGGCAGTAAAAATGCTGACTTCAAAACAGGTTTTGCGGAGTTTTTTGTTAGCTGAGGATTGCATGTGTGTTTAGTCCACACTTTCTCATTGCTTTCTATAGGTGAAAAACGGTGCAAAACCGCAGAATGAACGGACCTGCTGCAGATTTATAAATTGCCTCAGCTCTCCAATTCAGTTGTCACGCTCGTGCCTTGGCTGAATGGCGCGAGCCGGGGGGGTTGTGGCCCCACTGTGCCACAAACCAGACTACCCTGGAAGGGGCGTAACTACGGCAGCTACCATGGTCTTCACTGGAGCCTCTGATGGTGAGGTCAGGCTTGTGCGGCAGGTAGCTGCCGGGTGCCACTCCAGGGTGGTGTCTGGCTGTGGCTGCTGATCCCACTCGGGAACAGGACACCTGGACAGGTGCGAGTGACAAACAGGCTGAGACACAGGACAGGCGGGCACGGCTTGGAGACAAAGGACAGGCGGGCACGGCTTGGAGACACAGGACAGATTGGCGTGGTATGAGAAGGAGCGGTAGGGACCTGTTCACACAGCAGGTGTAGGCAGGAGGGAGTGGTGTATGCTGGAACAGGATCTGGATCTGTTCACACAGGAGGTGCAGGTATGGATATAGGCAGGAAGGAGTGGAATATGAAGGAACAGGTTTAGACCTGTTCACACAGGAGGTGCAGGCAGGCAGAGCCGCAGGAGTGCGGAGCAGGCAGAGCCGCAGGAGTGCAGACAGAGCGGCTAGGGAGCCGTGCAGACAGAGCGGCTAGGGAGCCGTGCAGACAGAGCGGCTAGGGAGCCGTGCAGACAGAGCGGCTAGGGAGCCGTGCAGACAGAGCGGCTAGGGAGCCGTGCAGACAGAGCGGCTAGGGAGCCGTGCAGACAGAGCGGCTAGGGAGCCGTGCAGACAGAGCGGCTAGGGAGCCGTGCAGACAGAGCGGCTAGGGAGCCGTGCAGACAGAGCGGCTAGGGAGCCGTGCAGACAGAGCGGCTAGGGAGCCGTGCAGACAGAGCGGCTAGGGAGCCGTGCAGACGCACAGATAAAGCGGCGAGGGAGCCGTGCAGACGCACAGATAAAGCGGCGAGGGAGCAGACGCACAGATAAAGCTGCGAGGGTGCAGACGCACAGATAAAGCTGCGAGGGTGCAGACGCACAGATAAAGCTGCGAGGGTGCAGACGCACAGATAAAGCTGCGAGGGTGCAGACGCACAGATAAAGCTGCGAGGGTGCAGATGCACAGATAAAGCTGCGAGGGTGCAGATGCACAGATAAAGCTGCGAGGGTGCAGATGCACAGATAAAGCTGCGAGGGTGCAGATGCACAGATAAAGCTGCGAGGGTGCAGATGCACAGATAAAGCTGCGAGGGTGCAGATGCACAGATAAAGCTGCGAGGGTGCAGATGCACAGATAAAGCTGCGAGGGTGCAGATGCACAGATAAAGCTGCGAGGGTGCAGATGCACAGACAGGAGGGGCACAAGGAAAGACACTGCAGAGAAGGAACCACAAACAAGGAGACAGACAGAGGTAAGACTGAGTCCAGACAGAGACACCGGGACAAAGACACAGGGACCAGGATATTCTGCCTCCTGGCAGGCGGACAGAGAACAGACAAGGCACTGGGAACAAGACTCAAGGATCAGGATATTCTGCCTCCTGGCAGGCGGACAAGATACAAAGCGAGACAGAGTATTCTTACAGAGAAGGAGATACACAGAACAGGGCCTGGCTTCCTCAGTAGAAAGATACTAACTGAGTATAGACACTGCACAGACAATGTTTCAGTGGGAGTGGCGAAACTAAATAGTCAAGGGCTCAAGGTGATTGGTAAGGGACAGACTACACAGGTGAACCCTGACTGCATAAGAACCAGAGAGTTCAGGCGCCGCCCACCTATACACACAGTCTGGAGACATGGAGAGCAGAGGCACAGAGCTGGCAACAGACAGAATTCACAGCATGGCTTGAAGCAGAAAGTAAGTTGGTGTGCGGGGATGGGAGGCCATGCAGTGATGCCAGCAGGGTTGTTACATCAGTGAACAGGATTTCTTAAGTCTGATGGTATTTCGGTATGTCTACATACAACAGGTCCTAGTCCAATAAGATTATAACTTTTGCAGTAATGTAAAGCACCAGTGCAACGACTGAAATCACATGCAGATTAGCGTGGAAGTACACGGGTGGGCTGATACAATTGCAAGCACACTGACATGCCCCAATTCTGACATATGTAATGACTTCAAATCAGGCATGGTTAATTGTTTCGGTATGGCAGTGCAGGTCTTAGTACTTGAGGTGGGAAAATTGCCCTGCTAGCTTCCCTTTAATGCAATCTGGGTTATTTCAGTATCACAGGCATAGAAGTGAGTTAGGGTATTTGCACACGCTGCGGATTCTGCTGCGGATCCGAAGCGGTTTTGGTCCTGCGGATCTGCAGCAGTTTTTGCTGCGGCGTACAGTACCATTATTTTCAATGGAAAACAAAAACCGCAGTGCACATGCTGCGGATTTTTCTGCGCGGATTTGCTGCGGTTTCAAAACCGCAGCATGTCACTTCTTTGTGCGGAATCCGCAGTGGTTTTACACCTACTCCATTGTACAGGTGTCAAACCGCAGGGGAAACCCGCAGGATAATCCGCAGATAAACCGCAGGTCTTTTGACCTGCGGATTTACCTGCGGATTTTGCAAAATCCACGCAGAAAAATCTGCAGCAGTATCCACAGCATGTGCACACACCCTAATAGTAGCAGACACAGAAACCGACTAATGATCATCGTAGTATGGATTACTAGGCATAGCAATGAGTAATAGTAGCATGGACACAGAACCCGACTAATGATCATTGTAGCATGATTACTAGGCATAGCAATTAGTAATAGTAGCATGGACAGGACACAGATCCTGACTAATGGTCATTGTAGCATAGATTACTAGGCACAGCAATGAGTAATAGCACGGCCGGACACAGAACCCGACTAATGATCATTGTAGTATGGATTACTAGGCACAGCAATGAGTAATAGTAGCATGGACACAGAACCCGACTAATGATCATTGTAGCATGGATTACTAGGCATAGCAATGAGCAATAGTAGCATGGACACAGATCCTGACTAATGGTCATTGTAGCATGGATTACTAGGCACAGCAATGAGTAATAGCACGGTCGGACAAAGAACCCGACTGATGATCATTGTAGTATGGATTACTAGGCATAGCAATGAGTAATAGTAGCATGGACACAGAACTCAACTAATGATCATTGTAGCATGGATTACTAGGCATAGCAATGAGCAATAGTAGCATGGACACAGATCCTGACTAATGGTCATTGTAGCATAGATTACTAGGCACAGCAATGAGTAATAGCACGGTCGGACAAAGAACCCGACTAATGATCATTGTAGTATGGATTACTAGGCACAGCAATGAGTAATAGTAGCATGGACACAGAACCCGACTAATGATCATTGTAGCATGGATTACTAGGCATAGCAATGAGCAATAGTAGCATGGACACAGATCCTGACTAATGGTCATTGTAGCATGGATTACTAGGCACAGCAATGAGTAATAGCACGGTCGGACAAAGAACCCGACTAATGATCATTGTAGTATGGATTACTAGGCACAGCAATGAGTAATAGTAGCACGGACACAGATCCTGACTAATGATCATTGTAGCATGGATTACTAGGCATAGCAATGAGTAATAGTAGCACGGACACAGAACCCGACTAATGGTCATTGTAGCATGGATTACTAGGCATAGCAATGAGCAATAGTAGCACGGACACAGAACCCGACTAATGGTCATTGTAGCATGGATTACTAGGCATAGCAATGTGTAATAGTAGCACAGACATAGAACCTGACTGATCATTGTAGCATGGATTACTAGGCATAGCAATGAGCAATAGTAGCATGGACTCAGAACCCGACTAATGGTCATTGTAGCATGGAATACTAGGCATAGCAATGAGCAATAGTAGCTTGGACACAGAACCCAACTAATGGTCATTGTCGCATGGATTACTAGGCATAGCAATGAGTAATAGTAGCACAGACATAGAACCCGACTGATCATTGTAGCATGGATTACTAGGCATAGCAATGAGCAATAGTAGCATGGACTCAGAACCCGACTAATGGTCATTGTAGCATGGAATACTAGGCATAGCAATGAGCAATAGTAGCTTGGACACAGAACCCGACTAATGGTCATTGTCGCATGGATTACTAGGCATAGCAATGAGTGAGTAATAGTAGCACGGACACAGAACCCGACTAATTGTCATTGTAGCATGGATTTCTAGGCATAGCAATGAATAATAGCAGCATAGACACAGAACCCGACTAATGGTCATTGTAGCATGGATTACTATGCATAGCAATGAGTAATAGTAGCACGGACACAGAACCCGACTAATGATCATTGTAGCATGGATTATAGCAATGAGTAACACGGACACAGAACCCAACTAATGGTCATTGAAGTAGGGATTACTGAATATCAAAACTATTTCATCACCACTAGCAGCCATAAACAACGTTTTTTCACCACCCCGAATATGCCGACAAGTTACTGTCCCTGGCAGGTGCTGCAGTACTTGTCACTTCTGCAGCGGCACCAGAAACAAACATTGAATGCATTTCATAATAAGTAACCATTAGGCTATGTGCACACATCCGGAATTCCCACGGATTTTATGCGTTTTTGCCGCCTTTTTTCACCGCAAAAACGCATAAAATAAGCAACCCATTGAATCAATGGCATTCCGCCCATGCTGTGCTAATGTTGCGTATTTTTCCGCGGTAAAATCGCATCGCGGAAAAATACGAAGCATGCTCATTCTTTTTGTGGAATCTCGGGAATTCCGCACAAATAGGAATGCATTGTTCCGCTTACTTTTCGCATGTGGCTATAAGTAAGCGGAAAATGTGCGGATGGTACCCAGGGTCTGGAGGAGAGGAGACTGTCCTCCAGGCCCTGGGTACCATATCCCTGTAAAAAAGAATTAAAATAAAAAAATCTTGATATTCTCACCTTCCGGTGTCTTACGCAGCGTCCCCAGGCCTCAGTGATGCTCCCGCCAACTCCCGTTCCCAGTGATGCCTTGCGACAATGACCTGTGATGACGTAGTGGTCTCGCGAGATGCTGCGTCATCTGTGGTCATTGTCGCAAGGAATCCCTGGGAACGGGAGTTGGCGGAGCATCACTGAGGCCTGGGGACGCTGCGTAAGACAGCGGAAGGTGAGAATATCAAGATTTTTTAATTTTTAATTATTTTTAACATTATATCTTTTTACTACTGATGCTGTATAGGCAGCCTCAATAGTAAAAAGTTGGTCACACTCCTCAAACACTATGTTTGAGGAGTGTGACCAACCTGTCAATCAGTTCTTCAAGCGATGCTACAGATCGCTTGGAAAATGCTAGTATTCTGCATGCTAATTACGCTTGCAAAAAGCTAGTTTATCACGGGAATTCTGCATGTGGAATTCTAGCGTACTTCCCGCGGCAGGGAGCTGCGGAATTGCCACAGAAGTTTCCGCGGCAATTCCGCACGTGTGCACATAGCCTTAAAGCGAACCTGCCATCTTGAAAACGGTATCTGACCTGCAGGTAGGGTGTTATACAGCCGGGGGTTGGAGCTGATCACAAACATTGCTTGGGGAAAAGTTTCAGCGAACCGTATATTTGTTAAAATCCCTGGCAGGCATACGAGTCCAGTGGGCGGTCCTATTCAGCGATTGCAGTCTTCCCTGTATGACTGTGCATGCAGCTAGCTGTCAATCACTGAGTAGGACCGTCCACTGGACTCCTATACATAAAAACACCAGAGATTTCAATGATTACATTACAAGTTAGGCCATGTTCACATATTCAGTATTTGGTCAGTATTTTACCTCAGTATTTGCCAAAACCAAGAGTGGGTGAGAAATCCAGAAGTGGTGACGTGTTTCTATTTTTATAGTTTACCTCTGATTGTTCCTACCCTGGTTTTAGCTTATAAATACTGATGTAAAATACTCACCGTGTGACCACAGCCTGACACTGATTCTTTTCCTACAAACCTATAGATAATTCCGCTCAGCTTCTCCTTCTCTACACCGCGCTGTCCACTAATAGGCCTGCATGTACAATGTGACAGGCTCCCTTTCATGGTTTAGCCCTGAGATTAATATCACAGCTTACTCACTGTAATTCTAAGCTTTACTCCAGTCTGCTAATGTCTTGTGAGACGCAGGAGTGGAACAGTGAGCACAGTGGCACCCAATGCCCCATGGGGCTCCCTTTAATACAATGACAGTGGTGCTGTACAGTGGCATTTCCACCACAGGGGCAGACAGACGAATATTCTCTCATCTAAGAGAATCGGGACCGGTACACAAATTACTCTCTCAGAGTGTTAGCGTAGTGTGCTACAATTGCCTCGGATGAGGACAAGATGGAGAAAAAAGTGTCTCCATCTTGTGAGGCCGCAGAAATCGGTGTCATCCGAGTGCAGTCCGAGGTTTTCCACGCACTCATTGACTTGAATGGCAGACTACGATCCGAATATCTGTCCAAGGAAAGAAAAAAACGGGACATGTGCAAGACCCCAGAGACTAACATTGGTCTGAGCACTAGCCTGTCCATAGCATGACAGAACAGTAGGGCTCATGCTGTGTACCCTGCTGCTAGTCGGCCACATGGGCACTTTCCAACATGGACATATCCTATGGGCACCTCACACAGGGCTACGGGCACGATAAACAGTCCTCTGGATATGTCACATGGTATGTCACAAATGGCTACGGGCAAGATACACAGTCCTCTACTGGCACATCACACAGTCCTACGGGCACCTCACACAGTGCTATAGGCACGTTATACAGTCCTATGGGCACGTGACAAATGGCTACGGGCACGTCACACAGTCCTATGGGCGCGTCACACAGGGCTACAAGCACGTCACACAGTCCTATGGGCACGTCATACAGGCCTATGGGCACGTGACAAATGCCTACGGGCAAGTTATACAGTCCTATGGACACGTTACACAGAGCTATGGGCACGTCACACAGTCCTATGGACACGTTGCACAGGCCTACGGGCACGTTATACAGTCCTATGGACACGTTACACAAGGCTACGGGCACGTTATACAGTCCTATGGGCACGTTATACAGTCCTATGGGCACGTCACAAAGGGCTACGGGCACGTTATACAGGCCTATGGGCACGTTATACAGTCCTATGGGCACGTCATACAGGGCTACGGGCACGGTATACAGTCCTATGGACACGTTATACAGTCCTATGGACACGTTACACAGGGCTATGGGCACGTCACACAGTCCTACGGGCACGTTATACAGTCCTATGGGCACGTCATACAGGGCTACGGGCACGTCACACAGGCCTACGGGCACATTATACAGTCCTATGGACATGTTACACAGGGCTATGGGCACGTTATACTGTCGTATGGGTACGTCACACAGTCGTATGGGCAAGTTACACAGGGCTATGGGCACAACGCGTTACACAGGGCTACGGGCACGTTATACAGTCCTACAGGCGCGTCACACAGTCCTACGGGCGCGTCACACAGGGCTACGGGCGCGTCACACAGGGCTACGGGCGCGTCACACAGGGCTACGGGCGCGTCACACAGGGCTACGGGCGCGTCACACAGGGCTACGGGCGCGTCACACAGGGCTACGGGCGCGTCACACAGGGCTACGGGCGCGTCACACAGGGCTACGGGCACATTATACAGTCCTATGGACACGTTACACAGGGCTATGGGCACGTTATACTGTCGTATGGGTACGTCACACAGTCGTATGGGCAAGTTACACAGGGCTATGGGCACAACGCATTACACAGGGCTACGGGCACATTATACAGTCCTATGGGCGCGTCACACAGTCCTACGGGCGCGTCACACAGGGCTACGGGCGCGTCACACAGGGCTACGGGCGCGTCACACAGGGCTACGGGCGCGTCACACAGGGCTACGGGCGCGTCACACAGTCCTATGGGCGCGTCACACAGGGCTACGGGTACGTTACACAGTCCTATGGGCATGTTACACAGGGCTACGGGCACGTCACACAGGGCTACGGGCACGTCACACAGGGCTACGGGCACGTCACACAGGGCTACGGGCACGTCACACAGGGCTACGGGCACGTCACACAGGGCTACGGGCACGTCACACAGGGCTACGGGCACGTCACACAGGGCTACGGGCACGTCACACAGGGCTACGGGCACGTTATACAGTCCTATGGACCAGTTACACAGGGCTACGGGCACGTCACACAGGGCTACGGGCACGTCACACAGGGCTACAGGCACGTCACACAGGGCTACAGGCACGTCACACAGGGCTACAGGCACGTCACACAGGGCTACAGGTACGTCACAGTCCTACGGGCACGTCACACAGGGCTACGAGTACGTCACACAATCCTACGGGCACGTCACACAGGGCTACGGGCACGTCACACAGGGCTACGGGCACGTCACACAGGGCTACGGGCACGTCACACAGGGCTACGGGTACGTCACACAGTCCTACGGGCACGTCACACAGTCCTACGGGCACGTCACACAGTCCTACGGGCACGTCACACAGTCCTACGGGCACGTCACACAGGGCTACGGGTACGTCACACAGTCATACGGGCACGTCACACAGTCCTATGGGCACGTCACACAGGGCTACGGGCACAACGCGTTACACAGGGCACGTTATGCTGCTGACCGACCGCAGTGCCTTAGTGCAGACCATGGCTGCCCCGGAGCTCTCCTTCCTCCATACGGTGCAGTCTGCGGGCCTGTGGCGGTGGCCTGGCTGCACTCGTGCAGGACTCACCCGTGAACTTGGCGGCTCCGTCCCCGTGCCCGCGGCGTCGCTGCAGTATGAAGTACTGGTTGGACTTGTGTGTGACCCACAGCCGCAGCGCGTTCTTCAGCAGAACCTCCTCGGGCTTCAGCCACATCTCGTCGGTGCGCGGCGGCTCTGCCGGGAGAGAGAGCTGTGAGCGCACGGCGTCGTCCTGCCAGAGCTGTGCTCAGCTGCTACACACGGGGCTTCTCCCTCCCCAGTAATTACTGGCGTCCACACAGCCAGCGCCATTCATCTGCTCCTGTCACCCAGCGCCACAGAGCGCCCCCCATCGTCCTGTGTACCTGTGGCGCATGCACGGCGTCCGTCCGGATCTGTGTTGTGTTTTCGTACACACTGCACGCACAGTTCCGGCATCCAGAGAGGAAGTTCTTCCCCAGCCTGCCCTGTACGGGAGGGAATGTCATCCTGCCTGCCCGCCGGCTCCTGGTTGGCAATTACAATGTGATGTGTCAGGCTGCTGGGGGTTACAATTAGGAGCATATCCACCATAAGGTAAAGCCCAGATCCATCCATTCTGGGGGTCACAACTAGGAGAGCCCAAGCCCCCAAATGTAAGGAGCATATCCACCATAAGATAAAGCCCAGCTCCATCCATTCTGGGGTCACAACTAGGAGAGCCCAAGCCTCCAAATGTAAGGAACATATCCACCATAAGGGAAAGCCCAGCTCCATCCATTCTGGGGTCACAACTAGGAGAGCCCAAGCCTCCAAATGTAAGGAGCATATCCACCATAAGGTAAAGCCCAGCTCCATCCATTCTGGGGGTCACAACTAGGAGAGACCAAGCCCCCAAATGTAAGGAGCATATCCACCATAAGGGAAAGCCCAGCTCCATCCATTCTGGGGTCACAACTAGGAGAGCCCAAGCCTCCAAATGTAAGGAACATATCCACCATAAGGGAAAGCCCAGCTCCATCCATTCTGGGGTCACAACTAGGAGAGCCCAAGCCTCCAAATGTAAGGAGCATATCCACCATAAGGTAAAGCCCAGCTCCATCCATTCTGGGGGTCACAACTAGGAGAGACCAAGCCCCCAAATGTAAGGAGCATATCCACCATAAGGGAAAGCCCAGCTCCATCCATTCTGGGGTCACAACTAGGAGAGCCCAAGCCTCCAAATGTAAGGAGCCATATCCACCATAAGGGAAAGCCCAGCTCCATCCATTCTGGGGTCACAACTAGGAGAGCCCAAGCCTCCAAATGTAAGGAACATATCCACCATAAGGGAAAGCCCAGCTCCATCCATTCTGGGGGTCACAACTAGGAGAGACCAAGCCTCCAAATGTAAGGAGCATATCCACCATAAGGGAAAGCCCAGCTCCATCCATTCTGGGGTCACAACTAGGAGAGCCCAAGCCCCCAAATGTAAGGAGCCATATCCACCATAAGGGAAAGCCCAGCTCCATCCATTCTGGGGTCACAACTAGGAGAGCCCAAGCCTCCAAATGTAAGGAGCATATCCACCATAAGGTAAAGCCCAGATCCATCCATTCTGGCGCCACAACTAGGAGAGCCCAAGCCCCCAAATGTAAGGAGCATATCCACCATAAGATAAAGCCCAGCTCCATCCATTCTGGGGGTCACAACTAGGAGAGACCAAGCCCCCAAATGTAAGGAGCATATCCACCATAAGGGAAAGCCCAGCTCCATCCATTCTGGGGTCACAACTAGGAGAGCCCAAGCCTCCAAATGTAAGGAACATATCCACCATAAGGGAAAGCCCAGCTCCATCCATTCTGGGGTCACAACTAGGAGAGCCCAAGCCTCCAAATGTAAGGAGCATATCCACCATAAGGTAAAGCCCAGATCCATCCATTCTGGCGCCACAACTAGGAGAGCCCAAGCCCCCAAGTGTAAGGAGCATATCCACCATAAGATAAAGCCCAGCTCCATCCATTCTGGGGGTCACAACTAGGAGAGACCAAGCCCCCAAATGTAAGGAGCATATCCACCATAAGGGAAAGCCCAGCTCCATCCATTCTGGCGCCACAACTAGGAGAGCCCAAGCCTCCAAATGTAAGGAGCATATCCACCATAAGGGAAAGCCCAGCTCCATCCATTCTGGGGTCACAACTAGGAGAGCCCAAGCCTCCAAATGTAAGGAACATATCCACCATAAGGGAAAGCCCAGCTCCATCCATTCTGGCGCCACAACTAGGAGAGCCCAAGCCTCCAAATGTAAGGAGCATATCCACCATAAGGGAAAGCCCAGCTCCATCCATTCTGGCGCCACAACTAGGAGAGCCCAAGCCCCCAAATGTAAGGAGCATATCCACCATAAGGTAAAGCCCAGCTCCATCCATTCTCGCGTCACAACTAGGAGAGCCCAAGCCCCCAAATGTAAGGGGCATATCCACCATAAGATAAAGCCCAGCTCCATCCATTCTGGGGGTCACAACTAGGAGAGCCCAAGCCTCCAAATGTAAGGAGCATATCCACCATAAGGGAAAGCCTAGCTCCATCCATTCTGGGGTCACAACTAGGAGAGCCCAAGCCTCCAAATGTAAGGAACATATCCACCATAAGGGAAAGCCCAGCTCCATCCATTCTGGCGCCACAACTAGGAGAGCCCAAGCCCCCAAATGTAAGGAGCATATCCACCATAAGGTAAAGCCCAGCTCCATCCATTCTCGCGTCACAACTAGGAGAGCCCAAGCCCCCAAATGTAAGGAGCATATACACCATAAGATAAGCCCAGCTCCATCCATTCTGGGGGTCACAACTAGGAGAGACCAAGCCTCCAAATGTAAGGAGCATATCCACCATAAGGGAAAGCCCAGCTCCATCCATTCTGGGGTCACAACTAGGAGAGCCCAAGCCTCCAAATGTAAGGAACATATCCACCATAAGGGAAAGCCCAGCTCCATCCATTCTGGCGCCACAACTAGGAGAGCCCAAGCCCCCAAATGTAAGGAGCATATCCACCATAAGATAAAGCCCAGCTCCATCCATCCTGGGGGTCACAACTAGGAGCGCCCAAGCCTCCAAATGTAAGGAGCATATCCACCATAAGGGAAAGCCCAGATCCATCCATTCTGGCGTCACAACTAGGAGAGCCCAAGCCTCCAAATGTAAGGAACATATCCACCATAAGGGAAAGCCCAGCTCCATCCATTCTGGCGCCACAACTAGGAGAGCCCAAGCCTCCAAATGTAAGGAGCATATCCACCATAAGATAAAGCCCAGCTCCATCCATTCTGGGGTCACAACTAGGAGAGCCCAAGCCTCCAAATGTAAGGAGCATATCCACCATAAGATAAAGCCCAGCTCCATCCATTCTGGGGGTCACAACTAGGAGAGCCCAAGCCTCCAAATGTAAGGAGCATATCCACCATAAGATAAAGCCCAGCTCCATCCATTCTGGGGGTCACAACTAGGAGAGCCCAAGCCTCTAAATGTAAGGAACATATCCACCATAAGGGAAAGCCCAGCTCCATCCATTCTGGCGTCACAACTAGGAGAGCCCAAGCCTCCAAATGTAAGGAGCATATCCACCATAAGATAAAGCCCAGCTCCATCCATTCTGGGGGTCACAACTAGGAGAGCCCAAGCCTCCAAATGTAAGGAACATATCCACCATAAGGGAAAGCCCAGATCCATCCATTCTGGCGTCACAACTAGGAGAGCCCAAGCCTCCAAATGTAAGGAGCATATCCACCATAAGATAAAGCCCAGCTCCATCCATTCTGGGGGTCACAACTAGGAGAGCCCAAGCCTCCAAATGTAAGGAACATATCCACCATAAGGGAAAGCCCAGCTCCATCCATTCTGGGGGTCACAACTAGGAGAGCCCAAGCCTCCAAATGTAAGGAGCATATCCACCATAAGATAAAGCCCAGCTCCATCCATTCTGGGGTCACAACTAGGAGAGCCCAAGCCCCCAAATGTAAGGAGCATATCCACCATAAGATAAAGCCGTGCTCCATCCATTCTGGGGTCACAACTAGGAGAGCCCAAGCCCCCAAATGTAAGGAGCACATCCACCATAAGATAAAGCCCAGCTCCATCCATTCTGGGGGTCACAACTAGGAGAGCCCAAGCCCCCAAATGTAAGGAGCATATCCACCATAAGGTAAAGCCCAGCTCCATCCATTCTGGGGGTCACAACTAGGAGAGCCCAAGCCCCCAAATGTAAGGAGCATATCCACCATAAGGTAAAGCCCAGCTCCATCCATTCTGGGGGTCACAACTAGGAGAGCCCAAGCCCCCAAATGTAAGGAACATATCCACCATAAGATAAAGCCCAGCTCCATCCATTCTGGGGTCACAACTAGGAGAGCCCAAGCCCCCAAATGTAAGAAGCATATCCACCATAAGATAAAGCCGTGCTCCATCCATTCTGGGGTCACAACTAGGAGAGCCCAAGCCCCCAAATGTAAGGCGCATATCCACCATAAGATAAAGCCGTGCTCCATCCATTCTGGGGTCACAACTAGGAGAGCCCAAGCCCCCAAACGTAAGGAGCACATCCACCATAAGATAAAGCCCAGCTCCATCCATTCTGGGGGTCACAACTAGGAGAGCCCAAGCCCCCAAATGTAAGGAGCATATCCACCATAAGGTAAAGCCCAGCTCCATCCATTCTGTGGGTCACAACTAGGAGAGCCCAAGCCCCCAAATGTAAGGAGCATATCCACCATAAGGTAAAGCCCAGCTCCATCCATTCTGGGGGTCACAACTAGGAGAGCCCAAGCCCCCAAATGTAAGGAGCATATCCACCATAAGATAAAGCCCAGCTCCATCTATTCTGGGGGTCACAACTATGAGAGCCCAAGCCTCCAAATGTAAGAAGCATACCCACCATAACATAAAACCCAGCTCCATCCATTCTGGGGTCACAACTAGGAGAGCCCAAGCCCCCAAATGTAAGGAACATATCCACCATAAGAAAAAGCCCAGCTCCATCTATTCTGGGGGTCACAACTAGGAGAGCCCAAGCCCCCAAATATAAGGAGCATATCCACCATAAGATAAAGCCCAGCTGCATCTATTCTGGGGGTCACAACTAGGAGCGCCCAAGCCCCCAAATGTAAGGAGCATATCAACCATAAGATAAAGCCCAGCTCCATCCATTCTGGGGGTCACAACTAGGAGAGCCCAAGCCTCCAAATGTAAGGAGCATATCCACCATAAGATAAAGCTGCTCTCCATCTATTCTGGGGGTCACAACTAGGAGAGCCCAAGTCTCCAAATGTAAGGAGCATATCCACCATAAGATAAAGCCCAGCTCCATCCATTCTGGGGGTCACAACTAGGAGCGCCCAAGTCTCCAAATGTAAGGAGCATATCCACCATGAGATAAAGCCCAGCTCCATCCATTCTGGGGGTCACAACTAGGAGCGCCCAAGCCTCCAAATGTAAGGAGCATACCCACCATAACATAAAGCCCAGCTCCATCCATTCTGGGGTCACAACTAGGAGAGCCCAAGCCTCCAAATGTAAGGAGCATACCCACCATAAGATAAAGCACAACTCCATCCATTCTGGGGTCACAACTAGGAGAGCCCAAGCCTCCAAATGTAAGGAGCATATCCACCATAAGATAAAGCCCAGCTCCATCCATTCTGGGGGTCACAACTAGGAGAGCCCAAGCCTCCAAATGTAAGGAGCATACCCACCATAACATAAAACCCAGCTCCATCCATTCTGGGGTCACAACTAGGAGAGCCCAAGCCTCCAAATGTAAGGAGCAAACCCACCAAAAGAAAAAGCCGTGCTCCATCCATTCTGGGGTCACAACTAGGAGAGCCCAAGCCTCCAAATGTAAGGAGCATACCCACCATAAGATAAAGCCGTGCTCCATCCATTTTGGGGGTCACAACTAGGAGAGCCAAAACCCCCAAATGTAAGGAGCATATCCACCATAAGATAAAGCACAACTCCATCCATTCTGGGGTCACAACTAGGAGAGCCCAAGCCTCCAAATGTAAGGAGCATATCCACCATAACATAAAGCTGCTCTCCATCCATTCTGGGGTCACAACTAGGAGAGCCCAAGCCCCAAAATGTAAGGAGCATATCCACCATAACATAAAGCCCAGCTCCATCCATTCTGGGGGTCACAACTAGGAGAGCCCAAGCCTCCAAATGTAAGGAGCATATCCACCATAAGATAATGCTGCTCTCTATCCATTCTGGGGTCACAACTAGGAGAGCCCAAGCCTCCAAATGTAAGGAGCATATCCACCATAAGATAAAGCCCAGCTCCATCCATTCTGGGGGTCACAACTAGGAGCGCCCAAGTCTCCAAATGTAAGGAGCATATCCACCATAAGATAAAGCCCAGCTCCATCCATTCTGGGGGTCACAACTAGGAGCGCCCAAGTCTCCAAATGTAAGGAGCATATCCACCATGAGATAAAGCCCAGCTCCATCCATTCTGGGGTCACAACTAGGAGAGCCCAAGCCTCCAAATGTAAGGAGCATACCTACCATAAGATAAAGCACAACTCCATCCATTCTGGGGTCACAACTAGGAGAGCCCAAGCCTCCAAATGTAAGGAGCATATCCACCATAAGATAAAGCCCAGCTCCATCCATTCTGGGGGTCACAACTAGGAGAGCCCAAGCCTCCAAATGTAAGGAGCATACCCACCATAACATAAAACCCAGCTCCATCCATTCTGGGGTCACAACTAGGAGAGCCCAAGCCTCCAAATGTAAGGAGCAAACCCACCAAAAGAAAAAGCCGTGCTCCATCCATTCTGGGGTCACAACTAGGAGAGCCCAAGCCTCCAAATGTAAGGAGCATACCCACCATAAGATAAAGCTGTGCTCCATCCATTCTGGGGGTCACAACTAGGAGAGCCAAAACCCCCAAATGTAAGGAGCATATCCACCATAAGATAAAGCACAACTCCATCCATTCTGGGGTCACAACTAGGAGAGCCCAAGCCTCCAAATGTAAGGAGCATATCCACCATAACATAAAGCTGCTCTCCATCCATTCTGGGGTCACAACTAGGAGAGCCCAAGCCTCCAAATGTAAGGAGCATATCCACCATAAGATAAAGCTGCTCTCCATCCATTCTGGGGGTCACAACTAGGAGCGCCCAAGCCTCCAAATGTAAGGAGCATATCCACCTTAAGAAAAAGCTGCTCTCCATCCATTCTGGGGTCACAACTAGGAGAGCCCAAGTCTCCAAATGTAAGGAGCATATCCACCATAAGATAAAGCCCAGCTCCATCCATTCTGGGGGTCACAATTAGGAGAGCCCAAGCCTCCAAATGTAAGGAACATATCCACCATAAGGGAAAGCCCAGATCCATCCATTCTGGCGTCACAACTAGGAGAGCCCAAGCCTACAAATGTAAGGAGCATATCCACCATAAGATAAAGCCCAGCTCCATACATTCTGGGGGTCACAACTAGGAGAGCCCAAGCCTCCAAATGTAAGGAACATATCCACCATAAGGGAAAGCCCAGCTCCATCCATTCTGGGGGTCACAACTAGGAGAGCCCAAGCCTCCAAATGTAAGGAGCATATCCACCATAAGATAAAGCCCAGCTCCATCCATTCTGGGGTCACAACTAGGAGAGCCCAAGCCTCCAAATGTAAGGAGCATATCCACCATAAGATAAAGCCCAGCTCCATCCATTCTGGGGGTCACAACTAGGAGAGCCCAAGCCTCCAAATGTAAGGAACATATCCACCATAAGGGAAAGCCCAGCTCCATCCATTCTGGCGTCACAACTAGGAGAGCCCAAGCCTCCAAATGTAAGGAGCATATCCACCATAAGATAAAGCCGTGCTCCATCCATTCTGGGGGTCAAAACTAGGAGAGCAAAAACCCCCAAATGTAAGGGGCATATCCACCATAAGATAAAGCCCAGCTCCATCCATTCTGGGGTCACAACTTGGAGAGCCAAGCCTCCAAATGTAAGGAGCATACCCACCATAAGATAAAGCCCAGCTCCATCCATTCTGGGGTCACAACTAGGAGAGCCCAAGCCTCCAAATGTAAGGAGCATACCCACCATAAGATAAAGCCGTGCTCCATCCATTCTGGGGTCACAACTAGGAGAGCCCAAGCCTCCAAATGTAAGGAGCATATCCACCATAACATAAAGCTGCTCTCCATCCATTCTAGGGTCACAACTAGGAGAGCCCAAGCCTCCAAATGTAAGGAGCATATCCACCATAAGATAAAGCTGCTCTCCATCCATTCTTGGGGTCACAACTAGGAGCGCGCAAGCCTCCAAATGTAAGGAGCATATCCACCATAAGATAAAGCTGCTCTCCATCCATTCTGGGGTCACAACTAGGAGAGCCCAAGTCTCCAAATGTAAGGAGCATATCCACCATAAGATAAAGCCCAGATCCATCCATTCTGGGGGGGTCACAACTAGGAGCGCCCAAGCCTCCAAATGTAAGGAGCATATCCACCATAAGATAAAGCTGCTCTCCATCTATTCTGGGGGTCACAACTAGGAGAGCCCAAGCCTCCAAATGTAAGGAGCATATCCACCATAACATAAAGCCCAGCTCCATCCATTCTGGGGGTCACAACTAGGAGAGCCCAAGCCTCCAAATGTAAGGAGCATATCCACCATAAGATAAAGCTGCATCCATTCTGGGGTCACAACTAGGAGAGCCCAAGCCTCCAAATGTAAGGAGCATATCCACCATAAGATAAAGCCCAGCTCCATCCATTCTGGGGGTCACAACTAGGAGCGCCCAAGTCTCCAAATGTAAGGAGCATATCCACCATAAGATAAAGCCCAGCTCCATCCATTCTGGGGGTCACAACTAGGAGCGCCCAAGCCTCCAAATGTAAGGAGCATACCCACCATAAGATAAAGCCGTGCTCCTTCCATTCTGGGGTCACAACTAGGAGAGCCCAAGCCTCCAAATGTAAGGAGCATACCCACCATAAGATAAAGCCGTGCTCCATCCATTCTGGGGGTCACAACTAGGAGAGCTCAAGCCTCCAAATGTAAGGAGCATACTCACCATAACATAAAGTCCAGCTCCATCCATTCTGGGGTCACAACTAGGAGAGCCCAAGCCTCCAAATGTAAGAAGCATACCCACCATAAGATAAAGCCGTGCTCCATCCATTCTGGGGTCACAACTAGGAGAGCCCAAGCCTCCAAATGTAAGGAGCATACCCACCATAAGATAAAGCCGTGCTCCATCCATTCTGGGGGTCACAACTAGGAGAGCCAAAACCCCCAAATGTAAGGAGCATATCCACCATAAGATAAAGCACAACTCCATCCATTCTGGGGTCACAACTAGGAGAGCCCCAGCCTCCAAATGTAAGGAGCATATCCACCATAAGATAAAGCCCAGCTCCATCCATTCTGGGGGCCACAACTAGGAGAGCCCAAGCCTCCAAATGTAAGGAGCATACCCACCATAACATAAAGCCCAGCTCCATCCATTCTGGGGTCACAACTAGGAGAGCCCAAGCCTCCAAATGTAAGGAGCATACCCACCATAAGATAAAGCCGTGATCCATCCATTCTGGGGGTCACAACTAGGAGAGCCAAAAACCCCAAATGTAAGGAGCATATCCACCATAAGATAAAGCACAACTCCATCCATTCTGGGGTCACAACTAGGAGAGCCCAAGCCTCCAAATGTAAGGAGCATATCCACCATAAGATAAAGCTGCTCTCCATCTATTCTGGGGGTCACAACTAGGAGAGCCCAAGCCTCCAAATGTGAGGAGCATATCCACCATAAGATAAAGCCGTGCTCCATCCATTCTGGGGGTCACAACTAGGAGAGCCAAAACCCCCAAATGTAAGGAGCATATCCACCATAAGATAAAGCACAACTCCATCCATTCTGGGGGTCACAACTAGGAGCGCCCAAGCCTCCAAATGTAAGGAGCATATCCACCATAAGATAAAGCTGCTCTCCATCCATTCTGGGGTCACAACTAGGAGAGCCCAAGTCTCCAAATGTAAGGAGCTTATCCACCATAAGATAAAGCCCAGCTCCATCCATTCTGGGGGTCACAACTAGGAGCGCCCAAGCCTCCAAATGTAAGGAGCATATCCACCATAAGATAAAGCTGCTCTCCATCTATTCTGGGGTCACAACTAGGAGAGCCCAAGCCCCCAAATGTAAGGAGCATATCCACCTTAAGATAAAGCCCAGCTCCATCCATTCTGGGGGTCACAACTAGGAGAGCCCAAGCCTCCAAATGTAAGGAGCATATCCACCATATGATAAAGCCCAGATCCATCCATTCTGGGGGTCACAACTAGGAGAGCCCAAGCCCCCAAATGTAAGGAGCATATCCACCTTAAGATAAAGCCCAGCTCCATCCATTCTGGGGGTCACAACTAGGAGATCCCAAGCCCCCAAATGTAAGGAGCATATCCACCATAAGATAAAGCCCAGCTCCATCCATTCTGGGGGTCACAACTAGGAGAGACCAAGCCTCCAAATGTAAGGAGCATATCCACCATAAGATAAAGCCCAGCTCCATCTGTTCTGGGGGTCACAACTAGGAGAGCCCAAGCCCCCAAATGTAAGGAGCATATCCACCATAAGATAAAGCTGCTCTCCATCTATTCTGGGGTCACAACTAGGAGCGTCCAAGCCTCCAAATGTAAGGGGCATATCCACCATAAGATAAAGCCCAGCTCCATCCATTCTGGGGTCACAACTAGGAGAGCCCAAGCCTCCAAATGTAAGGAGCATCTCCACCATAAGATAAAATGAGTATAAGAGAAAAATATCAGCGGGTTCATCAATGATATAATCAAAAGCACATAGAAAAAGAGGAAAAAAGCAGTAGATCTTAATTTGGGAACTCCACAATATATGAGAAGACAAATATTTTATTGGTTCAAGACACATGTACAAAACAGCAAAACATTAAAAACATTTAAAAAATGCAAAAAAAAGTGCAGTCATGTCAAAATCATACAATAATGGTATAATGACTCTCCCACAACAAAAAACCCATCTAGTAATGGTCTATATGGGGTTTTTGTTGTGGGAGAGTCATTATATCATTATTGTATGATTTTGACATGAACCTACAGACAAGATCACAGGCCACCCAAACAGCATGGACGTCACACCATTGTGATGTCACCAGAACCTACAGACAAGATCACAGAGAGTCAATTGTGACATCACTAGTCAGAATATTCTCAGCCGGGCAGCATGTGAGCAGCATGACAAGCAAGGTACAGTGAAGTGTCATCTATGGCAGTTCCCTCACATGAAAGGGTAAAGTAGTGGACAGCCCCTTTAGGCTTTACTCCGTGTAAAAGGCTCAACTAGGGTTTAGATTCAGGGGGGACGAAGTTCTGAATGGGCCCTTAACCAGTTACAGTTAACCTTAATTACAACTGTGTGACGCAACCTAATAGTGGATGTAGAACAACCTCAGCAGATGACGACGCTGTTGTTGAAAATAATCTGTATACAAAGACCAACATGGATATTACTGCCATATGATCAGTGGTAGATACCAGTCGTACGGATCATGTACAGTGCCTTGCGAAAGTATTAGGCCCCCTGGAACTTTTCAACCTTTTCCCACATATCATGCTTCAAACATAAAGATACGAAATGTAAATTTTTGGTGAAGAAACAAGAACAAGTGGGATGCAATTGTGAAGTTGAATGAAATTTATTGGTTATTTGAAATTTTTGTGGAAATTCAAAAACTGAAAAGTGGGGCGTGCAATATTATTCGGCCCCTTTAACTTAATACTTTGTTGCGCCACTTTTGCTGCGATTACAGCTGCAAGTCGCTTGGGGCATGTCTCTATCAGTTTTGTACATCGAGAGACTGAAATTCTTGCCCATTCTTCCTTGGCAAACAGCTCGAGCTCAGTGAGGTTTGATGGAGATCGTTTGTGAACAGCAGTTTTCTGCTCTTTCCACAGATTCTCGATTGGATTCAGGTCTGGACTTTGACTTGGCCATTCTAACACCTGGATACGTTTATTTGTGAACCATTCCATTGTAGATTTTGCTTTATGTTTGGGATCATTGTCTTGTTGGAAGACAAATCTCTGTCCCAGTCTCAGGTCTTTTGCAGACTCCAACATGTTTTCTTCAAGAATGGTCCTGTATTTGGCTTTATCCATCTTCCCATGAATTTTAACCATCTTCCCTGTCCCTTCTGAAGAAAAGCAGGCCCAAACCATGATGCTGCCACCACCATGTTTGACAGTGGGGATGGTGTGTTCAGGGTGATGAGCTATGATGCCTTTACGCCAAACATATCGAGAAATATCAGACCATTACTATATGGGGTTTTTGTTGTGGGAGAGTCATTATATCATTATTGTATGATTTTGACATGACTGCACTTTTTTGCATTTTTTAAATGTTTTTAATGTTTTGCTGTTTTGTACATGTGTCTTGAACCAATAAAATATTTGTCTTCTTATATATTGTGGAGTTCCCAAATTAAGATCTACTGCTTTTTTCCTCTTTTTCCCCCAACTCCATCCATTCTGGGGGTCACAACTAGGAGAGCCAAAGCCCCCAGATGTATGGAGCATATCCACCACAAGATAAAGCCCAACTCCATCCATTCTGGGGGTCACAACTAGGAGAGCCAAAGCCCCCAGATGTATGGAGCATATCCATCATAAGATAAAGCACAACTCCATCCATTCGGGCGGTCCCAACTAGGAGAACCCAAGCCCCCAGATGTAAGGAGCACATCCACCATAACATAAAGCCGTGCTCCATCCATTCTGGGGTTTCACAACTAGGAGAGCCAAAACCCCCAGATGTAAGGCGCACATCTGCCATAAGATAAAGCCAAGCTCCATCCATTCTGTCCTGGCTAAGTCCTTATTATGATCTCAGGAGAGATCTCCAGTGACCATTGTCATGATCCAGGACGGGGTTTCGCTTTGGCCCATCCTGGTCAGACAGGGGGTTAATTGTTTCTGCCTCTCTCTGGCAGAGGGTGGCTATTTAATGCTCACTGGACCTAGGTCCGATGTCAGTTATACTCCTGCCCTCGGCTGAGTTAGTTGACCTCTTGTGTACGTGTGCCTTGTGCCTGATAACTTGTTGCTTGTTTGGTTTTGATCCGGTTCTGTCCCTGTTACGAGTTCTGCCTGTCCCTCTAGTACCGCACCGCCCTCTCGTGTGTATGACTCTCTGCTTGTGACTTGACTATTCTCTGCTCGTCCCTTTGGTACCACACCGCCCTCTCGTGTATGACCTCTGCTTGTCTGACCTGCGTTTTCCTCTCCTCTACTACAGTATCCCTGCAGTAGGTACATTACATCATCTGCAGTAGTAGGACGCTAAGCCCCGCCCCCTGCAGTCACATGATCGTAGGTCCTGGTACTCCTTACTATTTTCCGTGCCTCAGGTCCTGTCTGCTTAAACCTTCACTACCGTATTGGGCCCCGTGCTCTCTCGCAGTGTGGGTAAGTCACCCTGCTCAGCCGTGGCAGTTGCCGACGCTGACAGGATCCTGACAGCCATGTTCCCATGGGTTTATACAGCGAAATATAAATACCCCCAAAATAATATTTTCTGACATTAGTTTGGAGCCTCCACAACTAATTTCAGATTGTGAACCACTCATTTTTGTGTTTGGTTTCACTTCTCTCCTATTTAGAAGTCTCGCTCTTGTACCCTCTTTTCTCAGTGCTATACACATTAACGTAACCCTTTGGACAAGGGACCACATTTTAAGGGGGTTGTCCCTGTTCAAAAATGATTGCTTCTGGTGTGAAAAAAACCCTCCTTGGGTCTAGTGTTACCTATGGCCACTGCTAAGGTCTTTGTTGATAGATGCAGTGAGGACTTCACGGATGTGTCAGAGGCTGCAGACCATTCAACTGCATCTGTCTGCAGAAGGTCTCAGTCATTTACTTCACAGACGAATGGCCACCTCCCCCGGTATTAATGGTCAAACCTGGACCTGAGTGTTGATATACTTCCTGCTTGCAAGCATGTGTGATATTTTCTATTTACATTTCCCTGTTGAGGCTTGGAGCTGTAGCAGTTGGCTATCGTCCTCTTTGGAGCTTGGAGGACGTGGGTGTTCCTCTCTGAGTCTTCTCAAGCTAAGTGTTCCCTTGTTTTGTTTGTCTATCAAATTTGCCTTTAGTGGTAGTGAGGATTGACTAGCACACATCCTGCCCCCCCGCTCCTGCCCCCCTTCCCCGATGCAGGGCTTATCGCCAGGGTCAGGCAGGGATTAGGCATCCTGCTCGGCGATAGTTGCGGAACCTATATAGGTCAAATAAAATAAAAAAAAATTTCTATTATTAAATATTATGTTGGTGGTGTTCCCAGTCTATGGGCAAGTCGCTTTTTTGCACCTTATACTATTGTCTGATTGACATGCCTTTGGAGAACCCCCATGCAATATAGTGGTGCCCTCCTTTACAAACATTTTCAACACGCACAATATCAGTGACTGAGTCCTGCTAAACTGAGTCCTGTCCACCCAAACAGCATGGACGTCACACCATTGTGATGTCACCAGAACCTACAGACAAGATCACAGGCCACCCAAACAGCATGGATGTCACACCATTGCGATGTCACCAGAACCTACAGACAAGATCACAGGGAGAGTTAATTGTGACATCACTAGTCAGAATGTTCTCAGCCGGGCAGCATGTGAGCAGCATGACAAGCAAGGTACAGTGAAGTGTCATCTATGGCAGTTCCCTCACATGAAAGGGTAAAGTGGTGGACAGCCCCTTTAGGCTTTAATCCGTGTAAAAGGCGCAACTAGGGTTTAGATTCAGGGGAGCCCTTAACCAGTTAACCTTGATTACAACTGGGTGACGCACCCTAATAGTGGATGTAGGACAACCTTAGCAGATGACGGCGCTGTTGAAAATAATCTGTATACAAAGACCAACATGGATATTACCGCCATATGATCAGTGGTACATACCAGTCGTACGGAACATGTACAGTGCCTTGCGAAAGTATTAGGCCCCCTGGAACTTTTCAACCTTTTCCCACATATCATGCTTCAAACATAAAGATACCAAATGTAAATTTTTGGTGAAGAAACAACAACAAGTGGGACACAATTATGAAGTTGAATGAAATTTATTGGTTATTTGAAATATTTGTGGAAATTCAAAAACTGAAAAGTGGGGCGTGCAATATTATTCGGCCCCTTTAACTTAATACTTTGTTGCCCCACTTTTGCTGCGATTACAGCTGCAAGTCGCTTGGGGTATGTCTATATCAGTTTTGTACATCGAGAGACTGATATTCTTGCCCATTCTTCCTTGCCTAACAGCTCGAGCTCAGTGAGGTTTGATGGAGATCGTTTGTGAACAGCAGTTTTCAGCTCTTTCCACAGATTCTCGTTTGGATTCAGGTCTGGACTTTGACTTGGCCATCCTAACACCTGGATATGTTTATTTGTGAACCATTCCATTGTAGATTTTGCTTTATGTTTGGGATCATTGTCTTGTTGGAAGACAAATCTCCGTCCCAGTCTCAGGTCTTTTGCAGACTCCAACAGGTTTTCTTCAAGAATGGTCCTGTATTTGGCTTTATCCATCTTCCCATCAATTTTAACCATCTTCCCTGTCCCTTCTGAAGAAAAGCAGGCCCAAACCATGATGCTGCCACCACCATGTTTGACAGTGGGGATGGTGTGTTCAGAGTGATGAGCTATGATGCCTTTACGCCAAACATATCATTTGGCATTGTTGCCAAAAAGTTCAATTTTGGTTTCATCTGACCAGAGGACCTTCTTCCACATTTTGGTGTGTCTCCCAGGTGACTTGTTGCAAACTTTAAACAACACTTTTTATGGATATCTTTGAAAAATGGCTTCTTGCCATCTTCCATAAAGGCCAGATTTGTGCAGTGTACGACTTATTGTTGTCCTATGGTCAGACTGTCCCACCTCAGCTGTAGATCTCTGCAGTTCATCCAGAGTGATCATGGGCCTCTTGGCTGCTGTTCTATCTAGACAGTTTGGGCCCCATCATTTGCTTACTCTATTTTCTGCCTGTGTTTGTGCCTCATCTTGTCTCACCGGTAATGTACAGGGGTTGGACAAAATAATGGAAACACCTGGAAACATCAACAAAAGTTAGTTTAATATGGTGTAGGTCCAACTTTTGCGGCGATTACAGCCTCAATTCTCTGAGGTATAGATTCATACAAGGTGTGAATTGTTTCCAAAGGAATTGTAGCCCATTCTTCAGTTAAAACACCCTTCTTTGAGCGACGATGGCGGCGGAAATCGACGTCTAAATTGAATCTCTAAAATCGACCATAAATGCTCAATAATGTTGAGGTCTGGGGATTGTGGGGGCCAGTTGAGATGCTCAACTTCATTACAATGTTCCTCATGCCATGCTTTAACGATTCTAGCTGTATGAATTGGTGCATTATCATCCTGAAAGATGGCGTTCCCCTCTGGGAACAGTGCTTGAGCCATAGGATGCACTTGGTCGCCCAAAATGCCTAAATAATCGCGGCTGTTAATTCTTCCATGAAGGGATATCATTGGCCCGGCGGATCTCCACGAAATAGCACCCCAGATCATCAAAGAACCTCCGCCATGTTATACGGTTGGGAGAAGGCAGTCTGGATGGAATGCTTCTTTCGGCTGTCTCCAAACGTACACTCGGCCGGAGGTCAGAAATAGGGTAAACGATGATTCGTCTGAGAATATCATATGTTTCCACTGCTCGAGGGACCAATTCTGGAGGTTTCTACACCACTCTAAACGCTTGGAAACATTTGGCATTGAGTGCAGCGGTTTTCAAATTGCAGCTCTTCCATGGAATCCAGATTTGTGCAGCTCCCGATGAACAGTTTTCGTGGAAACTGGGTTCTGTAGATGTTCATTGAGCTCAGCAGTGATTTTCGGAGCCGTGGTCTTGCCATCCTCTCTCACATTTCGCTTTAGAGTCCGACGGTCTCTCTCAGTCAACTTCGACTTTCGGCCGGACCTGTGCTTTGCTGCGGACGTTTTTCCTTCTCTTTCAAACGCAGTCATTACTTTGGAGACAGTACCTCTTGACACGCCAAGCATTCGGGCACTTTCTGTTACACTAGCGCCTGCTATACGAGCACCAACAATTTGGCCTCTTTGAAAATCTGAGAGGTCTGCCATTGGTATCAGGTTTTCATCAATGTTCTTACAATTCTGCAAAACAAACAGTTAATTTACATACACATATCACATAATACAAATAATCAACTACAAAACATTACCATATGTCACGGTTTGCATGTTTATAACATGTTCGAACATTATGATGCCAAAACGTTAAGTGTTTCCATTATTCTGTCCAACCCCTGTATGTTTGGGGGCTATCTATTCTTTTGGGGTTCTACTCTGGGGCAGTTTAGCTTTCCCCTTTCTTGCTTTAGGCTTAGTTAACTCTTTGGCTGTGCTGAGGCGTCTAGGGCATCGTAGGTATGTCCCACGGCTAATTCTAGTTGTGTTGTTAGGTTTAGGGGTCTGCAATCCGCTAAGTTACCAACCTTTCTGGTTTTCTGGTTGCCTAGCTTATTCCCTGGCTATCCTCCTCGGTGACGTAATCGTAACAGCACACTGTATATTGTATAATGCAGCCCCCATAGGCAGACTCTATATTGTATAATGCACCCCCCATAGGCAGACTCTGTATAGTATAATGCATTCCCCATAGGCAGACTCTTTATTGTATAATGCACCCCTCATAGGCAGACTCTATAGTATAATGCTGTCACGATTGACATGGGATAGTCCAGCAGACGACAACACATATTCCAACAATGGGATGGAATACAGAGAGGAAGACCCTAACAGTAGGGAAAGAGGGATGGGACATCTCCTGACTCCAACCTGAGCCTCTACCTAAGCTCCCCTAATGCCCTACACGGGTCCTTCCGCCTCCGCCATCAGGTGCCTAGTCCCTAATTATAGAATGCTGAAGATAAGCCCTGAAAGGCAGTGGCCGCATCTTATAGTAGCCAAAAGAAGTGACAGGTTCCCTTTAATTATCTGGAGATAGGAAGATCCTGCCAGTCACAGGAGGTTCTTTAACACCTTCACGACCTTAGATGTACCCAGTATGTCAGTATGTCATGGTTGGGTAGTGCTCCTCGATCTATGACATTCTGGGTGTTACGGTTCTGCAGCACAGGACTAGGGTAGGAGGGGGAAAAGTGACCCTGCACTGCGAAAAGGCTGAGACCCTACGATGGAGTGGGCGACCCATTCCTTGTGAATAGACCCACTGACGATCCTAGGCTAATCTCAAGCAAAGACCTATAGATAGGGGGAAGGGGGTCCCTGAAAGATATAAGGACTGGGTACAAAAACTGGTCACCTCCTAACAAAAAACACAAAGAAGGCTGCAGAAACAAACTGAAAACAGAAAAACTAAGACTAGCAGAACCAGAGGTCCCAGAACTGCACTAATTAAACACACAGAAAGCAAAGCAAGGCTCCAAGCCAGACTTCAAGCGGATTAACACTGTTGTCCAGCAAAGAATGGGAGACAGGTGCAGGCTAATAAAGGGTGATACAATCACCTGACCAAAGGCAAACCCAGCACCAGGGGAAAAAGTCCAGCAGCCAGAACACTACAAGAAAATGTCGGATAGTCACAAACTGAGCAGATTCTAACAGTACCTCCCCTTTAACGAGGATCCCCCGGATCCTCTAGGCCAAGCCTTAATCGGAAATCTCCTGTGAAAAGCCTTAATTAATCTTGAGGCTGAGACGTCCACAGCTTTCACCCAGGAATTTTCCTCGGGACCGAAACCCTTCCAGGACACGAGATACGGTAAGCCTCCTCTGTGCCACCTGGAATCAAGAATGCGTGAAATCTCAAACTCACAGTCCTCATCAATTGGAGGAGCAGATGGTATAGCCATCTTATCAGGCGTGTCAACTTTCTTCAGCAAAGATACATGAAAATAGAATTAGACTTACCAGTAATTCGGTTTCTAGGAACCTTCCACGACAGCTACATCTGAGGATGTCTACCCCGCCCTAATAGGGGACAGGAACAGGAAGAGGTTAAATATCCCTCCCCTTTCTGCAACCACCAGTGTTTTCCTGGACACCAGTATGAATAGTTACCACCAAAGTGCAGGAATCACCCAATAAGAATATCAGATAGGGAGGGAAATTAGTGCTGTCGTGGAAGGTTCCTAGAAACCGAATTACCATCTAATTCTATTTTCTCTAGTCACCTTCCACGACAGCTACATCGGAGTAATACCAACAGCCAATTTCTTTAGGGGGGGAATCACGGCCTGCAGCACTCGTCTGCCAAATGTTAAATCCCCATTGAAATTTAGCCTGTAACGCCTGGTGAACGTGTGGATGGACGACCAGGGGCGGCTCTGCATATCCGCTGTGATGAAGCATTCCCCTTCTTTTTTTTTTTGCTCATGACGTTGCTATCGCATGGGTAGAATGTGCCTCAGTGAAGCGGGTGGAGCCAGCTTCTGTGATGCGTAAGTCAGGCAGATAGATTGTGTGATCCAATTCGCGATCGTGTTCTTTGACTCCTACTTGCCTTATTTCGTCCTGAGAACTGGATGAATAGATTCTGGTGAATCCGCTAGGCTTCACTCTATTGTCGGTAGACAGGACCACTCTGCAAATGTCAAGAGTGTGGAAGGTCTCTTCCTTAGGGTTGGAAGAGCTTGGGCCGAATGAGGACAGTACAATGTCCTGATTCCTATGAAATTTTGAGAAGACAGGCATGATCTAATCTCAAGATAATATCTGTAATGATTGCAAGGTAAGCTTCTTGAATTGACAGGGCCTGCAATTCTCCCATACGTCTAGCCTCAGTAATTGCGACTAAGAGGACGGTTAAAGGGTTAGGTTTCCATGGTCAAGGAATCTAGAGGCTCAAATGGATCTTAGGTTTGAGCACGGTGTTGAGATCCCAAGGAGGCCCCTGACTGCGGAGTATAGGACGAATCCCGGCTGCCGAAGCCATAAACCGTAGGATCCAGCGATGGCTGGCCAGGTCAAGATCAAAAAAGGTGCTAAGAGGTGATATTTATACCTTTAGTGCTGGGGATAAGGCTCTGTTCCAGACCTTTTGTAAACATCTAGGGTCTGTGCTGCACTGAGATGGAAGGGATCAGGGGTGCCTGGAGAGCACCAGGGCGTAAACCTTTCCCAGACCTTGGCATAGATGGCCTTGGTTATTGGTTTTTGGCTTTCCTGAAGGGTTTGGATTACCCTATCCGAGAGCTATTTAGCTCTTAGGAATTCGGCCTCAATAACCATGCTGCCAGGTTCCCTTTGCCTACGTCTGGGTGTAGCAGAGGACCTTGGTGAAGGAGGTCGCCCTTTTTGGGGCAGAAGCCAGGACCTTCCTGGGCCATGGCAGGTAGGGCACTGTACCACTTCTTCCGGGTCACCGCGGGGCGATTAGAATTGTGGGAACTCGGTCCGTCCCGCATCGGTGTGGGTGGGCAGGTATATGCGAGGTTGGAATCCCACCATTGGGTGAAGGGCACCTATTCCTTGCACTCCGTCCATGTGGTTGAGGGAGACGAATACCCCTGTCTTCGCATTTTGCCTGTTGGCGGCTAGGTCCACCTCCACCCATCTGGAGGCTAGGAACACGAATACTGCATGGTCCAGGTGCCACTCCTCCGGATGAACGTCTTCTCGACTGAGGAAATCTGCCTGGGTGTTGTCTGATCCGTTCAGACGCACTGACCAGGAGAAGATCCTTGTTGCTATTGCTTTCAGGCTGGCGTACTTCGTACCCCCTTGGCTAGAGATAGGCCACTGTGGTCATGTTGTCCGAGTAGGTGCAGACGTGGCGATTTTGGATTAGCGATGACGTCTTTTAGCGCTTTTCCTACCGCCTTCAGTTCTCTCAGATTTGAGGAACTGGTGCTGATGCTCGGCAGCCATCGCCCCTGAAATTAGGATCTCTCTACTACTGCGCCCCCGCCTCGTTGGCTAGCATCTGAGCGGAGTGTTTTCAGGGGAAGCTGAATCCGGCTGACTCCCTTCTGAAGATTTCGGTAGTTCAACCACCACCTCAGGGCCAGTTTAACCTGACCAGGGAGGGGGAATCCTTCAGGACAATGGAATTTGTAGCCGCGTAGGCCAGACGGATCCTGGAATGTAAAAGCACGTGGCTTTGTGGGCCTGAGCCCAAGAAACTGCCTGGGTGCATGTGGTCTGAGATCCTAGAGCATACATTGACTCTGAGGGTCAGTGCCCGCTAGTCCTGAACCAGGTCCTTGGTGGACAAGGTCGACCTGACAAACCATAGGTAGGAAGGATGTCTTTCCCCTTGAGTCAGAGAGAACTCCCAGAAGCTTCCCTTTCGTGGAGGGATAGACCAGGTTCGGTATCCAACCCAGGGATCTTAATATCCGCGGGTCTTTCCTACATCCATCTTCTGACACAAGATAGATGGTATAAAGAAGAGGAAGCCGTCCAAATATGGGATAATGCCTATCCCCTGGTGCCGGATGAAAATCACTGCTTCCGCCATGATCTTAGAGAGATACGTGGTTGGATGGATTGGCACATGGTAATATGCACCCTTCAGCTCTACCGTTGCCATTACCGAGCTCAGTGCGATGAGCGGGACTGCCCCTGATTGACTCCATTTTGAATTGCCTGTACCGGACCGATTCGTTTAATGGCTTCAAGTTTATGATGATTCGGTTCTTCTCTGATGGCTTCCTCACCAGGAAGGGATGTGCATAATGGCCGTGTCCTTCTCCCGCTTTGGCACCCTCGCGTTCTACCGGAGCAGATCTTTGGTAAGGAGCCCTGAAGGAGTGGAGGCTGTAGGGAGGTTACCCCTAAGCATTACGGGGAAGGACTCTCGAACCCAATTTTTTTTTTTTTTTTTTTTTTTTTTTTTAGTCCATCTCATATGGTACGATGGACCCACTGATTTGTGGAGATGGACTGCCAGCGGGTAAAAAAAGAGCGAGAGACGACCCCCAACCGGGCGTCATTGCTTATCTTGGGTATGTTGATGGTTAGGGACAAGGATGTTCCTGCCCTTGTCTCCCTATACTCTTCCTGAGTATGTCAACAAGACCAGGGAATCTCAGCCAGTCTCTCATGCCGGTACTGGCCCAGCCTCAAGCTGCTTAGTGGCTGTGATCTGATGAGGGCATGCAAATTCAGCTTAGATTAGCTGTTGACAGAGGTTTGGTCACGGGAGGGACGAAAAATCCGTCTCCTAGGATTTCTATGTTTCGGAAGAGATGCTTTTGTCCGAAGCTGTGTCCAGGACAGGCTTGAACCCATAGTGGCCCTGGAAGGGGATGGCGCACCATTTGGAGATAAGTCGCCTCCCTTAGGATTTTAACCAGGGCACTCCTCTAGAGGAGTCAGAAAGGACGGCCGCTTTTGCGGCTATCCGGACCTGGTGAGAGCAGTCATGCTCAGCCTAGAAGAACCGGTGCATTAAAGAATTACCCGAAACCTGCGAATTACAGGCTGGTCTTCCTGGTCCCGGCCTGGTCGCAAGTTGTTAGCGACTGCCAGCGGAAGCATCGGCTAGGAACCTCGTTGCTTTCTGCAGTACGGGTAGGGCGTCAGGTATCTTTCCCCCTAAGGTGTCCTGAGTCTGTGCGTAATCACAGAGACAGGGCATGTGAAAGCCATATTAGCTTTCAAGCAGATTTGTAGAGGTGTCCCAGGACTTCCTTGATAAGCTCTCAAATATATATATATACTAGCTGAAGAGCCCGGCGCTGCCCGGGCATAGTAACTAACTGTGGTTAGTTATAACAAATTATAATTATCCTCCATCCCATCGTCCCGTGCCCATATACCCATCATACATATCCTCCATCCCATAGTCGAGTGCCCATATACCCATCACACATCCTCCATCCCATAGTCCCATCCCCATATTCCCATCATACATATTCTCCATCCCATAGTCCCATGCCCATATACCCATCATACATATTCTCCATCCCATAGTCCCATGCCCATATACCCATCATACATATTCGCCATCCCATAGTCGAGTGCCCATATACCCATCACACATCCTTCATCCCATAGTCCCGTGCACATATACCCATCATACATATCCGCTATCTCATAGTCCCGTGCCCATATACCCGTCATACATATCCTCCATCCCATAGTCCCGTGCACATATACCCATCATACATATCCTCCATCCCATAGTCCCGTGCCCATATACATATCCTCCATCCCATAGTCCCGTGCCCATATACCTGTCATACATATCCTCCATCCCATAGTCCGGTGCCCATATACTCATCACACATCCTCCAATCCATAGTCAACCATTATGACATCATAATGAGCAGCGGCAGGGCTTGCAACCTTTAATGACATCAGCGTCGCCATGGCAACCATTGTGACATCATAATGAGGGGCGGGGCTTGATACGCACACACTGCTTCCCCAGTATGCAAATAGGGGCATTGTGACATCATAATGAGGGGCGGGGCTTGACGCACACACACTTTTTCCCCCAGTATGTAGATAGGGGCAACATTGTTTGGTGAATTGGAATGCGCGGGGTTAAAATTTCGCCTCACAACATAGCTTAGGACGCTCTCGGGGTCCAGACATGTGACTGTGCCAAATGTTGTGGCTGTAGCTGCGATGGTGCGGATGCCTATCCCGGACATACAAACATACACACACACATACATACACACTTTGAGCTTTATATATTAGATTTTTCCCCAATCCATTGGATCTTTGAGCTGGGAGGAGCCCTCATTTTTATATATGGAGGCCTCCTTTTATGGAGGATCAGATTCTGTACGTTCTCGTGTACAGGACACCTCCTTTGGGCTTCAGCCTAACATCTCGTCCTGTACCGTGTATTTAACTTCTTCCTCCTCCACCCCTATGGTGCTCTTAACCATACTGATTAGCTCACCCACATTCCCGGAACCAAGTGTTATTTCTTGTTCCCTGGTTTTAGGGGTGGACGTGGAAGAGGAACCCTCAATCTCCCGAGCGTCCTCTGAATCCGAGGACTGAATTTCGTCTGAGTCTGTTTCTATCAGAGCTTTCTTCCTCCTCCTAGAGGGAGGCGGTCTGGGAGAAGGGAGCCATGGAGGAGTGAACCTCCTGTATTATGAGGGATTTGATGCTATCCAGGAGAGAGGGCTGCTCAGCGCGAAGGACCTCTCTGTACAGGACGGGCAGAGTTTCCCCCGTATGTCGAGGGAGTCTGGCAGCACACATTTTACACTTGTGGCTGGTTCTCATAGGGTCAGAGACCATTTCTCCCCATATTAGAAAGAGAGGTATGCTACGCCATTTTAGTAAATAATGCTGGATAGCCAGGGCAGACGCCTGCTACTTACAGTAGGAAGGGATATGCTGGGCTCTGCAGACGCAGAGAGAGAGGGCTTGTCACCGTCCATGCCATCTACAGTCAGTGTCAGACAGGTCTTACCAGGTGATCTCACCCGGACCTTGAAAGATCGAGGGTCCAGCATTGTTTGTGCACCTCCTCCTCCCTTTGGCCCAATGGGGGGAACCACATGAGGACGCCCCAGAATGTGACCGCCGGTCCCAGGAGTAACGCGCCCCCCGGCGCGCACGTGCGCTCCACCGTGGAAACATAGGGACAGACCAGAAGTGACGCGCACCCCTAAGCGACGCACGCCCCAGTGGAAAGCCCAGTAACGCCCGAAGTGGAGGAACGCCACCCCCGGCCAGCGTGAACCCCCGGGCACCGGCAGCACGGAGGAGGAGGAAGCCGGGGAGCTATCTGGAGGACCCCGGTTTGCACATCACCGCCTCGCTTTACCCCCAAAGGAGGCGCAGGAGAGGCAGGAGAGTCTCGAGTCCCACCATGCAGGCGGAGACGGGAGCAGCCATCGGAGGAGGAGAGCAAGGCCCCCGACCTCTGTTGCCCGGCATCTGACAGGTATCCCAGCTGATACTGGGCATGGGGTGCTCCCGATCGCCGGCCACGGCAGCACCATCGTAGACTTCTTCATGCCCCATAGGGGACAGGAAAACTCTGGTGGTTGCAGGAAGGGGAGGGATATTTAACCTCTTCCTGTTCCTGTCCCCTATTAGGACGGGGTAGACATCCTCCGATGTAGCTGTTGTGGAAGGTGACTAGAGAAAAACTGAATTAATTTTCCAGGACGAAGGAATGTCCAATCTGACCGCTGCAGAGTTGACATTCTGAACCACTTTGAAGGGTCCAGCAAACTTAGGCCCCAATTTTTTGGAAGGGATTTTTAAACGCAGATTATTAGAGGACAACCAAACCATGTCCCCAACAACAAACCTCGCCTCCCTTCTTTTCTTGTCAAAATATTTCTTAGACCTCCTATTCGCCTGATTCAGATTATGGCATACACTGGTCCAAACTCTTTCCAAATTTCCAGAAAAACTCTCCTCCTCAGGCACCGCTACCCCAATCTTAGAAAAAGGACCAAAAGATGGATGCTTCCCAGTACAACAGAAATAAGGAGAACACCCTGTCACTGGGCCGTAGGGGGAAAGTGACAAAAATGACAAATGAACCTTACTGTAAGTCTGTCACAAAAGGCATGCCAAAATCGAGCCACAAACTGTGGTCCCCTATCGGAGACAGTGTCCGTGGGGACACCATGGAGTCTGACAATCTCTCACAAATGCCTTGGCAAGTGTCTTAGCGCAGGGTAATTTATTGAACGGTGTGACGAACGGCCCACCACCGTTCGTCCAAATACGGGCGACTGACGGGGGTCCTGCTGCCACCAAAACGCGACGGACAGCGGACCCTGTGTCACCACTATGTCACAGTCCCACCACTGACACGGGTGTATCAGCGGACGGAGGTACGAGACACACTGCCGGCACACGGCTATCACAGGCACAGTGGGGGCTTATCTTAGTTATCCCACCACTGGCACCATGTGACCAAAAATATCCAGCAAGCTAATCTCGCTCTACAATTTATCGCAGGGGGGGTATTTTGGGTGCCCCACCACTGCTATCAATCTTCCAAGTACTACAAGGATTTATGTATATCCCACTTTCTCTCAGTTCCACTTTGGAACTCGCAGCTCTCCGGCGCCCCCCTTACCCTCAGGTCAGTCAGGGAACTGCACCGTGCACCGTGCACAACGCGCTGCCACCAGTCACGGTTACTTAATTCACAGTGTTAAATTAAGGGGGTCTGTGGCAAACCCCTTGAATTAGTAGCGATTATCTATCAAAGGCGTATAGTTCAATTTTTAGAGCATGGAGACAGGCTAAATATTAAATCATTTATTTTCCGAAAGAGGACTGTGATTACGGATAAAAGTTGCTATAAAGTTGAGACATAAAATATGTACAGTACAAATATAAAATAAAGGGATTAAAAACAGAGCTACACTCACGGTTGTTCATGACTCTTTAGGCAAACCCATGCGGCTGAGAAAGAAGGCGGAGCCACACATCTCCACTCATCTGGAGTTCTTGTCAGCACAAGGACTGGAGCTCTTCTGAGCTGGTTTTGCCAAGGGAATGCCTTATAGACTTTGCTATGTGACATCACGGAGAGATGCATTCTGGGTTAATCCCACCTCTCTCATCCCAGTAATAATTTGGCTACAAAACTTAGATTAGCTATAACTTTATGGGAGAAGCTGGTATGGACTCATCAGTGGTATCATGTTTCCCAGCGTAATGAGCCCATCAAGAAAACATCAAACATCTATGTGATATGACCGTCCATTTGGGAGCAAATCATATCTCAGGTTCTGGACATGGTAGAACTGCGGAAGTGACACTGTAGCGGAGCTGGGACCGCTCAGATTAGCAAAATATGATTTTCATATCTCTACTTTGTACGGTTTTCGCAGGGCAGGCTCTTAAAGGTTTACTTCTAACTCCTGATTTCAGACAAAGAGTTTTTTTTTTCCCTCTCTTTTTTCTCTCAGCTGTGGAGAGGAACCAAATGGTTGTAACAGCAGGGGGTCTCCTATTACTAGTGCGAACACAGGCTGTAAAGGAGGGTGGTGACACTGCTCTGTGTGTGTGAAGGGAGGAGGGGTGAAGCTGCAGAGCCAGCAGCCTGCATTGTCATATAGTGCTGGATCTTTCTGGAAAGTTACAACAGAAAACATCATATTTTTGTAGACAAAACCCCGTACCTCACAGACATTGTATATCACAAACGGGACCAGATGACACATCTTACTAAACCGGTCTACCACAACCCAGATGACAGAAAAACCCTCAGAGACCGGCAGGTCAGTGATAAAATCCATTGCAAGATGCGTCCATGGGAAACTAGGAACCTCTAATGGGCACAGCAACCCTGCGGCTGGAGCATAAAAAGTTTTAGGCCTAGCGCACACGGTACACTGACGCACCCACTTGACGATTTCTCCTTGCCACCCCGGCTACCAGAAATTCCGACCGATCGACCTTCTAGTTTCGGCAATCCCTGGATGAACCGCCAGATAAGACTCATGACATTCCGTAAACAAAGCTCTCCTCAGCGCTTTAGGCTCAAATAATTTATCATACGGAGTCTTGGTTGGTGCTGCATCCTGGGCTTTAAGAATGCTATTTTCCAACTCAGAACCTAAAGCTGCCACCACCACCCCTTTCTACTGAATAGATTCCTCCTTTTCAGTATTAACCGCTGGGGAGAAACTTTGAGACAAAGCATCAGCTTTAACATTCTTTGTCCCAGGGATATATGTCACAGAAAAATGGAACCGGGCAAAAAACAATGCCCACCTGGCTTGACGAGCATTCAAGCGTTTGGCAGCATCCAGATAGATCAGATTTTGGTGATCAGTAAAGACTTGTATAGGATGTATAGCGCCCTCCAAAAAATGTCGCCAATGTTCAAACGCAAGCTCAATAGCCAGCAATTCTCGGTTCCCAACATCGTAGTTGAGCTCCGCCTCCGAAATTTTTTTTAGAGAAGAATGCACAGGGATATACCCCATCCTCTCCTCTGAACTGGGTGCAATATCCCTCAGCGTCACCAGAACCCTGTTTCAGCCGTCTGAGTTTTGCCTCAGCTGTAGTGACTCAATCCGGATCGTCATAAATTAATCCCATAGCAGAAAAAAACGCTTCTACTGACATCAACTACTGACGCAATGAAAATGCCCAAACTTGCGGCTCCCCTCGCAATAAGGACATAATAATCCCCACACGCTGTAATTCAGCTCCTGAATACCTGGGTCTAAGCCGAAAATAAAGTAAACATGCATTTTGAACAAAAAAAATGTCCTGCCGTTTACCAGAAAAACATTCAGGCAAGCTCACCTTAGGCTTTTCGGGGCGGACCCCTGGGCAGTTACTCACGTGCTGTTGTAAGCCGGAAACTTCCAGTGATAACTGTTGCAGGCGTTGAGCGAGATCTTGAACGCTGTTCATACTGCAGAAATCCGGGAGGTTTTTTTATTTATGCTTTTTCAGGCTGGACAAACTGTTACAGTTCAGCAGCACAGGACTAGGGTAGGAGGGGCAAAACTGACCTTGCACTGTGACTAGGCTGATGCCTTACGATGGAGTGGGCGACCCATTCCTTGTGAATAGACCCGCCGACCATCCTAGGCTAATCTCAAGCAAAGACCTATAGATAGGGGGAAGGGGGTCCCTGAAAGATATAAGGACTGGGTACAAAAATAGGTCACCTCCTAACAGAAAACACAAAGAAGGCTGCAGAAACAATCTGAAAACAGAAACGAAGACTAGCAGAACCAGAGGTCCCAGAACTGCACTAATTAAACACACAGAAAGAAAAGCAAGGCTACAAGCCTGACTTCAAGCCGGATTAACACTGTTGTCCAGTAAGGAATGGGAGACAGGTGCAGGCTAATAAAGGGTGATACAATCACCTGGCCAAAGGCAAACCCAGCACCAGGGGAAAAAGACCAGCAGCCAGAACACTACAAGAAAATGGCGGATAGTCACAAACTGAGCAGATTCTAACACTGGATACGTCATGGCTATGTTGAACGCACAGGAGGGGTGACCCAATGTGGTAATGGCGACAGCCATATATGGAGTATCTGTAGATGGATTCTGCAAACTATTCTAGGAAAATTTGCGCTGCAGGAGGTAAAAAGAGCTACATCCCTCCCGAGTCTCTCCATATGGCTAAGCAGTACTGTACAGCCACATATGTTTTTTTCTACAGTTAGTAGAAATTGTGGGACAAATTTTGGTGTCATTTTTTTAGGTGACGAAGCGCGAGAACAAGGTGACGGACTTGGAGAACGACGTGACGGAGAATGAGGTGGCGGAGCACAAGGACGACATGATGGTGCGCAATGATGAGGGAGAGGAGCGCGAGGACCAGGTGGCAGAGCACGAGGACCAAGTGGCAGAGTGCGAAGTTGAGGTGTCGGTGCGCGAAAACTAAGTGGTGGAGGACGAGGTCGAGGAGCGCGAGGACAAGGTGGTGTAACGCGAGGATGAGGTGACAAAGCGTGAGGACGAGGTGACGAAGTGTGTGGACGAGGTGACAGAGTGCTAGGACAAGGTAACGGAGGACGAGGTGACGGAGAGCGAGGATGAGGTAACGGAGCGTGAGAGGACGAGGTGACCAAGCGTGAGGACGAGGTGACGGAGCGCAAGGACGAGGAGACGAAGCGCGAGGATGAGGTGACGAAGCACGAGGACGAGGAGATGAAGCACGAAGACGAGGAGACGAAGCATAAGGACGAGGTGACGGAGCACAATGACGAGGTGACAGAGTGGTAGGACAAAGTAACGGAGGGCAAGGTGATGGAGCGCGAGGATGAGGTAACAGAGCGCTAGGACAAAGTAAAAAAAAGGACGAGGTGATGGTGAGCGAGGACGAGATGACGGAGCACGAGGTGACAGAGCGGTTGAACAAGGTAACGGAGGACAAGGTGACGGAGCGCGAGGACGAGGTGACAGAGCGCTAGGACAAGGTAACAAAGGACGAGGTGATGGAAATTGAACACGAGGTGATGAAACGCGAGAACGAGGTGACGAAGCGTAAGGACGAGGTGACGGATCGTGAGGTCGAGGTGACGGAGCGCGAGGATGAGGTGACGGAGCGCGAGGATGAGGTGACGGAGCGCGAGGTCGAGGTGACGGAGTGCGAGATCGAGGTGACGGAGCGCGAGTACGAAGTGACGGAGCGCGAGGATGAGGTGACGGCGCGTGAGGACGAGGTGACGAAGCGCGAATACGAGGTGATGGAACGCGAAGACGAGGTGACGGAGCGCTAGGACAAGGCAACAAAGGACGAGGTGACGAAGAGTAACGACGAGACGAAACGCGAGGACAAGGTGACGAAGCGCGAGGAAGAGGTGTCGAAGCGTAAGGATTACATGATGGATCGCGAGGACGAGGCGACGAAGCGCGAAAATGAGGTGACGGAGAGCGAGGACGAGGTGACGGAGAGCGAGGATGAAGTGACAGAGCGTGAGAATGAGGTGAGAGCGCGAGGACGAGGTGACGGAGCGCTAGGACAAGGCAACAAAGGACGAGGTGACGAAGAGTAACGACGAGACGAAACGCGAGGACAAGGTGAAGAAGCGCGAGGAAGAGGTGTCGAAGCGTAAGGATTACGTGATGGATCGCGAGGACGAGGCGACGAAGCGCGAAAATGAGGTGACGGAGAGCGAGGACAAGGTGATGGAGCGCGAGGACGAAGTGACGGAGAGCTAGGACAAGGTAACGGAAGAAGAGGTGATGGAGAGTGAGGATGAGGTAACGGAGCGTGAGAGGATGAGGTGACGGAGCATGAGGACGAGGTGACGGAGCGTGAAGACGAGGTGACCGAGCGTGAGAATGAGGTGACGAAGCGTGAAGATGAGAATAGGCGCGAGGACGTGGTGACAAAGCACGAGGATGAGGTGACGGAGAGTGAGGACGAGGAGATAGAGAGCGAGGACGAGGTGACTGAGCGTGAGGAGGACGTGACGGTTCGCGAGGACGAGGAGACAGAGCGCTCTAACAAGGTAACGGAGGACGAGGTGAAGAAGCGCGAAGACGAGGTGATGAAGCATAAGGACGAAGTGACAGAGCGTGAGGACGAGGTGACGGAGAGCGAGGATGAGGTGATGGAGAGCGAGGACGAGGTGATGGAGCGACGGAGAGCGAGGACGAGGTAATGGAGCGCGAGAACGAGGTGACGGAGTGCGAGGACGAGGTGACGGAGCGCAAGGATGAGGTGATGAAGCGCAAGGACGAGGTGACGAAGCGCAAGGACGAGGATGAGGTGACGGAGCGCGAGGATGAGGTGAGAGAGCGCTAGGACAAGGTAACAGAGGACGAGGTGACTGAGAGCGAGGGCGAGGTAAAGGAGCGTGAGAGGACGAGGTGACTGAGCGTGAGGACGAGGTGACGGAGCGTGAGGATGAGGTGACGGGGCTTGAGGATGAAGTGACAGAGCGCGAGGACGAGGTTATGGAGCGCGAGGACGAGGTGATGGAGCGCGAGGACGGGGTGACAAAGCGCGAGGACAAAGTGACGAAGTGTGAGGACGAGGTGACGAAGCGCGAGGACGATGTGATGAAGCTTGAGGACGAGATGACGGGGCGTGAGGACGAGGTGACGGAGCCGAGGTTTAGGTGACGGAGCGCTAGGACAAGGTAACGGAGGAAAAGGTTACGGAGAGCGAGGACGAGGTGACTGAGCGTGAGGACGAAGTGACGGAGCGTGAGGACGAGGTGACGAAGCGCAAGGACAAGGTGACGAAGCATAAGGACGAGGTGACGGAGCGCGAGGACGAGGTGACAGAAAGCTAGGACAAGGTAATGGAGGACGAGGTGATGGAGAGCGAGGACAAGGTAACGGAGGACGAGGTGACGGAGAGCGAAGACGAGGTGATGAAGCGCGAGGACGAGGTGACGAAGCGTAAGGACGAGGTGATAAAGCGCGAGGACGAGGTGACGGAGTGCAAGGACGTGGTGACGATGCGCGAGGACGAGGTAACGAAGCGAAAGGATGAGGTGACGAAGTGTGAGGACGAGGTGACGGAGCGCGAGGACGAGATGATAGAGCGCTAGGACAAGGTAAAGTTGGACGAGATGACAGAGCACCAGGACAAGGTAATGGAGGACGAGGTGACGGAGAGCATGGAAGAGGTAATGGAGCATGAAAGGATGAGGTGACCAAGCATGAGGACGAGGTGACGGAGAGCGAGGACAAGGTGATGGAGTGCTAGGACAAGGTAACGGAGGAAGAGGTGACGGAGAGCGAGGATGAGGTAACGGAGCGTTAGAGGACGAGGTGATGGAGCGCGAGGACGAGGTGATGAAGCGCGAGGACAAGGTGATGGAGCGTGAGGACGAGGTGACGGAGGACGAGGTGACAGAGCGCTAGGACAAGCTAACGGAGGACGAGGTGACTGAGAGCGAGGGAGAGGAAAAGGAGCGTGAGAGGACGAGGTGACGGAGCGTGAGGATGAGGTGACGGAGTGTGAGGACGAGGTGACGGAGCGTGAGGACGAGGTGACGGAGCGTGAGGACAGGGTGACGGAGCGCGAGGACAGGGTGACGAAGCGCGAGGACAAAGTGACGAAGTGTGAGGACGAGGTGACGAAGCGCGAGGACGATGTGATGAAGCACGAGGACGATGTGATGAAGCACGAGGACGAGATGACGGAGCGTGAGGATGAGGTGACGGAGCCGAGGATGAGGTGACGGAGCGCTAGGACGAGGTAACGGAGGAAGAGGTGATGGAGAGTGAGGATGAGGTGACGGAGAATGAGGATGAGGTGACGGAGCGTGAAGACGAGGTGACGGAGTGTGAGGACGAGGTGACGAAGCGTGAAGACGAGGTGACGAAGCGTGAAGACGAGGTGAAAAGGCGCGAGGCCAAGGTGATGAAGCGCGAGGCCGAGGTGACGAAGCGCGAGGCCGAGGTGACGAAGCACGAGGACGAGGAGACGAAGCGCAAAGACGAGGTGATGGAGAACAAGGACGAGGTGACAGAGCGAGGATGAGGTAACGGAGAGTGAGAGGTAGAGGTGACGGAGCATGAGGACGAGGTGACGGAGCGCGAGGACGAGGTGACGGAGCGCGAGGACGAGGTGACGGAGCGCGAGGATGAGGTGATGGAGCACGAGGATGAGGTGACGGAGCGCGAGGACGAGGTGACAAAGCACGAGGACGATGTGATGAAGCACGAGGACGAGATGACGGAGCGTGAGGACGAGGTGACAGAGCTGAGGATGAGGTGAGGGAGCGCTAAGACAAGGTAACGGAGGAAGAGGTTATGGAGAGCGAGGACAAGGTAACAGAGTGAGAGGACGATGTGACGGAGCGTGAGGACAAAGTGACGGAGCGTGAGGACGAGGTGACGAAGCAACGAAGCGCAAGGACGAGGTGACAAAGCGTAAGGACAAGGTGACAGAGCGCTCGGACAAGGTAAAGGAGGACGAGGTGACGAAACGCAAGGACGAGGTGATGAAGCACAAGGACGAGGTGACGAAGCATAAGGACGAGGTGACAGAGCACGAGGACGAGGTGACGGAGAGCGACGATGAGGTGACGGAGCGCGAGGACGAGGTGACGAAGAATAAGAACGAGGTGTTGGAACGTGAGAACAAGATGATGCAGCGTGAGGACGAGGTAACGAAGCGCGAGGACGCGGAGACGAAGCGCGAGGATGAGGTAACGGAGCATGAGAGGACGAGGTGACGGAGCACGAGAGGAAGAGGTGACAGAGCGCGAGGACGATGTGACGGAGAGCGAGGACGAGGTGACAGAGCGGTAGGACAAGGTAACGGAGGACAAGGTGATGGAGCGCGAGGACGAGGTGACAGAGCGCTAGGACAAGGTAACAGGACGAGGTGATGGTGAGCGAGGACGAGGTGACGGAGCACGAAAACGAGGTGACGGAGCACGAGGACGAGGTGTCGGAGCGGGAGAACGAGGTGACGGAGCGGGAGGACGAGGTGATGAAGCGCGAAGACGAGGTGACAGAGCGCTAGGAAAAGGTAACGGAGAACGAAGTGACGGAAAGCAAGGACGAGGTAACGGAGCAAGAGAGGACGAGGTGACTGAGCGTGAGGACGAGGTGATGGAGCACGAGGACGAGGTGACAGAGCGCTAGAACAAGGCAACAAAGGACGAGGTGATGGAAAGCAAGGACAAGGTGATGAAACGTGAGGACAAGGTCACGGAGCGCATGGACGAGGTGACAGATCTCTACGGCAAGGTAACGGAGGACGAGGTGACATAGCGATGACGAGGTAATGGAGCATGAGAGGAAGAGGTGACGGAGCATGAGGACGAGGTGACAGAGCGCGAGGACGAGGTGACGGAGCGCGAGGACGAGGTGACAACACGCGAGGACGATGTGACGAAGCACGAGGACGAGGTGATGGAGAGCGAGGAAGAGGTGTCGAAGCGTAAGGATGACGTGATGGATCGCGAGGACGAGGTGATGGAGCGCGAAGATGAGGTGACGGAGAGCGAGGACGAGGTGTCGGAGAGCGAGGATGAGGTGACAGAGCACGAGGACGATGTGACAGAGCGCGAGGACGAGGTGACAGAGCGCGAGGACGAGGTGACAGAGCGCGAGGACGAGGTGACAGAGCGAGAGGACGAGGTGACGAAGCGCGAGGATGAGGTGACGAAGTGCAAGGACGAGGTGACAGAGAGCGAGGATGAGGTGATGGAGCGGGAGAACGAGGTGACGGAGCGCGAGGACGAGGTGACAGAGCGCTAAGAAAAGGTAATGGAGAACGAGGTGACGGAAAGCGAGGACGAGGTAACGGAGCAAGAGAAGATGAGGTGACCGAGCGTGAGGACGAGGTGATGGAGCACGAGGACGAGGTGACGGAGAGCGAGGACGAGGTGACAGAGCGGTAGAACAAGGTAACGGAGGACAAAGTGAAGGAGCCCAGGACGAGGTGACAGAGCGCTAGGACAAGGTGACAAAGGACGAGGTGATGGAGAGCGAGGACGAGGTGACGAAGCGCAAAGACGAGGTGATGGAGAACAAGGACGAGGTGACTGAGAGTGAGGACAAGGTCACGGAGCGCATGGATAAGGTGACAGAGCTCTACGACAAGGTAACGGAGGACGAGGTGACAGAGTGATGACGAGGTAACGGAGCGTGAGAGAAAGAGGTGACGGAGCATGAGGACGAGGTGACGTAGCGCGAGGACGAGGTGACGGAGCGTGAGGACGATGTGACGAAGCGCGAGGACGAGGTGACGGAGCCGAGGTTGAGGTGACGGAGCGCTAGGACAAGGTAACGGAGGAAGAGCTTACGGAGAGCGAGGACAAGGAAACAGAGCGTGAGAAGACGATGTGACGGAGACTGAGGATGAGGTGACGAAGCGAAGAAGCGCGAGGACGAGGTAACGAAGCGTAAGGATGAGGTGACGGAGCACGAGGTGACAGAGAGCTAGGACAAGGTAGCGGAGGACAAGGTGACGGACAGCGAGGACGAGGTGACGGAGCGCGAGGAGGACGTGACGGAGCGCGAGGACGAGGAGACAGAGCGCTCGGACAAGGTAACGGAGGACGAGGTGACGGAGAGTGAGGACGAGGTGACGAAACACTAGGACGAGGTGATGAAGCGTGAGGACGAGGTGATGAAGCATATGGACGAGGTGACACAGCGCGAGGACGAGGTGACGGAGCACGAGAACGAGCTGACGGAGCACGAGGACGAGGTGACAAAGCACGAGGATGAAGTGATGAAGTGCGAGGACAATGTGACGAAGCGCGAGGACGAGGTGACGGAGCGTGAGGGCAAGGTGACGGAGCCAAGGATGAGGTGACGGAGCGCTAGGACAAGGTAACGGAGGAAGAGCTTACGGAGAGCGAGGACAAGGAAACGGAGCGTGAGAGGACGATGTGACGGAGCCTGAGGATGAGGTGACGAAGCGAAGAAGCGCGAGGACGAGGTAACGAAGCGTAAGGACGAGGTGACGGAGCACGAGGTGACAGAGAGCTAGGACAAGGTAGCGGAGGACAAGTTGACGGAGAGCGAGGACGAGGTGACGGAGCGCTAGGACAAAGTGACGGAGCGTGAGGACGAGGTGACGAAGCATAAGGACGAGGTGACGGAGCGCGAGGACGAGGTGACAGAAAGCTAGGACAAGGTAACGGAGGACGAGGTGATGGAGAGTGAGGACGAGGTAACGGAGCACGAGGAGGACGTGACGGAGCGCGAGGACGAGGTGACAGAGCGCTCGGACAAGGTAACGGAGGCGAGGTGACGGAGAGCGAAGACGAGGTGACGAAACGCAAGGACGAGGCGATGTAGCGTAAGGACGAGGTGACAGAGCGCGAGGACGAGGTGACAGAGAACGAGGACCAGGTGACGGAGAGCGACGATGAGGTGACGGAGCGCGAGGACGAGGTGACGTAGCACGAGGACGAGGTGACAGAAAGCTAGGACAAGGTAACGGAGGACGAGGTGATGGAGAGCGAGGACGGGGTAACGGAGCACGAGGAGGACGTGACGGAGCGCGACGATGAGGTGACAGAGCGCTCGGACAAGGTAAAGGAGGACGAGGTGACGAAATGCAAGGACGAGGTGATGAAGCACGAGGACGAGGTGATGAAGCATAAGGACGAGGTGACAGAGCATGAGGACGAGGTGACGGAGAGCGACGATGAGGTGACGGAGCGCGAGGACGAGGTAACGAAGCGCGAGGACGCGGAGACGAAGCGCGAGGATGAGGTGACGAAGCGTGGTGAAGAAGCATGAGGACAAGGTAACGGAGGACGAGGTGACGGAGAGCGAGGACGAGGTAACGGAGCATGAGAGGACGAGGTGACGGAGCACGAGAGGAAGAGGTGACGGAGCGCGAGGACGATGTGACGGACAGCGAGGACGAGGTGACAGAGCGGTAGGACAAGGTAACGGAGGACAAGGTGATGGTGAGCGAGGACGAGGTTACGGAGAGCAAGGACGAGGTGACAGAGCGGTAGGACAAGGTAACGGAGGACAAGGTGATGGTGAGCGAGGACGAGGTGACGGAGCACGAGGACGAGGTGACGGAGCCCGAGGACGAGGTGACAGAGCGCGAGGACGAGGTGACAGCGAGAGGACGAGGTGACGAAGCGCGAGGACAAAGTGACGAAGTGTGAGGACGAGGTGACGAAGCGCGAGGACGATGTGATGAAGCATGAGGACGAGATGACGGAGCGTGAGGACGAGGTGACGGAGCCGAGGTTTAGGTGACGGAGCGCTAGGACAAGGTAACGGAGGAAGAGGTTACGGAGAGCGAGGACGAGGTGACTGAGCGTGAGGACGAAGTGACGGAGCGTGAGGACGAGGTGATGAAGCGCGAGGACGAGGTGACGAAGCGTAAGGACGAGGTGATAAAGCGCGAGGACGAGGTGACGGAGTGCAAGGACGTGGTGACGATGCGCGAGGACGAGGTAACGAAGCGAAAGGATGAGGTGACGAAGTGTGAGGACGAGGTGACGGAGCGCGAGGACGAGATGATAGAGCGCTAGGACAAGGTAAAGTTGGACGAGATGACAGAGCACCAGGAAAAGGTAATGGAGGACGAGGTGACGGAGAGCATGGAAGAGGTAATGGAGCATGAAAGGATGAGGTGACCAAGCGTGAGGACGAGGTGACGGAGAGCGAGGACAAGGTGATGGAGTGCTAGGACAAGGTAACGGAGGAAGAGGTGACGGAGAGCGAGGATGAGGTAACGGAGCGTTAGAGGACGAGGTGATGGAGCGCGAGGACGAGGTGATGAAGCACGAGGACAAGGTGATGGAGCGTGAGGACGAGGTGACGGAGGACGAGGTGACAGAGCGCTAGGACAAGCTAACGGAGGACGAGGTGACTGAGAGCGAGGGAGAGGAAAAGGAGCGTGAGAGGACGAGGTGACGGAGCGTGAGGATGAGGTGACGGAGTGTGAGGACGAGGTGACGGAGCACGAGGACGAGGTGACGGAGCGTGAGGACAGGGTGACGGAGCGCGAGGACAGGGTGACGAAGCGCGAGGACAAAGTGACGAAGTGTGAGGACGAGGTGACGAAGCGCGAGGACGATGTGATGAATCATAGAATCATAGAATCGTAGAGTTGGAAGGGACCTCCTGGGCCATCTGGTCCAACCCCCTGCTCAAAGCAGGATTCGCTAAATCATCCCAGTCAGATGTCTGTCCAGCCTCTGTTTGAAGACTTCCATTGAAGGAGAACTCACCACTTCTCGTGGCAGCCTGTTCCACTCATTGATCACTCTAACTGTCAAAAAGTTTTTTCTAATATCTAATCTGTGTCTCTTCCCATTCAGTTTCATCCCATTGCTTCTAGTCTTTCCTTGTGCAAATGAGAATAAAGTTGATCCTTCTACAATGTGACAGCCCTTTAGATATTTGTAGACAGCTATTAAGTCTCCTCTCAGTCTTCTCTTTTGCAAACTAAACATTCCCAAATCCTGCAACCTTTCCTCATAAGACAGGGTTTGCAGACCGGTCACCATTCTGGTCGCTCTTTTCTGAACTTGCTCCAGTTTGTTGATGTCTTTTTTAAAATGTGGTGCCCAAAACTGGACACAATATTCCAGATGAGGTCTGACCAAAGAGGAGTAGAGGGAAATAATGACTTCACGTGATCTAGACTGAATGCTTCTGTTAATACATCCTAGAATTGCATTTGCCTTTTTTGCTGCTGCATCACACTGTTGACTCATATTCAGTCTGTGATCTATTAGTATACCCAAGTCTTTTTCACATGTGCTGTCACTTAGCCCTATTCCTCCCATTCTATATATGCTTTTTTCATTTTTATTGCCCAGATGTAGTACTTTGCATTTCTCCCTGTTAAAAACCATTCTGTTAGTTGCTGCCCACTTCTCCAGTTTATTTAAATCTTTTTGAATCCTCTCTCTCTCTTCTCTAGTATTAGCTATCCCTCCTAGCTTTGTGTCATCAGCAAATTTAATCAGTTTACCCTCAATTCCTTCATCTAAATCATTGATAAAGATGTTGAACAATACAGGGCCCAGGACAGAGCCCTGTGGTACCCCACTTGAGACATTCTTCCAACTGGATGTGCAGCCATTTACGACCACTCTTTGGGTCCGATCACTAAGCCAGTTATGAATCCACCTAACAGTTGCCTTGTCCATTCCATACTTAGTCATTTTTTCAATAAGGATTGTATGAGAGACTTTGTCAAATGCTTTGCTGAAGTCAAGATATACTATATCTACAGCATTTCCTTGATCCACCCAATCAGTGATACCGTCATAGAAGGAAATTAAGTTAGTCTGACATGACTTATTAGTTAGAAACCCATGCTGACTCTGTTTAATCACTTCATTCTTATCCAGGTATTGACATACATGTTGTTTAATAATTTGTTCAAAGATCTTTCCTGGTATAGAAGTCAGACTCACCGGCCTATAGTTGCCTGGGTCCACCTTCTTCCCCTTTTTGAAGATAGGAACAACATTTGCTCTTCTCCAGTCTTCTGGCACTTCTCCTGTTCTCCAAGAATTTTCAAAGATTATGGAGAGGGGTTCAAGGGGTGAAGCACGAGGACGATGTGATGAAGCACGAGGACGAGATGACGGAGCGTGAGGATGAGGTGACGGAGCCGAGGATGAGGTGACGGAGCGCTAGGACAAGGTAACGGAGGAAGAGGTGATGGAGAGTGAGGATGAGGTGACGGAGAATGAGGATGAGGTGACGGAGCGTGAAGACGAGGTGACGGAGTGTGAGGACGAGGTGACGAAGCGTGAAGACGAGGTGAAAAGGCGCGAGGCCGAGGTGATGAAGCGCGAGGCCGAGGTGACGAAGCGCGAGGCCGAGGTGACGAAGCACGAGGACGAGGAGACGAAGCGCAAAGACGAGGTGATGGAGAACAAGGACGAAGTGACAGAGCGAGGATGAGGTAACGGAGAGTGAGAGGTAGAGGTGACGGAGCATGAGGACGAGGTGACGGAGCGCGAGGACGAGGTGACGGAGCGCGAGGACGAGGTGACGGAGCGCGAGGATGAGGTGATGGAGCACGAGGATGAGGTGACGGAGCGCGAGGACGAGGTGACAAAGCACGAGGACGATGTGATGAAGCACGAGGATGAGATGACGGAGCGTGAGGACGAGGTGACAGAGCTGAGGATGAGGTGAGGGAGCGCTAAGACAAGGTAACGGAGGAAGAGGTTATGGAGAGCGAGGACAAGGTAACAGAGTGAGAGGACAATGTGACGGAGCGTGAGGACAAAGTGACGGAGCGTGAGGACGAGGTGACGAAGCAACGAAGCGCAAGGACGAGGTGACGAAGCGTAAGGACAAGGTGACAGAGCGCTCGGACAAGGTATAGGAGGACGAGGTGACGAAACGCAAGGATGAGGTGATGAAGCACAAGGACGAGGTGACGAAGCATAAGGACGAGGTGACAGAGCACGAGGACGAGGTGACGGAGAGCGACGATGAGGTGACGGAGCGCGAGGTGACGAAGAATAAGAACGAGGTGTTGGAACGTGAGAACAAGATGATGCAGCGTGAGGACGAGGTAACGAAGCGCGAGGACGCGGAGACGAAGCGCGAGGATGAGGTGACGAAGCGTAAGGACGAGGTGAAGAAGCGTGAGGACAAGGTAACGGAGGACGAGGTGACGGAGAGCGAGGACGAGGTAACGGAGCATGAGAGGACGAGGTGACGGAGCACGAGAGGAAGAGGTGACAGAGCGCGAGGACGATGTGACGGAGAGCGAGGACGAGGTGACAGAGCGGTAGGACAAGGTAACGGAGGACAAGGTGATGGAGCGCGAGGACGAGGTGACAGAGCGCTAGGACAAGGTAACAGGACGAGGTGATGGTGAGCGAGGACGAGGTGACGGAGCACGAAAACGAGGTGACGGAGCACGAGGACGAGGTGTCGGAGCGGGAGAACGAGGTGACGGAGCGGGAGGACGAGGTGATGAAGCGCGAAGACGAGGTGACAGAGCGCTAGGAAAAGGTAACGGAGAACGAAGTGACGGAAAGCAAGGACGAGGTAACGGAGCAAGAGAGGACGAGGTGACTGAGCGTGAGGACGAGGTGATGGAGCACGAGGACGAGGTGACAGAGAGCGAGGATGAGGTGACAGAGCGGTAGAACAAGGTAACGGAGGACAAGGTGACGGAGCGCGAGGACGAGGTGACAGAGCGCTAGAACAAGGCAACAAAGGACGAGGTGATGGAAAGCAAGGACAAGGTGATGAAACGTGAGGACGAGGTCACGGAGCGCATGGACGAGGTGACAGATCTCTACGGCAAGGTAACGGAGGACGAGGTGACATAGCGATGACGAGGTAATGGAGCATGAGAGGAAGAGGTGACGGAGCATGAGGACGAGGTGACAGAGCGCGAGGACGAGGTGACGGAGCGCGAGGACGAGGTGACAACACGCGAGGACGATGTGACGAAGCACGAGGACGAGGTGATGGAGAGCGAGGAAGAGGTGTCGAAGCGTAAGGATGACGTGATGGATCGCGAGGACGAGGTGATGGAGCGCGAAGATGAGGTGACGGAGAGCGAGGACGAGGTGTCGGAGAGCGAGGATGAGGTGGCAGAGCACGAGGACGATGTGACAGAGCGCGAGGACGAGGTGACAGAGCGCGAGGACGAGGTGACAGAGCGAGAGGACGAGGTGACGAAGCGCGAGGATGAGGTGACGAAGTGCAAGGACGAGGTGACAGAGAGCGAGGATGAGGTGATGGAGCGGGAGAACGAGGTGACGGAGCGCGAGGACGAGGTGACAGAGCGCTAAGAAAAGGTAATGGAGAACGAGGTGACGGAAAGCGAGGACGAGGTAACGGAGCAAGAGAAGATGAGGTGACCGAGCGTGAGGACGAGGTGATGGAGCACGAGGACGAGGTGACGGAGAGCGAGGACGAGGTGACAGAGCGGTAGAACAAGGTAACGGAGGACAAAGTGAAGGAGCCCAGGACGAGGTGACAGAGCGCTAGGACAAGGTGACAAAGGACGAGGTGATGGAGAGCGAGGACGAGGTGACGAAGCGCAAAGACGAGGTGATGGAGAACAAGGACGAGGTGACTGAGAGTGAGGACAAGGTCACGGAGCGCATGGATAAGGTGACAGCTCTACGACAAGGTAACGGAGGACGAGGTGACAGAGTGATGACGAGGTAACGGAGCGTGAGAGAAAGAGGTGACGGAGCATGAGGACGAGGTGACGTAGCGCGAGGACGAGGTGACGGAGCGTGAGGACGATGTGACGAAGCGCGAGGACGAGGTGACGGAGCCGAGGGTGAGGTGACGGAGCGCTAGGACAAGGTAACGGAGGAAGAGCTTACGGAGAGCGAGGACAAGGAAACAGAGCATGAGAAGACGATGTGACGGAGACTGAGGATGAGGTGACGAAGCGAAGAAGCGCGAGGACGAGGTAACGAAGCGTAAGGATGAGGTGACGGAGCACGAGGTGACAGAGAGCTAGGACAAGGTAGCGGAGGACAAGGTGACGGACAGCGAGGACGAGGTGACGGAGCGCGAGGAGGACGTGACGGAGCGCGAGGACGAGGAGACAGAGCGCTCGGACAAGGTAACGGAGGACGAGGTGACGGAGAGTGAGGACGAGGTGACGAAACACTAGGACGAGGTGATGAAGCGTGAGGACGAGGTGATGAAGCATAAGGACGAGGTGACACAGCGCGAGGACGAGGTGACGGAGCACGAGAACGAGCTGACGGAGCACGAGAACGAGGTGACAAAGCACGAGGATGAAGTGATGAAGTGCGAGGACAATGTGACGAAGCGCGAGGACGAGGTGACGGAGCGTGAGGGCAAGGTGACGGAGCCAAGGATGAGGTGACGGAGCGCTAGGACAAGGTAACGGAGGAAGAGCTTACGGAGAGCGAGGACAAGGAAACGGAGCGTGAGAGGACGATGTGACGGAGCCTGAGGATGAGGTGACGAAGCGAAGAAGCGCGAGGACGAGGTAACGAAGCGTAAGGACGAGGTGACGGAGCACGAGGTGACAGAGAGCTAGGACAAGGTAGCGGAGGACAAGTTGACGGAGAGCGAGGACGAGGTGACGGAGCACGAGGACGAGGTGACGGAGCCCGAGGACGAGGTGACAGAGCGCGAGGACGAGGTGACAGAGCGCGAGGACGAGGTGACAGCGAGAGGACGAGGTGACGAAGCGCGAGGATGAGGTGACGAAGCGCAAGGACGAGGTGACAGAGAGCGAGGATGAGGTGATGGAGCGGGAGAACGAGGTGACGAAGCGCGAGGACGAGGTGACAGAGCGCTAGGAAAAGGTAATGGAGAACGAGGTAACGGAGCAAGAGAGGACGAGGTGACCGAGCGTGAGGACGAGGTGATGGAGCACGAGGACGAGGTGACGGAGAGCGAGGACGAGGTGACAGAGCGGTAGAACAAGGTAACGGAGGACAAAGTGAAGGAGCCCAGGACGAGGTGACAGAGCGCTAGGACAAGGTGACAAAGGACGAGGTGATGGAGAGCGAGGATGAGGTGACGAAGCGCGAGGATGAGTTGACAGAGCGAGAGGACGAGGTGACGAAGCGCGAGGATGAGGTGACGAAGCGCAAGGACGAGGTGACAGAGAGCGAGGATGAGGTGATGGAGCGGGAGAACGAGGTGACGGAGCGCGAGGACGAGGTGACAGAGCGCTAGGAAAAGGTAATGGAGAACGAGGTGACGGAAAGCGAGGACGAGGTAACGGAGCAAGAGAGGACGAGGTGACCGAGCGTGAGGACAAGGTGATGGAGCACGAGGACGAGGTGACTGAGAGCGAGGACGAGGTGACAGAGCGGTAGAACAAGGTAATGGAGGACAAAGTGAAGGAGCCCAGGACGAGGTGACAGAGCGCTAGGACAAGGTGACAAAGGACGAGGTGATGGAGAGCGAGGACGAGGTGACGAAGCGCAAAGACGAGGTGATGGAGAACAAGGACGAGGTGACTGAGAGTGAGGACAAGGTCACGGAGCGCATGGATAAGGTGAAAGAGCTCTACGACAAGGTAACGGAGGACGAGGTGACAGAGTGATGACGAGGTAACGGAGTGTGAGAGAAAGAGGTGACGGAGCATGAGGATGAGGTGACGTAGCGCGAGGACGAGGTGACGGAGCATGAGGACGAGGTGACGGAGCACGAGAACGAGGTGACGGAGCGTGAGGACGAGGTGACGGAGCCGAGGATGAGGTGACGAAGCGAAGAAGCGTGAGGACGAGGTAACGAAGCGTAAGGACGAGGTGACGGAGCACGAGGTGACAGAGAGCTAGGAAAGGTAGCGGAGGACAAGGTGACGGAGAGCGAGGACGAGGTGATGGAACGCGAGGAGGACGTGACGGAGCGCGAGGACGAGGTGACAGAGCGCTTGGACAAGGTAACGGAGGACGAGGTGACGGAGAGCGAGGACGAGGTGACGAAACACTAGGACGAGGTGATGAAGCGTGAGTACGAGGTGATGAAGCATAAGGACGAGGTGACACAGCGCGAGGACGAGGTGACGGAGCACGAGAACGAGCTGACGGAGCACGAGGATGAGGTGACAAAGCACGAGGACGATGTGAGGAAGCACGAGGACGAGATGATGGAGCGTGAGGACGAGGTGACAGAGCTGAGGATGAGGTGACTGAGCGCTAAGACAAGGTAACGGAGGAAGAGGTTACGGAGAGTGAGGACAAGGTAACGGAACGTGAGAGGACGATGTGACGGAGCGTGAGGACAAAGTGACGGAGCGTGAGGACGAGGTGACGAGAAGACGAAGCACACGGACGAAGTGACGAAACGTAAGGACGAGGTGACAGAAAACTAGATCAAGGTAATGGAGGATGAGGTGATGGACAGTGAGGACGAGGTAACGGAGCACGAGGAGGACGTGACGGAGCGCGAGGACGAGGTGACAGAGCGCTCGGAGAAGGTAACCGAGGACGAGGTGACGGAGAGCGAAGACGAGGTGACGAAACGCAAGGACGAGGTGATGTAGCGTAAGAACGAGGTGACGGAGAACGAGGACCAGGTGACAGAGAGCGACGATGAGGTGACGGAGCGCGAGGACGAGGTGACGGAGCACGAGGATGAGGTGACGGAGCGCTAAGACAAGGTAACGGAGAAAGAGGTTACAGAGAGCGAGGACAAGGTAACGGAATGTGAGAGGACGATGTGACGGAGCGTGAGGACAAAGTGACGGAGCGTGAGGACGAGGTGACGAGAAGACGAAGCACACGGACGAAGTGACGAAGCGTAAGGACGAGGTGACGGAGCGCGAGGACGAGGTGACAGAAAGCTAGGACAAGGTAACGGAGGACGAGGTGATAGAGAGTGAGGACGAGGTAACGTAGCACGAGGAGGACGTGACGGAGCGCGAGGACGAGGTGAGAGAGCGCGAGGACGAGGTGACAGAGCGCAAGGATGAGGTGACGGAGCGTGAGAGGACGAGGTGACAGAGCGTGAGAGGACGAGGTGACGGAGCGCGAGGTTGAAATGACGGAGCGCGAGGTTGAGGTGACGAAGCACGAGGACAAGGTGACGAAGCGCGAAAGGACGAGGTGACGGAGCGCGAGGACGTGGTGACGGAGCACGAAAGGACGAGGTGACGAAGTGCAAGGACAACGTGACAGAATACGAGGACGAGGTGAAAGAGCGCTAGGATGAGGTGATGAAGAGCGAGGATGAGGTGACAAAGAGCGAGGAAGAGGTGACGAAACGCCAGGACAAGGTGACGAAGCGCGAGGACGAGGTGTCGAAGCGTAAGGATGATGTGATGGATCGCGAGGACGAGGTGGCGGAGCGTGACGACGAGGTGACAGAGCGCAACGACGAGGTGACAGAGCGCGACGACGAGGTGACAGAGCGCGACGACAAGGTGACAGAGCACGAGAACGAGTTGACGGAGCGCGAGGACGAGGTGACGAAGTGCGAGGATGAGGTGATGGAGCGCGAGGACGAGGTGACGGAGCGGGGGGACGAGGTGACGGAGCGCTAGGAAAAGGTAACGGAGAACGAGGTGACGGAAAGCGAGGACGAGGTAACGGAGCAAGAGAGGACGAGGTGACAGCGCGAGGACGAGGTGACAGAGCGCGAGGACGAGGTGACAGAGCGCGAGGACGAGGTGACAGAGCGAGAGGATGAGGTGACAGAGCGAGAGGATGAGGTGACGAAGCGCAAGGATGAGGTGACGAAGCGCGAGGACGAGGTGACAGAGAGCGAGGATGAGGTGATGGAGTGGGAGAACGAGGTGACGGAGCGCGAGGACGAGGTGACAGAGCGCTAGGAAAAAGTAATGGAGAACGAGGTGACGGAAAGCGAGGACGAGGTAACGGAGCAAGAGAGGACGAGGTGACCGAGCGTGAGGACGAGGTGATGGAGCACGAGGACGAGGTGACGGAGAGCGAGGACGAGGTGACAGAGCGGTAGAACAAGGTAACGGAGGACAAAGTGAAGGAGCCTAGGACGAGGTGACAGAGCGCTAGGACAAGGTGACAAAGGACGAGGTGATGGAGAGCGAGGATGAGGTGACGAAGCGCAAAGACGAGGTGATGGAGAACAAGGACGAGGTGACTGAGAGTGAGGACAAGGTCACGGAGCGCATGGATAAGGTGACAGCTCTACGACAAGGTAACGGAGGACGAGGTGACAGAGTGATGACGAGGTAACGGAGCGTGAGAGAAAGAGGTGACGGAGCATGAGGATGAGGTGACGTAGCGCGAGGACGAGGTGATGGAGCGTGAGGACGAGGTGACGGAGCACGAGAACGAGGTGACGGAGCGCGAGGACGAGGTGACGACACGCGAGGACGATGTGACGAAGCACGAGGACGAGGTGACGGAGCGCAAGGACGAGGTAACGGAGCGCGAGGACGAGGTGACGGAGCAGGAGAACGAGGTGACAGAGCGCGAGGATGAAGTGATGAAGTGCGAAGACGATGTGACGAAGCGCGAGGACGAGGTGACGGAGCGTGAGGGCAAGGTGACGGAGCCGAGGATGAGGTGACGGAGCGCTAGGACAAGGTAACGGAGGAAGAGCTTATGGAGAGCGAGGACAAGGAAACGGAGCGTGAGAGGACGATGTGACGGAGCCTGAGGATGAGGTGACGAAGCGAAGAATCGCGAGGACGAGGTAACGAAGCGTAAGGACGAGGTGACGGAGCACGAGGTGACAGAGAGCTAGGACAAGGTAGTGGAGGACAAGGTGAAGGAGCCCAGGACGAGGTGACAGAGCGCTAGGACAAGGTGACAAAGGACGAGGTGATGGAGAGCGAGGACGAGGTGACGAAGCGCAAAGACGAGGTGATGGAGAACAAGGACGAAGTGACTGAGAGTGAGGACAAGGTCACGGAGCGCATGGATAAGGTGACAGAGCTCTACGACAAGGTAACGGAGGACGAGGTGACAGAGTGATGACGAGGTAACGGAGCGTGAGAGAAAGAGGTGACGGAGCATGAGGATGAGGTGACGTAGCGCGAGGACGAGGTGACGGAGCGCGAGGACGAGGTGACGACACGCGAGGACGATGTGACGAAGCACGAGGACGAGGTGACGGAGCGCAAGGACAACGTGACAGAATACGAGGACGAGGTGACAGAGCGCTAGGATGAGGTGATGAAGAGCGAGGATGAGGTGACAAAGAGCGAGGAAGAGGTGACGAAACGCCAGGACAAGGTGACGAAGCGCGAGGACGAGGTGTCGAAGCGTAAGGATGATGTGATGGATCGCGAGGACTAGGTGATGGAGCGTGACGACGAGGTGATAGAGAGCGCGACGACGAGGTGACAGAGCGCGACGACGAGGTGACAGAGCGCGACGACGAGGTGACAGAGCGCGACGACGAGGTGACGGAGCACGAGAACGAGTTGACGGAGCGCGAGGACGAGGTGTCGAAGCGCGAGGATGAGGTGATGGAGCGCGAGGACGAGGTGACGGAGCGGGGGGACGAGGTGAGGGAGCGCTAGGAAAAGGTAACGGAGAACGAGGTGACGGAAAGCGAGGACGAGGTAGCGGAGCAAGAGAGGACGAGGTGACCGAGCGTGAGGACGAGGTGATGGAGCACGAGGACGAGGTGACGGAGAGCGAGGACGAGGTGACGGAGAGCGAGGACGAGGTGACAGAGCGGTAGAACAAGGTAACGGAGGACAAAGTGAAGGAGCCCAGGACGAGGTGACAGAGCGCTAGGACAAGGTGACAAAGGACGAGGTGATGGAGAGCGAGGACGAGGTGACAGAGCGCAAGGACGAGGTGACAGAGCGCGAGGACGAGGTGACAGAGCGCGAGGACGAGGTGACAGAGCGAGAGGATGAGGTGACGAAGCGCGAGGATGAGGTGACGAAGCGCGAGGACGAGGTGACAGAGAGCGAGGATGAGGTGATGGAGCGGGAGAACGAGGTGACGGAGCGCGAGGACGAGGTGACAGAGCGCTAGGAAAAAGTAATGGAGAACGAGGTGACGGAAAGCGAGGACGAGGTAACGGAGCCAGAGAGGACGAGGTGACCGAGCGTGAGGACGAGGTGATGGAGCGTAAGGACGAGGTGACAGAGTGCTTGGAAGAGGTGACGGAGAGCGAGGATGAGGTGACGGAGAGAGAGGACGAGGTGACGGAGAGCAAGGATGAGGTGACGGAGAGCGAGGACGAGGTGACGGAGCGCGAGGACGAGGTGACGAAGCGCGAGGACGAGGTGATGAAGCGTAAGGACGAGGTGACGGAGTGCGAGGACGAGGTGACGGAGCGCGAGGACAAGGTAATGGAGGACGAGGTGACTGAGAGCAAGGACGAGGTAACGGACCGTGAGAGGATGAGGTGACAGAGCGCGAGGACGAGGTGACAGAGCGCGAGGACGAGGTAACGAAGCGCGAGGACGAGGTGACTGAGCTCGAGGACGAGGTGACAGAGGGCGAGGACAAGATGACAGAGGGCGAGGACAATGTGACGAAGTGTGAGAACGAGTTGATGGAGCGCGAGGACGAGGTGACAGAGCGCTAGGACAAGGTAACGGAGGACAAGGTGACGGAAAGCGAGGATGAGGTAACGGAGCATGAGAGGACGAGGTGACCGAGCCTGAGGACGTGGTGACGGAACGCAAGGACGAGGTGACGGAACGTGAGGACGAGGTGACAAAGTGCTAGGACAAGGTAACAGAGGACAAGGTGACGGAGAGCGAGGACGAGGTAACGGATCTTGAGAGGACGAGGTAACGGAGCATGTTGACGAGGTAACAAAGCGCGATAACGAAGCGTATGGACAAGGTGACGAAGAGAGAAGACAAGGTGACGGAGCGCGAGGACGAGGTGACAGATCTCAACGACAAGGTAATGGAGGACGAGGTGACTGAGAGTGAGGATGAGGTAACGGAGCGTGAGAGGACGAGGTGACGGAGAGTGAGGACGAGGTGATGGAGCATGAGGACAAGGTGACAGAGCTCTACGACAAGGTAATGGAATACGAAGTGACTGAGAGCAAGGACGAGGTGACAGAGTGCTAGGACAAGATAACAGAGGACAAGGTGACGGAGAGCGAGGACGAGGTAACGGAGCATGAGAGGATGAGGTGACGGAGCGTGAGGACGAGGTGACAGAGCTCTACGACATGGTAATGGAGGACGAGGTGACTGAGAGCGAGGACGAGGTAATGGAGCATGAGAGGACGAGGTGACAGAGCGTGAGGACAAGGTGACAGAGCTCTACAACAAGGTAATGGAGTACGAGGTGACTGAGAGCAAGGACAAGGTAACGGAGCGTGAGAGGACGAGGTGATGGAGCGCGAGGAAAAGGTGATGGAGCGCGAGGACGAGGTGATGAAGCGTAAGGACGAGGTGACGGAGGGCATGGACGAGGTGACGGAAAGCGAGGATGAGGTGACGGAGAGCGAGGATGAGGTGACGGAGCACGAGGACGAGGTGACGGAGAGCAAGGACGAGGTGACGGAGAGCGAGGACGAGGTGACGGAGCGCGAGGACGAGGTGACGGAGCTCGAGGACGAGATGACGAAGCGTAAGGACGAGGTGACGGAGCGCGAGGACGAGGTGACGGAGCGCGAGGACAAGGTGACAGAGAGCAAGGATGAGGTGACGGAGAGCGAGGACGAGGTGACGGAGCTGGTAATGGAGTATGAGATGATGTGACGGAGCGTGAGAACGAGGTGACGAGGCACAAGGACGAGGTGACAAAGCGTAAGGACGAAGCGAAAGAAAGCGAGGACGAGGTAACGGAGCGCGAGGACGAGGAGACAGAGCTCTATGACAAGGTAATGGAGGACGAGGTGCCTGAGAGCGAGGATGAGGTAAAGTAACGTGAGAGGACGAGGTGACGGAGTGTGAGGACGAGGTGACAGAGCTCTACGACATGGTAATGGAGGAGGAGGTGACCGAGAGGGAGGACGAGGTAATGGAGCGTGTGAGGACGAGGTGACGGAGCGTGAGGACGAGGTGACAGAGCTCTACAACAAGGTAATGGAGTACGAGGTGACTGAGAGCAAGGATGAGGTAACGGAGCGTGAGAGGACGAGGTGACGGAGCGTGAGGACGAGGTGACAGAGCTCTACGACAAGGTAATGGAGTATGAGGTGACTGAGAGCAAGGACGAGGTATCGGAGCATGTGAGGATGAGGTGACGGAGCGTGAGGATGAGGTGACAGAGCTCTATGACAAGGTAATGCAGTACGAGGTGACTGAGAGCAAGGACGAGGTAACGGAGCGTGAGAGGACGAGGTGATGGAGCGCGAGGACAAGGTGATGGAGCGCGAGGACGAGTTGATGAAGCGTAAGGACGAGGTGACGGAGCGTATGGACGAGGTGACGGAGAGCGAGGATGAGGTGACGGAGAGCGAGGACGAGGTGACGGAGCACGAGGACGAGGTGACGGAGCGCAAGGACGAGGTGACGGAGCGTGAGGACGAGGTGACGAAGCGTAAGGACGAGGTGACAGAGCGTGAGGACAAGGTGACAGAGAGCGAGGATGAGGTGACGGAAAGCGAGGACGAGGTGAGGGAGCGGGTAATAGAGTATGAGAGGACGATGTGACGGAGCGCGAGGACGAGGCACGAGGACGAGCTGACAAAGCGTAAAGACGACGCGACAGAGAGCGAGGACGAGGTGACGGAGCGCGAGGATGAGGAGACAGAGCTCTATGACAAGGTAATGGAGTACGAGGTGACTGAGAGCAAGGACGAGGTAACGGAGCGTGAGAGGACGAGGTGATGGAGCGCGAGGAAAAGGTGATGGAGCGCGAGGACGAGGTGATGAAACGTAAGGACGAGGTGACGGAGGGCATGGACGAGGTGACGGAAAGCGAGGATGATGTGACGGAGAGCGAGGACGAGGTGATGGAGCACGAGGACGGGGTGACGGAGAGCAAGGATGAGTTGACGGAGCGCAAGGACGAGGTGACGGAGTGCGAGGACGAGGTGACAGAGCGTGAGGACGAGGTGACAGAGAGCGAGGAGGAGGTGACGGAAAGCGAGGACGAGGTGAGGGAGCGGGTAATAGAGTATGAGAGGACGATATGACAGAGCGTGAGGACGAGGTAACGAGGCACGAGGACGAGCTGACAAAGCGTAAGGACGAGGCGACAGAGAGCGAGGACGAGGTGACGGAGCGCGAGGACGAGGAGACAGAGCTCTACGACAAGGTAATGGAGTACGAGGTGACTGAGAGCAAGGACGAGGTAACGGAGCGTGAGAGGACGAGGTGACGGAGCGTGAGGACGAGGTGACAGAGCTCTACGACAAGGTAATGGAGTACGAGGTGACTGAGAGCAAGGACGAGGTAACGGAAAGTGAGAGGACAAGGTGATGGAGCGCGAGGACAAGGTGACGGAGCGCGAGGACGAGTTGACAAAGCGTAAGGACGAGGTGATGGAGCGTATGGACGAGGTGACGGAGAGCGAGGATGAGGTGACGGAGAGTGAGGACGAGGTGACGGAGCACGAGGACGAGGTAACGGAGCGTGAGGACGAGGTGACGAAGCGTAAGGACGAGGTGACAGAGCGTGAGGACGAGGTGACAGAGAGCGAGGATGAGGTGACGGAAAGCGAGGACGAGGTGAGGGAGCGGGTAATAGAGTATGAGAGGACGATGTGACGGAGCGTGAGGACGAGGTGACGAGGCACGAGGACGAGCTGACAAAGCGTAAGGACGAGGCGACAGAGAGCGAGGACGAGGTGACGGAGCGCGAGGACGAGGAGACAGAGCTCTACGACAAGGTAATGGAGTACGAGGTGACTGAGAGCAAGGACGAGGTAACGGAGCGTGAGAGGACGAGGTGATGGAGCGTGAGGACGAGGTGACAGAGCTCTACGACAAGGTAATGGAGTACGAGGTGACTGAGAGCAAGGACGAGGTAACGGAGCGTGAGAGGACGAGGTGATGGAGAGCGAGGACAAGGTGACGGAGCGCGAGGACGAGTTGACGAAGCGTAAGGACGAGGTGACGGAGCGTATGGACGAGGTGACGGAGAGCGAGGATGAGGTGTCGGAGAGTGAGGACGAGGTGACGGAGAGCAAGGATGAGGTGACGGAGAGCGAGGATGAGTTGACGGAGCGCAAGGACGAGGTGACGGAGCGTGAGGACGAGGTGACGAAGCGTAAGGACGAGGTGACAGAGCGTGAGGACGAGGTGACAGAGAGCGAGGATGAGGTGACGGAAAGCGAGGACGAGGTGAGGGAGTGGGTAATAGAGTATGAGAGGACGATGTGACGGAGCGTGAGGACGAGGCACGAGGACGAGCTGACAAAGCGTAAAGACAAGGCGACAGAGAGCGAGGACGAGGTGACGGAGCGCGAGGACGAGGAGACAGAGCTCTACGACAAGGTAATGGAGTACGAGGTGACTGAGAGCAAGGACGAGGTAACGGAGCGTGAGAGGACGAGGTGATGGAGCGCGAGGAAAAGGTGATGGAGCGCGAGGACGAGGTGATGAAACGTAAGGACGAGGTGACGGAGGGCATGGACGAGGTGACGGAAAGCGAGGATGATGTGACGGAGAGCGAGGACGAGGTGATGGAGCACGAGGACGGGGTGACGGAGAGCAAGGATGAGTTGACGGAGCGCAAGGACGAGGTGACGGAGTGCGAGGACGAGGTGACAGAGCGTGAGGACGAGGTGACAGAGAGCGAGGAGGAGGTGACGGAAAGCGAGGACGAGGTGAGGGAGCGGGTAATAGAGTATGAGAGGACGATATGACAGAGCGTGAGGACGAGGTAACGAGGCACGAGGACGAGCTGACAAAGCGTAAGGACGAGGCGACAGAGCGAGGACGAGGTGACGGAGCGCGAGGACGAGAAGACAGAGCTCTACGACAAGGTAATGGAGTACGAGGTGACTGAGAGCAAGGACGAGGTAACGGAGCGTGAGAGGACGAGGTGACGGAGCGTGAGGACGAGGTGACAGAGCTCTACGACAAGGTAATGGAGTACGAGGTGACTGAGAGCAAGGACGAGGTAACGGAAAGTGAGAGGACAAGGTGATGGAGCGCGAGGACAAGGTGACGGAGCGCGAGGACGAGTTGACAAAGCGTAAGGACGAGGTGATGGAGCGTATGGACGAGGTGACGGAGAGCGAGGATGAGGTGACGGAGAGTGAGGACGAGGTGACGGAGCGTGAGAACGAGGTGACGAAGCGTAAGGACGAGGTGACAGAGCGTGAGGACGAGGTGACAGAGAGCGAGGATGAGGTGACGGAAAGCGAGGACGAGGTGAGGGAGCGGGTAATAGAGTATGAGAGGACGATGTGACGGAGCGTGAGGATGAGGTGACAGAGCTCTACGACAAGGTAATGGAGTACGAGGTGACTGAGAGCAAGGACGAGGTAACGGAGCGTGAAAGGACGAGGTGACGGAGCGTGAGGACGAGGTTGCAGAGCTCTACGACAAGGTAATGGAGTACGAGGTGACTGAGAGCAAGGACGAGGTAACGGAGCGTGAGAGGACGAGGTGATGGAGTGCGAGGACAAGGTGACGGAGCGTGAGGACGAGTTGACGAAGCTTAAGGACGAGGTGACGGAGCGTATGGACGAGGTGACGGAGAGCGAGGATGAGGTGACGGAGAGCGAGGACGAGGTGACGGAGCGCAAGGACGAGGTGACGGAGTGTGAGGACGAGGTGACGAAGCGTAAGGACGAGGTGACAGAGCGTGAGGACGAGGTGACAGAGAGCGAGGATGAGGTGACGGAAAGTGAGGACGAGGTGAGGGAGCGGGTAATAGAGTATGAGAGGACGATGTGACGGAGCGTGAGGACGAGGTGACGAGGCACGAGGAAGGAGCTGACAAAGTGTAAGGACGAGGCGACAGAGAGCGAGGACGAGGTGACGGAGCGCGAGGACGAGGAGACAGAGCTCTACGACAAGGTAATGGAGGACGAGGTGACTGAGAGCGAGGATGAGGTAAAGTAGTGTGAGAGGACAAGGTGACGGAGCGTGAGGGCGAGGTGATGGAGCACGAGGACGAGGTAACGGAGCGCGAGGCCGAGGTAACGGAGCGTGAGGAAGGAGCGGAGCGAGAGGACCAGGTGGAGAAGCGAGAAAACGAGTACAAGGAGAGCAAGGAAAAGGTAGCGTAGCGCAAAGATGAGTTGGCGGAACGCGAGGACGAGGTGACGGAGCACTAGCATGAGGTGACGGAGCACTGGGACGAGGTAACAGAACGCGAGGATATGGGTACGGAGCGTGAGAACGAGGAGTCGAAGCACAAAGACCAGATGGCGGAGTGCGAGGACCAAGAGGCGGAACGCGAGGGCCAGGTGGCAGAGGGTGAGAACTGGGTGTCAGAACTCGAGGACCAGGTGGCAGAGGGCGAGGACCAGGTGGCGGAACATGAGGCCCAGGTGGCGGAACGTGAGGACCAGGTGGCGAAGCGCAAGGACGAGGTGATGCTGGATGAGGTGACCTAGCACGAGGACAATGAAGGAGCGTGAGGACAAGGTGGCGGAGCAGACAAATTGGCGGAGCGTGAGGACAAGGTTGCAGAACACGAGGACAAAGTGGCAGAGCGCGAGGATCAGGTGATGGAGGATAAGGTGACTGAGTGCGAGGACAAGGTGCCTGAGAGCGAGGACGAGGTGGTGGAATGGACGAGGACTAGGAGCGCAAGGATGAGATGACGGAGCACGAGGACGAAGTGTCAGAGCGGACCAGGTGGACAAGGTGGCAGAGTGTGAGGACGAGGTGGCGGAGCGTGAGGACGAGGTGGACAAGGTGGCAGAGCAGACAACGAAGAGTGCGAGTACAAGTTGGCGGGGAAGACTAGGAGGATGAGGTGGCAGAGCGGACCAGGCGGATAAGGTAGAGGAGCGGACCAGGCGGACAAGGCAGAGGAGGATGAGGTGGAGGAGCGGATGAGAAGGATGAGGTGGCAGAGCGGATGAGGACGAGGTGACGGAGCGGCTAAAGACGAGGTGGCGGAGCAGATGAAGACGAGGTGGCGGAGCGGACAAGGAGGATGAGGTGGAGGAGCGGACAAGGAGCATGAGGTGGAGGAGCGGATGAGGAGCAGGAGGTCGCGGAGCAGACGAGGAGCTAGAGGTTGCGGAGCAGACGAGGAGCTAGAGGTCACGCAGCGGATGAGGAGCTAGAGGTCGCAGAGGTCACAGAGTGGAAGCCAAGGAGGACGAGGTCGCGGACGGCTCATAATGTGTACAATAATCATACAAATATCATGAGGAAGCCATTATGTCATACTCCTGGACCCTAAGGCTGTGTGCACACGCTGCAGAATCCGGATTTTGCAAAATCTGCAGATATCTGCGGATTAGCCTGCGGTTTTGCCCTGCGGTTTCACCATCTCCACAATGGTGGAGATAGGAAACCGCCGCGGATTCAACAGAAAGAATTGACATGTCAATTCTTTCTGCGGTTTCAAAACTGCAGGAAAACCGCGCGGAAAAATCCGCACCGTCTACACAGCGTTTTTTTTTTTCCATTCATTTGAATGGTACTGTACACCGCAGCTAAAACTGCTGCGGGTCCGCAGCGGCCAAATCCTCTGCGGTACCGCAGCAGAATCCGCAGTGTGTGCACACAGCCTTAAAGTTTCAGATGCCTTACATAAAACATGGCATTATAACATTGGTCAATTTTATTTGCTAGTGATGCAAATTCTCTTACCATATTAAAAGTTCTTTAATGAAGTTGATTCATCTTCATTCATTCCATTAAGTTCGGTATAGAGACCAGTTTCTTTCCTATAATACCACTAAAAGGTTTGATGCAGAAAATAGAACGTGTGTAGGTGGGTAACGGACAGGAGATTTACACCATCCTTCAATTACAAGAAACCCATTAGAGGTCATTTAGACCAGTACTATATGCCATGTGGTACTTACAGTTAACGGCTCTCCCTGTAGTGCTTGCAGTACGAAGTTACTGACAACTCTTCCATCATTCATGTGCATACGTGGCCCAAATGTATTAAATATCCGAGCCACTCTGACCTCCACACCTTCCTGCCAACAAGAGAAACAGTTTAGAGACCATATTTTCTTCCAGTAAAAATTTGACTTTTTTGTTTGGCAAAATAACACCCTACACAAATAAGTATGCATTTCCCTACCACTACTTCTGTCCCCAGCATCACATTACAGGGTTATTTTCATTATGAGTTTTGTAGGGCTACCACTAACCAACCTAATGGCTTCTTGCTTGCCAGGGGGCGTTCCTGAATGACCGACAAGACAGACCAGCAACATAGCCGCACAGTTGGCCCAAACTGTCCACTGTTGCCAGCAGAGCTAGCTTTGGCTCTGAAGCATTGTGAGCGCAGGGACAATGAAGCTGGCTGAATCCAGTGATCTGGTTATCTTCAGAGCAGCGCTTGCAAGCTCTATTGCAAAAGCCATAAAAGACCTGCGCTACTTGCCGAGGATCCTAACACCTTTGATGGACTACTGCTCCTTAATTAGGTTATTGCAATTTTAATAAAAAGGTAAATTACAAAGTTGCTTGCTTTTATGTGCACTTTGCAATTGTACCCAATTATTATTATTATAGCCCCATTTATTCCATGGTGCTTTACATGTCACAAGAGGTATACATAATAAAAAACATTTATAAAGGAAAATCCATGTAAATGTTTCCAATAAGTTGTGATGAGCTTTCCTTGGGAGGGCACAGCATGGATTATATATAAATCTTTATTTTTTTATATAGCGCTAACATATTCCGCAGCGCTTTACAGTTTGCACACATTATAATCACTGTTTGTCTTTATAATGTGGGAGGAAACCGGAGTACCTGGAGGAAACCCACGCAAACACGGGGAGAACATACAAACTCCTTGCAGATGTTGCAGATGTTGTCCTAACCACTGAGCCACCGTGAGGAAGCCCATGCGAAACGCGCGTTGAGGCTGCGTTATCTGACGGCACAGCGGACTTATTGTGGTATGACCCCTTTACACTTTTTTATATACAGTATATCCTGGCTTCAATCTATTGACGCTTTGATGAGTATATACTCTTGTTTGCTACTCTATTTGTGCAGGACATAATATATTTGAGAGTATACTTGGTGCTATAGTCATAGATATACACTCACTGGCCACTTTATTAGGTACACCTGTCCAACTGTGTGTTAAGACTTAATTTCTAATCAGCCAATCACATGGCGGCAACTCAGTGCATTTAGGCATGTAGACATGGTCAAGACAATCTCCTGCAGTTCAAACCGAGCATCAGTATGGGGAAGAAAGGTGATTTGAGTGCCTTTGAACGTGGCATGATTGTTGGTGCCAGAAGGGCTGGTCTGAGAATTTCAGAAACTGCTGATCTACTGGGATTTTCACGCACAACCATCTCTAGGGTTTACAGAGAATGGTCCGAAAAAGAAAAAAAATCCAGTGAGCGGCAGTTCTGTGGCCGGAAATGCCATGTTGATGCCAGAGGTCAGAGGAGAATGGGCAGACTGGTTCGAGCTGATAGAAAGGCAACAGTGACTCAAATTGCCACCCGTTACAACCAAAGTAGGCAGAAGAGCATCTCTGAACGCACAGTGCGTCGAACTTTGAGGCAGATGGGCTACAGCAGCAGAAGACCACACTGGGTACCACTCCTCTCAGCTAAGAACAGGAAACTGAGGCTACAATTTGCACAAGCTCATCGAAATTGGACAGTAGAAGATTGGAAAAACGTTGCCTGGTCTGATGAGTCTCGATTTCTGCTGCGACATTCGGATGGTAGGGTCAGAATTTGGCGTAAACAACATGAAAGCATGGATCCATCCTGCCTTGTATCAACGGTTCAGGCTGGTGGTGGTGGTGTCATGGTGTGGGGAATTTTTTCTGGGCACTCTTTGGGCCCCTTGGTACCAATTGAGCATCGTTGCAACGCCACAGCCTACCTGAGTATTGTTGCTGACCATGTCCATCCCTTTATGACCACAATGTACCCAACATCTGATGGCTACTTTCAGCAGGATAATGCGCCATGTCATAAAGCTCGAATCATCTCAGATTGGTTTCTTGAACATGACAATGAGTTTACTGTACTCAAATGGCCTCCTCAGTCACCAGATCTCAATCCAATAGAGCATCTTTGGGATGTGGTGGAACGGGAGATTCGCATCAGGGATGTGCAGCCGACAAATCTGCGCCAACTGTGTGATGCCATCATGTCAATATGGTCCAAAATCTCTAAGGAATGCTTCCAGCACCTTGTTGAATCTCTGCCACGAAGAATTGAGGCAGTTCTGAAGGCAAAAGGGGGTCCAACCCCTTACTAGCATGGTGTACCTAATAAAGTGGCCAGTGAGTGTATATATCTTAGTAAATAAAAATAAAATTTATGGCTTGGATATAAAAATTGGGAGGCCTTTTTACCAGGTCCCTATACACATTATATTGTAGCCTCAGATTTGTTTCGGTCTATGTCCTACAATTTGTCTATAAGATGTAATTTTTATAAAAAGATTTTTAATAATCGAATTAATAAAAATGCTTTATTTTTATTAAACAGAGGTTTTTATTGCTCCTTCTTTCTTTGGTGTTTTCAATTATTGTTACAGGAGTATACCTGTTACCTATTTGGTAGTATTGTGGCATTGGTATTTTCAATTTGTGGTTTTTTGCATTCATTCGTATGGTTGTAGTAGCGCACCAGCCCGCTGTCCCCAATGCAAGTTTCGCTGACTATTGCTTCTTGAGGGGGCTTGCATAATGTCTCATGTGCTCCTCCATATATATCCGGCTCCTTCAATCATGTTGTCGGCAGGAGCCATTAACGATGTTGAGTGCAGCGCATGCGCGACAGTACCGCAACGTCCCAAAGTTGTTTGTCAGCCCGATGCAATCACATGGGGTGGCCAGCGCCTGCCCACAAACCATGCAGTTGCATCGGACTACAGAGACAAGAAGAGGCCCAGTGCTGGACGCCCGGAGAAGGCACGCATGCGCTCACTTCGTGAGACACCATGTAGATCATATGAGGCATGAGTAGAGTGCATTAGCGCAAAAATCGAATTTTAAATGGGACATTAAGATTTTGTGATATATGCTGCAAGAATAACGATGGTAACATATGAATATCCACTGCATGTTACAAAAAAAGCAGAAATGAATCGTATCATCAGATACGTATCAGACATATTTCATCATAAGTCAATCTACAAAAAATTACACATAGTAGATACAAAACCATAGTAAGGATAACAATCCCATTCAAATAAATATAAATATAACAATCCTTTACTAAAAATGTGAAAAAATGGGATTAAAATAAAGGATATCTATACAAGGATAATCGCAAAATGGATTAAATCACAGAGAAAAACAAGCGATCAAAAAAATCCGAACAACTGAAGATGTATGAAACATATAAAAGTTTATTCAGAAAGAAACAGGGAAACAGGGCAGGAAATGGAGTCATGAGTTGACCATGGCAGCGTGCAAGCGACCAATTGGGGTAAGCATGGAGTGAAAGGACCTAATAGAAACATCAATACAAGGCATGTAGCTAGATGACATAATTAAACACAACAAATGCCAGTTCCTAGAAAAATAGTGCAGCCAAACAGGACAAGTACATAAATATAAATTATAAACAAATGTCCAATGACAAACTTAATACCTGTTATGGTTATATGTAGCGGTCCTCTCCAGCATACCCCCCCAACGCACGTTTCGGCAGATGGCCTTTCTCAAGGGGTACAAGGGAAAGAGGAAGTAAGGGGTATTTAAGACAGAATCAACCAATCAGTCCAAAGGTCATACCCATGTGATCAATCACCAATAGTGCAAGTGTATCAAGGTTCCACCCAACCATAGCGTCCGTTGTCATGGCTACAAGCCGTAGAGCAGACTATTCATATGGGTGTTAGTAGACAGGCTATCTAGAATAGGGAGCCAACAAATAGGTAAGCACCTCCAAATTGGATCTCTTTAATAAAAATCGCTGCTGACATAAATAGAAACCACCGTTATTGTATTAATCAGCGCATCATAATCTGTGCATCGTCCAATGAAGATGACATCTTCGTTGGTGGAATCACGTGAGTCGCCTTGACTCACTACTTGCACCCAATACGGTGCAGGTAACGATGACAGCAGCGCTGGTCACGTGACCATCATCTCGCTGCCGGGGCTCCTCCCCTATTGACATCACTGCGCCGACGCGTCCACCAATGATGACGCAAGTTGCCCCGACAACCAAAACAATAGGCGGCGGCGGCAACTACGGCGTCATAGTTGTAACTGTTCACAATGGGGAGGTGTCAAAGGACGCAAAGGACTCCTACCTGGCTACATCAGCCATAGCGACGCGTCCACTCATGATGACGCAGGCGTCACCCCGACAACCAAGACAGCGGGCGGCGGCGGCATCAATGTGACGTCACCATGGTGACTAGCCACAATAGGAGATGCCGAGAGGTGTCCGATGTGAAGGAGACAGCGGTGCGCATGCGTGCAGAGAGAGCGTCAATCAATGGCATAAAGGTATAGCAGACATAATCCTAACCGGGGGCAATATAGGAAATACACAGATTGTTAGCCTACAACAATGATCCTGACCAAAAATAGAAAAAGGTAATAAATAAAAAAACAGTTTAAAGCCAATAGCATAGCTGTAGCCGAGCAACATATAATATCGAGATTAACTAACAAAGGAGGTATTAAAGCATGGACCCAAGGCATAAAAAATATATATATGTATATGATGAAGATAACTCCTCAAAACACAAGTCACTTAGGGAAGCAGGAGCAGAACATATATATATAAATTTCATAAGAGTAGTCCTGCAATCATTATCTTCATATAATAATGTGCCAACGAAGAGATCCAAACACCCAGGAAGATGAGACAATGGAGATATTCAGCCGAAGGAACACCGATACACGAGTATGGCAAAGGAAGACTCTGAAAAGATAAAACCAAAGTTAAACCAAGAACTTTAAAAACAATAAGATACGCCACAAGCTACCCATAATCAGGAAGAGATGTATATGTAGCCAGACCACCATATATTTATATATACAAACGTTTAAATGAAGGGAGCAAAACTAATAGCCTCGTTCAATCCCTTCGGCTGTACTGTATCCAACAACCATATCCATCTTGTTTCACGTTGCAACAGTCTCTGAGTTAGATTGCCGCCACGAACACCTGGATTGATAATGTCAATCCCACGAATCCGTAGTAGCGACCCATCGCAACCATGTTTAAGTTTAAAGTGTCGAGGTATTGTCCTGAGTGTGGTAGGATCCTCATGGCCGGCTGCCGCCTGTATGCCCAACACGTGCTCACGAACCCGTGTCTTCAATTGCCGCGTAGTCATACCAATACAAATCAGGTTACATGGACATAATGCAAAATAGATGACGTACCGTGAGGTACATAGAATACGGTTGCGAATATTAAATGTCCGAGTCCCTGAGGAATTGAAGAGCGTGTCCGTTCGCTCAACGTTGGGACAGGCGACACAGCGGCCACAAGGAGCACAGCCACACACAGGACGAACCGAACTGAGAAAATTCTGTTTAGGTTCAGGTTGATAATGACTATGGACGAGATAATCCTTAAGATTCCTTGATCGGCGGATAGTAACACTTGGTTTTGATGGAATAAATTTGTTAAGAATAGGGTCTGTCTGAAGAATGGGCCAGGCTTTTTGGAGACACCCTCTCATTCTTGCAAATTGTGCATGATAGTTTGTAATAAATCTGATCTTATTGTCAGTTTTAATTTCCCTCTTCTTATATAATAATGACTGACGTGTAGACCATCTTGCACGGTTAAAGGCTCTCTTGATAGATCTCCTACTGTAGCCTCTCAAGGAACCTCTCCGAGAGGTCTTGAGCTTGGACTGAAAAATCCTGATCATTAGAGCAGATCCTGCGTAACCGCAGGAACTGCCCTATGGGAATAGAATTAATCAATGGTTTAGGGTGAGCAGAGGAGGCATGAAGTAACACATTGGAAGAAGTTTCCTTCCTAAATATTCCTGTCTGCAGCATATTGTCAGAGTCTCTCCAGACATTGACATCTAAGAAACTGACCCTGGTCAAATCATGTTGGTATGTAATATGAATATTCATATTGTTCGAGTTGATTCCCTCCATAAAGGTTGATAACTGAAGCTCATTCCCCTGCCAGACCAGAAAAATGTCGTCGATGTACCGCACCCAAAAGGGGATGCGGTCCATCGACTGACACTGGTCAGACAGGGGGAGGTCCCTCTCCCACAGCCTCAGGAACAGGTTAGCATACGATGGGGCGAAAGATGCCCCCATTGCTGTCCCCTGGAGCTGTAGGTAGAAGGACCCCATGAACGTGAAGAAATTATGAGTCAGGGAAAACTCGAGCAATTCAATGACCAGGGAAATGATTTCTATAGGTAAGTTTGACATGTTTAGGAAATATCGGGTGGCAGCCAACCCATTGGTATGCCTTATGCTGGTGTAGAGGGACTCAATGTCACCTGTCACCAGCATATTGTCACTCCCAATATGGAGGCCATCAACTCTCCTAAGAAATTCACCGGTATCAAGTAGAAAGGAGGGCAGACTTTCAACGAGGGGCTGTAATTTAGAGTCAATCCACCGATTGACTCTTTCTAAATAATTACCAATCCATCAGAACGAAATCTAAAAAATTTCCTCCACTAGCGACATGTGCAGCTATTGACCTTTTTGTTCAGGTTGTTACTAAGGACTTCATGAAAATTCCTGGGGGTGTATGCAGGGATAATCTTAGCTGTGAAGAACGCACGAGATTGGACGTCCTGAGGGGGCTCCCTGATATTGTGTTAAAGCCAGCCGATAAAGGGGGCAACGTGGTAATATGGCCTAAGTCCCTCTATGAGAAGGAGGCATTTAGACAATTAAACAACAAGACATGCTACAAGCGTTTGACGTTTAACCCCCTTGCATCATTTGTGTTACAGTTGAATAAAATTCTCAATACAGCTGTACAAAATGGTGCTATCACCAAGGAACTGGCCCTTATGATGCAGGTACAGGAACCTACCATTGCAACATTTTATTTATTACCTAAAATACACAAGTGTCTCGAGGCCCCCCCCGGTCGTCCAATTATTTCTGGCTCTGGTAATTATTTAGAAAGAGTCAATCGGTGGATTGACTCTAAATTACAGCCCCTCGTTGAAAGTCTGCCCTCCTTTCTACTTGATACCGGTGAATTTCTTAGGAGAGTTGATGGCCTCCATATTGGGAGTGACATTATGCTGGTGACAGGTGACATTGAGTCCCTCTACACCAGCATAAGGCATACCGATGGGTTGGCTGCCACCCGATATTTCCTAAACATGTCAAACTTACCTATAGAAATCATTTCCCTGGTCATTGAATTGCTCGAGTTTTCCCTGACTCATAATTTCTTTACGTTCATGGGGTCCTTCTACCTACAGCTCCAGGGGACAGCAATGGGGGCATCTTTCGCCCCATCGTATGCTAACCTGTTCCTGGGGCTGTGGGAGAGGGACCTCCCCCTGTCTGACCAGTGTCAGTCGATGGACCGCATCCCCTTTTGGGTGCGGTACATCGACGACATTTTTCTGGTCTGGCAGGGGAATGAGCTTCAGTTATCAACCTTTATGGAGGGAATCAACTCGAACAATATGAATATTCATATTACATACCAACATGATTTGACCAGGGTCAGTTTCTTAGATGTCAATGTCTGGAGAGACTCTGACAATACGCTGCAGACAGGAATATTTAGGAAGGAAACTTCTTCCAATGTGTTACTTCATGCCTCCTCTGCTCACCCTAAACCATTGATTAATTCTATTCCCATAGGGCAGTTCCTGCGGTTACGCAGGATCTGCTCTAATGATCAGGATTTTTCAGTCCAAGCTCAAGACCTCTCGGAGAGGTTCCTTGAGAGAGGCTACAGTAGGAGATCTATCAAGAGAGCCTTTAACCGTGCAAGATGGTCTACACGTCAGTCATTATTATATAAGAAGAGGGAAATTAAAACTGACAATAAGATCAGATTTATTACAAACTATCATGCACAATTTGCAAGAATGAGAGGGTGTCTCCAAAAAGCCTGGCCCATTCTTCAGACAGACCCTATTCTTAACAAATTTATTCCATCAAAACCAAGTGTTACTATCCGCCGATCAAGGAATCTTAAGGATTATCTCGTCCATAGTCATTATCAGCCTGAACCTAAACAGAATTTTCTCAGTTCGGTTCGTCCTGTGTGTGGCTGTGCTCCTTGTGGCCGCTGTGTCGCCTGTCCCAACGTTGAGAATGAACGGTACGTCATCTATTTTGCGTTATGTCCATGTAACCTGATTTATATTGGTATGACTACGCGGCAATTGAAGACACGGGTTCGTAAGCACGTGTTAGGCATACAGGCGGCTGCCGGCCATGAGGATCCTACCACACTCAGGACAATACCTCGACACTTTAAACTTAAACATGGTTGCGATGGGTCGCTACTACGGATTCGTGGGATTGACATTATCAATCCAGGTGTTCGTGGTGGCAATCTAACTCAGAGACTGTTGCAACGTGAAACAAGATGGATATGGTTGTTGGATACAGTACATCCGAAGGGATTGAACGAGGCTATTAGTTTTGCTCCCTTCATTTAAACGTTTGTATATATAAATATATGGTGGTCTGGCTACATATACATCTCTTCCTGATCATGGGTAGCTTGTGGCGTATCTTATTGTTTTTAAAGTTCTTTGTTTAACTTTGGTTTTATCTTTTCAGAGTCTTCCTTTGCCATACTCGTGTATCGGTGTTCCTTCGGCTGAATATCTCCATTGTCTCATCTTCCTGGGTGTTTGGATCTCTTCGTTGGCACATTATTATATGAAGATAATGATTGCAGGACTACTCTTATGAAATTTATATATATATGTTCTGCTCCTGCTTCCCTAAGTGACTTGTGTTTTGAGGAGTTATCTTCATCATATACATATATATATTTTTTATGCCTTGGGTCCATGCTTTAATACCTCCTTTGTTAGTTAATCTCGATATTATATGTTGCTCGGCTACAGCTATGCTATTGGCTTTAAACTGTTTTTTTATTTATTACCTTTTTCTATTTTTGGTCAGGATCATTGTTGTAGGCTAACAATCTGTGTATTTCCTATATTGCCCCCGGTTAGGATTATGTCTGCTATACCTTTATGCCATTGATTGACGCTCTCTCTGCACGCATGCGCACCGCTGTCTCCTTCACATCGGACGCCTCTCGGCATCTCCTATTGTGGCTAGTCACCATGGTGACGTCACATTGATGCCGCCGCCGCCCGCTGTCTTGGTTGTCGGGGTGACGCCTGCGTCATCATGAGTGGACGTGTCGCTATGGCTGATGTAGCCAGGTAGGAGTCCTTTGCGTCCTTTGACACCTCCCCATTGTGGGCAGTTACAACTATGACGCCGTAGTTGCCGCCGCCTATTGTTTTGGTTGTCGGGGCAACTTGCGTCATCATTGGTGGACGCGTCGGCGCAGTGATGTCAATAGGGGAGGAGCCCCGGCAGCGAGATGATGCTCACGTGACCAGCGCTGCTGTCATCGTTACCTGCACCGTATTGGGTGCAAGTAGTGAGTCAAGGCGACTCACGTGATTCCACCAATGATGATGTCATCTTCATTGGACGATGCACAGATTATGATGCGCTGATTAATACAATAACGGTGGTTTCTATTTATGTCAGCAGCGATTTTTATTAAAGAGATCCAATTTGGAGGTGCTTACCTATTTGTTGGCTCCCTATTCTAGATAGCCTGTCTACTAACACCCATATGAATAGTCTGCTCTACGGCTTGTAGCCATGACAACGGACGCTATGGTTGGGTGGAACCTTGATACACTTGCACTATTGGTGATTGATCACATGGGTATGACCTTTGGACTGATTGGTTGATTCTGTCTTAAATACCCCTTACTTCCTCTTTCCCTTGTACCCCTTGAGAAAGGCAATCTGCCGAAACGTGCGTTGGGGGGGTATGCTGGAGAGGACCGCTACATATAACCATAACAGGTATTAAGTTTGTCATTGGACATTTGTTTATAATTTATATTTATGTACTTGTCCTGTTTGGCTGCACTATTTTTCTAGGAACTGGCATTTGTTGTGTTTAATTTTGTCATCTAGCTACATGCCTTGTATTGATGTTTCTATTAGGTCCTTTCACTCCATGCTTACCCCAATTGGTCGCTTGCACGCTGCCATGGTCAACTCATGACTCCATTTCCTGCCCTGTTTCCCTGTTTCTTTCTGAATAAACTTTTATATGTTTCATACATCTTCAGTTGTTCGGATTTTTTTGATCGCTTGTTTTTCTCTGTGATTTAATAGTAGATACAAAGTAGCACCGAAGTTCATAAAGATAGACATGAGCAGTACACTATGCATGACCAGTATGAATTTGATCAAATGTCACACAAGTTGATCGATATTGCAGACAAGACTATTTAGAGTCACGTTAAATCCAGTACAGTTTCTTCCAAAGACAGCACACAAGGATGTTCATGTGGCTCAAGAACGACCTTTAGAAATTCATTTGATTGGGAATCAAAAATAATTAGTATAACAACATCACTGCTGTGAAGATCAAGACATTGTTGTATCCAGACATGGCTGGCAGCCAGAAGAGTGGCCTGGCCACCCCAGAACTCAACATCATTGAAAGTTATGGCAGAAACCCAACCTCAAAGACTGATATAGACTGAACTTTGTGGTTTTCACAAAAACAATGAGAAATGATAGCCGAATTTCCAAGAAATCTGAAATACTAAGAGCTCCAAAAGAAATAGAGGTGAGAAGTAAAAAAAAAATAAGGAAATACCTAAAAAGGCATTTGAGATAAGTCACAGCCTTGTAGGAAATAAGAAGATATCTAGAAGATGCTGAAAAGTCACAGCAGCACTAGAAGGCTATCAGAGTGGTTCCCTACGCTGACCCAGTCTACCCAGTCTATATACAGTGGTGTGAAATTGTGTTTGTCCTGTAGGTTTGGATTTCTTTTTCCCTTTGAAACTGCATTTTATGCTTACTTGGGTTATCTTTGTCTAATATTTACGATTGTTTGGTCTGAAACATTAAAGTATGACAAACATGCAAAAGAATAGGAAATCAGGAAGGGGGCAAACACTTTTTCTCATCACAACATCCATATTTAGTAACTGAAACATTTCCCACTGTAGTCAATTACCAAGTGCAGTAACCTTGAGCAATCAGCCTTAAAAAAATTGGTGGGGTAGGGGGATTGCAACATGTATGTTCATTTCACCTGTAGCACCCCTGCAGGACAAATTAAGCATTGCAGTTTCTATTGCCATCTGTGTCATGCCAGGTCCTACTAAGGGCCCCAGCCCACAACCTAGCTGATAGAGAATTACAGGAGGGTCCCAGTTTGAGAACCAACAGTGTATTTTGGCGGGGTTTTCTTTACCATGTCTCCTATTCTCAAAGTGCAGAATATTTATATTGCTTGTGTGCCACAGACATTATTTTAATATTGTAAGAGTAAAGGGCCCAGTTCAGACGGAGTATGCTATAAAGATTGTAAGTTTGATACAAAAGAGAACTCTCTTACATAGGTAGTGGAAAAATCGATCACTCCATCAAATGCAGTAATTGCTACTTATCAAGGGCCATAAAATTGTGCAAATTACACAACGTGCAACAGTTTTAAAAACTTTGGGAAATCACACCATCAGCAAAAAAAAACAAACAAAAATCCCCTCAGCAAATAATAGTCTCCCTAATGTAATTGAGCACAGCAAATACATAAGGACATAGAGATCAGAGTAATTGAATAATGGCGTCATTATTAAGATTTCATCCCCCCCTGTAAGAGAAAAAGAGGGACCGATGTCATCAGTGTTTTGTGAGAGTTTTCACTATCAGTGACTTTATGTTTTTATTTTTTTTAAACAAAACAGAAAATTGCTAATGGCGATAACTGATCCAAACACATGAAAATCAGCCTCTGATTTCACACACACGGGGGGAGAACTATTGAAGCCTCCCAGACTTCGTTATTCTGACGGAACCCCTTCAGTCCTATGCATTTGCTCGGGAGACTTATCAGTTGTTTTTTCATAGCTGCATTCCAGTATACATGGATCCCACACAAAGTGACGGCACCGCTGTCCGGGATTCTCACAGACCCACACACTTGTATGAGCGATCTTGCTCCATGACTCGGGTCAATAAACAGATCTTTATAAGAAACCTATATTTCCCCATGAATAGCACACATCCCCTCACTGCCTATACTACAGAGATTACAGATACGGATAATGTCAGAAGCCCAGAATGAGGAGGAGAGAATCCATTCCCCACATTTGGGGCAGAGGAGCCGTTACTGAAGAGCTCATCACACTGACAGTAAATGGGGGATACAGGTGGGGTGAGGGGTCTTCCAGATTACCCTGAGTATTAGTAAAGGTATGTGCACACATTGCCGATTTGCCTGCAGAATTTTCTGCATAGAATCTGCATCTCTTGGCAGAAAACGCAGGTAAAAATCCGCACGTTTTTGATGCGGTTTTTCATGCGGATTTGTATGCGTTTTTGTAAGCTAAAAAAAATGTTATTTAACAAAAAAAAAAAAAATTTGCGATGTCATTTCTGTCCTACCTCCTTTTTTACATTTGTCCAACCCGCACTCCATTACACACACAGATAGATATAGATAGATATGGGATAGATAGATAGATAGATAGATAGATAGATAGATAGATAGATATGGGATATATAGATAGTTAAATAGATATGGGATAGACAGATAGACAGATATATCTATAGATAGATATATATCTATGTATAGATTGTTACATAACCACTCAGCACCCAGAATATGTTGTGCAGTTATATGTATATATAATAGTTCCATGTGAGATGCATGTCCCTAATGTATCAGCAGTGTCCGCCCTCCTCCCACCTTTGTAATTCCCACAGTAAACATACGCAGGCTCCGGCCACCTGCGGCTTTTGTAATGCATGTCTGGCCTGCCGCTTTTCTATTGGCCTGCCCTCTGTATCTGTGTGATATATTCTGTGTCCTGTGAGTAAAGTGTTGTCAGACTGGAAATACGTGGAGAAGCAGTGATCTTTTATATGCGCCCATGTAACCAAGGAATTCCAGCCAGCGTCATTCATTCAGACTCTATCCAACGCAGAGCGGACCTCTGAAAATACGGGGTGGTAATGAAAGAGGTACCCCAGCTTGGAAGACCCCGTTACATAGATATATATATATCTATAGATATATCCATATCTATCTATAGATATATCCATATTTTTCTATAGATATAAACATATCTTTCCATAGATATATCTATCTTTTGATATATCTACAGATAGATATAGATAGATAAATAATAGCAAGACAGATGTTTATTAATGAACAATATGTTTAACTTTAAAAAAAAAAATGGGAAAAAAATGGCAATTGTCTGCGCCAGAGGGGGAAAGCCGACGGCCGGGGGCAAATATTTGTAGCCTGGGAAGGGGGTAATACCCATGGCCCCTTCCCAGGCTATGAATATCAGCCCGCAGCTGTCTGCATAGCCTTTACTGGCTATTAAAATTGGGGGACCCCCCCAAAAAATGACGTGGGGTCCCCCTATATTTTATAGCCAGAAAGGCTACGCAGACAGCTGCAGGCTGATATTCATAGCCTAGGAAGGGGCCATGGATATTGTCGGAAATTCTTTGTCCGTCGGCCGGAGACAACGGACATAGGAACATTTATTGTTGAAAAATCGGACAGCGACGGATCCATATGGATATATCTATAGATACAGTGCTGTGCAAATTAATTGGGGCAAAGCATTTTTTTAAGTAAAATCGTAAGTTGGTTACCAGTCAGTGATTCAAACCAGTTTTAACTGCTTTGAACAGGCACTCACACCTGTGAGTGACCCTCAGTGTGTGACATGACATAGACCCTATGTGTGACATGACATAACCTCAGTGTGTGACATGACATACAGTAGACGCTCTGTGTGTGACATGACATATAACCTCTGTGTGTGACATGACATAGACCCTATGTGTGACATGACATAACCTCAGTGTGTGACATGACATACAGTAGACGCTCTGTGTGTGACATGACATATAACCTCTGTGTGTGACATGACATAGACCCTATGTGTGACATGATATAGACCCTCAGTGTGTGACATGACATAGACCCTCAGCGTGTGACATGACATAGACCCTCAGTGTGTGACATGATATAGACCCTGTGTGTGACATGACATAGACCCTCAGTGTGTGACATGATATAGACCCTGTGTGTGACATGATAGACCCTCAGTGTGTGACATGACATAGACCCTATGTGTGACATGACATAACCTCAGTGTGTGACATGACATACAGTAGACGCTCTGTGTGTGACATGACATATAACCTCTGTGTGTGACATGACATAGACCCTATGTGTGACATGATATAGACCCTCAGCGTGTGACATGACATAGACCCTCAGCGTGTGACATGACATAGACCCTCAGTGTGTGACATGATATAGACCCTGTGTGTGACATGACATAGACCCTCAGTGTGTGACATGATATAGACCCTGTGTGTGACATGATAGACCCTCAGTGTGTGACATGACATAGACCCTATGTGTGACATGACATAACCTCAGTGTGTGACATGACATACAGTAGATGCTCTGTGTGTGACATGACATATAACCTCTGTGTGTGACATGACATAGACCCTATGTGTGACATGATATAGACCCTCAGCGTGTGAAATGACATAGACCCTCAGCGTGTGACATGACATAGACCCTCAGTGTGTGACATGATATAGACCCTGTGTGTGACATGACATAGACCCTCAGTGTGTGACATGATATAGACCCTGTGTGTGACATGATAGACCCTCAGTGTGTGACATGACATAGACCCTATGTGTGACATGACATAACCTCAGTGTGTGACATGACATACAGTAGACGCTCTGTGTGTGACATGACATATAACCTCTGTGTGTGACATGACATAGACCCTATGTGTGACATGATATAGACCCTCAGTGTGTGACATGACATAGACCCTCAGCGTGTGACATGACATAGACCCTCAGTGTGTGACATGATATAGACCCTGTGTGTGACATGACATAGACCCTCAGTGTGTGACATGATATAGACCCTGTGTGTGACATGATAGACCCTCAGTGTGTGACATGACATAGACCCTATGTGTGACATGACATAACCTCAGTGTGTGACATGACATACAGTAGACGCTCTGTGTGTGACATGACATATAACCTCTGTGTGTGACATGACATAGACCCTATGTGTGACATGATATAGACCCTCAGCGTGTGACATGACATAGACCCTCAGCGTGTGACATGACATAGACCCTCAGTGTGTGACATGATATAGACCCTGTGTGTGACATGACATAGACCCTCAGTGTGTGACATGATATAGACCCTGTGTGTGACATGATAGACCCTCAGTGTGTGACATGACATAGACCCTATGTGTGACATGACATAACCTCAGTGTGTGACATGACATACAGTAGATGCTCTGTGTGTGACATGACATATAACCTCTGTGTGTGACATGACATAGACCCTATGTGTGACATGATATAGACCCTCAGCGTGTGAAATGACATAGACCCTCAGCGTGTGACATGACATAGACCCTCAGTGTGTGACATGATATAGACCCTGTGTGTGACATGACATAGACCCTCAGTGTGTGACATGATATAGACCCTGTGTGTGACATGATAGACCCTCAGTGTGTGACATGACATAGACCCTATGTGTGACATGACATAACCTCAGTGTGTGACATGACATACAGTAGACGCTCTGTGTGTGACATGACATATAACCTCTGTGTGTGACATGACATAGACCCTATGTGTGACATGACATAACCTCAGTGTGTGACATGACATACAGTAGACGCTCTGTGTGTGACATGACATATAACCTCTGTGTGTGACATGACATAGACCCTATGTGTGACATGATATAGACCCTCAGCGTGTGACATGACATAGACCCTCAGCGTGTGACATGACATAGACCCTCAGTGTGTGACATGATATAGACCCTGTGTGTGACATGACATAGACCCTCAGTGTGTGACATGATATAGACCGTGTGTGACATGATAGACCCTCAGTGTGTGACATGACATAGACCCTATGTGTGACATGACATAACCTCAGTGTGTGACATGACATACAGTAGACGCTCTGTGTGTGACATGACATATAACCTCTGTGTGTGACATGACATAGACCCTATGTGTGACATGATATAGACCCTCAGTGTGTGACATGACATAGACCCTCAGCGTGTGACATGACATAGACCCTCAGTGTGTGACATGATATAGACCCTGTGTGTGACATGACATAGACCCTCAGTGTGTGACATGATATAGACCCTGTGTGTGACATGATAGACCCTCAGTGTGTGACATGACATAGACCCTATGTGTGACATGACATAACCTCAGTGTGTGACATGACATACAGTAGACGCTCTGTGTGTGACATGACATATAACCTCTGTGTGTGACATGACATAGACCCTATGTGTGACATGATATAGACCCTCAGCGTGTGACATGACATAGACCCTCAGCGTGTGACATGACATAGACCCTCAGTGTGTGACATGATATAGACCCTGTGTGTGACATGACATAGACCCTCAGTGTGTGACATGATATAGACCCTGTGTGTGACATGATAGACCCTCAGTGTGTGACATGACATAGACCCTATGTGTGACATGACATAACCTCAGTGTGTGACATGACATACAGTAGATGCTCTGTGTGTGACATGACATATAACCTCTGTGTGTGACATGACATAGACCCTATGTGTGACATGATATAGACCCTCAGCGTGTGAAATGACATAGACCCTCAGCGTGTGACATGACATAGACCCTCAGTGTGTGACATGATATAGACCCTGTGTGTGACATGACATAGACCCTCAGTGTGTGACATGATATAGACCCTGTGTGTGACATGATAGACCCTCAGTGTGTGACATGACATAGACCCTATGTGTGACATGACATAACCTCAGTGTGTGACATGACATACAGTAGACGCTCTGTGTGTGACATGACATATAACCTCTGTGTGTGACATGACATAGACCCTATGTGTGACATGACATAACCTCAGTGTGTGACATGACATACAGTAGACGCTCTGTGTGTGACATGACATATAACCTCTGTGTGTGACATGACATAGACCCTATGTGTGACATGATATAGACCCTCAGCGTGTGACATGACATAGACCCTCAGCGTGTGACATGACATAGACCCTCAGTGTGTGACATGATATAGACCCTGTGTGTGACATGACATAGACCCTCAGTGTGTGACATGATATAGACCGTGTGTGACATGATAGACCCTCAGTGTGTGACATGACATAGACCCTATGTGTGACATGACATAACCTCAGTGTGTGACATGACATACAGTAGACGCTCTGTGTGTGACATGACATATAACCTCTGTGTGTGACATGACATAGACCCTATATGTGACATGATATAGACCCTCAGCGTGTGACATGACATAGACCCTCAGCGTGTGACATGACATAGACCCTCAGTGTGTGACATGATATAGACCCTGTGTGTGACATGACATAGACCCTCAGTGTGTGACATGATATAGACCCTGTGTGTGACATGACATAGACCCTCAGTGTGTGACATGATATAGACCCTGTGTGTGACATGATAGACCCTCAGTGTGTAACATGATAGAGACCCTGTGTGTGACATGATAGACCCTCAGTGTGTAACATGATATAGACCCTGTGTGTGACATGATAGACCCTCAGTGTGTGACATGACACAACTCACATTACAGCTGTAGAAGGTGATGAACTGTACCCTCACCAGCTGTAACATTAACCCCACATTAGCTGAGTCGCTGGCAAATGTCCTGCACATGCGCACTCTTACACAATGCATTTGGTTGGCACAGACCGTCAGATTCACGTGCACTGTACACACGTAACGGGAATGCGCACGTAGGCTCTCACGCAGGTGACGTCATTTCGCAGCACCGGCCTATCGAAACGTTTGCGGCCTTTTTTTTATTACAGCTTTATTGCAAGCGAAAACAAGAACAGCAGCCCGGCAGCAACAGCAGCGCAAACCTTCACTAGGACGAGGAGGCAAATGCCGGAAGAGCAGCCGGAGCAGTGATCGTGGGACGCGGCCGGCCTCGCCATGAATCTGTGTGGGAAGGAGCTGTCCAACCTGCTGGGCATCATGACGGAGGAGGCCTGCAGCAATACGTTCGAGGGCCTCTCCACTGCCTTCCACCATTACTTCACCAAGGCCGACCATTTTCGGGTTGGCTCCGTGCTGGTGATGCTCCTGCAGCAGCCCGACCTCCTGCCCACGTCCCCGCAGCGGCTCACCGCCCTCTACCTGCTGTGGGAGATGTACCGCACGGAGCCGCTGGCCGCCAACCCCTTCGCCGCGATCTTTGCCCACCTCCTGAACCCCCCACCCGCGGAGGAAGCCGAGAGGCCGCTGTCAGGTGAGCGGCCGCCATTGTTGGATGGGACTTGTAGTGCTTGGCTGTGTGCGCTGACTCCTGCGGCTGGCCGTCATAGATGGGGTCTCCGGCCCAGAGCCCCTGCGTGGGATGAGTGCCCACCACACATCGGTGCAGGACCCCATAGCTCGTGAGATCGGAATTACAGCTCAGAGCTGTAATCTCCCATCACTCCCTACCACACTAGCGGGAGAGGGGATCGCCCAAAATACCACATTGTCTATGAGACGGCCCAGATGCAGCCAGGGACAACGGTCCCATAGACAATGAATGGCGCTGAGGTCGACTACACCTTTTCTTGGTAGAAAACACCGTGTGCACTACTGTAGTGGTGCCAAGCCATGTATGATAAAATGAAAACCTGGCACTTAATGCTTGGGGAGGCAGTTTATTGTAGTACCAGAAAACGTTTCGGTCAATATAGACCTTCATCAGTTACTACAGTGTGAGAAAATAAAGTATGTAAAAATCTCAAAATGCAATTCGGTCGTGGCTATATACAATATTATACAAGAAATACTACAACAGTGACCAAAAAATATATCGGGGTGCTCAGGTTGAAGGAGAAAAGGATAAGACATACCGTGCTAGTATGTCTGAAGGAGGGCGCTTTTTATGTTATTCACTGATCACGCCTACAAAGAAGTGATTGGCGCTGTCAAAGTGTATGCATAAGGTCAATTAGGTGGAGTTACAGAATGGTACATACCAGTAATCGAACACAGGATAATCTGTAAGGGAAACGTCATGTAGGATGACATAAGACAGCGGTAAAGTATGCTGTAGATCAGAGCTGAGTCTCGCTATAAATGGTGAGGTAGTTACCTTAATAGTTGAAGATATCAGCGCAGCCTGGTCCTCCTCCTCCAGTATGTCTTATCCTTTTCTCCTTCAATCTGAGCACCCTGATATATTTTTTGGTCTCTGTTGTAGTATTTCTTGTATAATATTGTATATATCCACGACCGAATTGCATTCTATGTGATTTTTGTACCTTATTTTTCTCACACTGTAGTAACTGATGAAGGTCTATATTGACCGAAACGTTTTCTGGTCTTACGATAGACTGCCTCCCCAAGCATTAAGTGCCAGGTTTTCATTTTATCATAGACTGCACCTTTTCTGCCGGATTCATTCTCAGGATCTCTGGGAAACCAAGTGCTTGGTCGGGGCACTAGCAATCAGATAATTGTCTCCTAACTTATGGACAGGGGGGAACATGCGATTTTTGGGACTAACTACAGACCAGTTTGCATGACCAAAGTTCTGGTGTCTACCTGGCAATACAGCATGTCGTCCCTTAGGGGGGGCGGGTTGGCGGTACAGTGATGTGATGAGCCAGGAGGGGCCTGTAGTTGAGGCACGTTATGATGGGGTGCGAATGTTACTTTCTGATTAGGAAACACTAAGTGGCTGCTCTCGCATCTTGTATCCCAGTTTCTGTATGTTGTGCGTGTCTGTAAACCTTACGCTGTATTCACCCCGGCAGTCTAGAGGTCTGGCAGGATTCCTGCTGGCAGTGTCGGTATGTGTGATCGGTGGAAGTGCCCGTTTTAGAGTGCTGTGTCTTCCCACATTATAGTCATCCGGCTCAGTGGGTATTCACTAGTCATTTTAATAAAGAAGATGCTTCAGGATTACAAAACCCAGAGAAAAGCGTCATCTTTTTCTTGCGGGCCACTGTGTAGCTGAGCGGTCGGCCTTCCTGCCACGTCTGTGTCTCTACACTTGTATAGATCCATTTCTAGGAGGAATAATGGAGGAACAGGATGCAGTTTCATGAGAAACGAGATTTCATGGGAATTGCTATGAAGTGCTGTTGACTGGCACCAATTCATACCCGTTCCGATGGCCGGTCCTGTTTTAGTTCCAGACATGGCAATTATGTGCGACTTGTGTAGCATAATTCTAATTGTAGACTGGTTATGGAAAGTAATCTAACCAATCTGAACCATCCCCATTGGAATTATGATTTGAAAATTCTTGACTTTATTCCAGCAAACGTCTTATTTTTGCAGGATTTCTGCCACCAATCACTGCACCTGAAAAGTTCTTCCTCTCGCAGTTGATGCTTGCGCCGCCCCGTGAGTTATTTAAAAAGACTCCTAGACAAATTGCTGTTATGGACGTGACCAATTTGGCCCAAGCTGTGGACATCAGTGGACTTCAGTTAGCACTTGCAGGTAACACATGCAGTACCGAATCTCCCAGCGTACGCTGTAAATTGTGAGGGTATGTCGCACCCTTTGATGCTGGCGTAACCACATAGATTTTGCATCTTTTTGGACCTAGCCCACCAGCTGGGCTTTTTTTTTACATTCTATATATAAAATAGTGGTGGCCAAATGGAAGCCCCAGCACATACTTCCTAGTATCTCTGCTACCTGAGGACAGGCTAAAAAAACCTCTGCAGGAGTATGTTATTTAACCCCTTCACCCCCAAGGGTGGTTTGCACGTTCATGACCGTGCCAATTTTTACAATTCTGACCACTGTCCCTTTATGAGGTAATAACTCTGAAACGCTTCCGTGGATCCCACTCATTCTGACATTTTCTCGTGACATATTGTACTTCATGTTAATGGTAAAATTTCATTCAAATAACTTGCGTTTTATTTGTGAAAAAAAAAAACGGAAATTTGGCAAAAATGTGGAAAAGTTTCGCAATTTTCCAACTTTGAATTTTTATGCCTTTAAATCACAGAGATATGGCACACAAAAAACTTAAGTAACATTTCACATATGTTTACTTTACATCAGCACAATTTTGGAACTACATTTTTTTTTTTTTTTTTTAGGAAGTTATAAGGGTTAAAAATTGACCACAGCGATATCTCATTTTTGCAACACCATTTTATTTTTACGGACCACATCACATTTGAAGCCATTTTGATGGGTCTATATGATAGAAAATACGCAAAAGTGACACCATTCTAAAAACTGCACCCCTTAAGGTGCTCAAAACCACATTCAAGAAGCTTATTAACCCTTTAGGTGCGTCACAGGAATTTTTTTGAATATTTAAAAAAAAAAAATGAACACTTAACTTTTTTTCACAAAAAAAATACTTCAGGTTCAATTTTTTTTATTTTACCAAGGGTAACAGGAGAAATTGGAATGGAAAAGTTATTGTGCAATTTGTCCTGAGTACGCTGATACCTGATAAGTGGGGGGGAACCACTGTTTCGGCGCATGGCTGAGCTTAGAAGGGAAAGAGTGCCATTTGACTTTTTCAATGCAAAATTGGCTGGAATTCTGATCGGACACCATGTCACGTTTGGAGAGCCCCTGATGTACCTAAACAGTGGAAACCCCCTACAAGTGACCCCATTTTGGAAACTAGACCCCCCCCCAAGGAACTTATCTAGATATGTGGTGAGAACTTTGAACCCACAAGGGCTTCACAGAAGTTTATAACGTACAGCGGTACAATTAAAAAATCATATTTTTTCCACAAAAATGATCTTTTCACCCCCAATTCTTATTTTCCCAAGCGTATCAGGACCCTAAAAGTTATTGAGCAATTTGTCCTGAGTACGCTGATACCCCACAAACCACTATTTGGGCGCATGGCAGAGCTCAGAAGGGAAGCGGCGCCTTTTGACACGTTTTTGGCTGGAATTGAGATCGGACACCATGTCTCGATTGGAAAACCCCTGATGTACCAAACAGTGGAAACCCCCCACAAATGACCCCATTTTGGAAACTAAGTTCCTTGGGGTGTCTTTCTAGATGTGTGGTGAGAACTTTGAACCCCCAAGGGCTTCACAGAAGTTTAGAATGCCCGGGCATGAAAATAAAAACAATCGTATTTTTTCCACAAACATGATCAATTAGTCCCCAATTTTTTTTATTTTGCCAAGGGTAACAGGAGAAATTGGACCCCAAAAGTTGTTGTCCAATTTGTCCTGAGTACGCTGATACCCCATATGTGGGAGAAAACTACTGTATGGGCACACGTCGGGTCTCGGAAGGGAAGTAGTGACGTTTTGGAATGCAGACTTTGATGGAATGGTCTGCAGGTGTCATGTGCGTTTGCAGAGCCCCTGATGTACCTAAACTATTGAAACCCCCCCACAAGTGACCCCATTTTGGAAACTAGACCCCCCCCCCACGGAACTTATCTAGATGTGTGGTGAGCACTTTGAACCCCCAAGTGCTTCACAGACGTTTATAAAAACGATATTTTTGCCCCCAATTTTTTATTTTCCTAAGGGTAACAGGAGAAATTGGACCCCAAAAGTTGTTTTGCAATTTGTCCTGAGTAGGCTGATACCCCATATGTGGGGGAAAAATACTGTTTGGGCGCATGTCAGAGCTTGGAAGGGAAGGAGCCCCATTTGACTTTTTCAACTCAGAATTGGCTGGAATTGAGATCAGACGCCATGTTGCATTTGGAGAGCCCCTGATGTGCCCAAACAGTGGAAACCCCCAATTCTAACTCCAACCCTAACCCCAACACCCCTAACCCTAATCTCAGCCCTAGCCCTGGCCCTAACCCTAGCCCTAATGGGAAAATGGAAATAAATGCATTTTCTTTTAATTTTATTATTTTTCCCTAGCTAAGGGGGTGATAACGGGGGGTTTGATTTACTATTTATGGCGGTTTTTATATTTGGCAGCTGTCACACGCTAAAAGATGCTTTTTATTGTAAAAATAGTTTTTGCATCACCACATATTGAGAGCTATAATTTTTCCGTATTTTGATCCACCGAGTCATGTGAGGTCTTATTTTTTGCGGGATGAGTTGATGTTTTTATTGGTACCATTTTCGGGCACGTGACATTTTTTGATCGCTTTTTATTCCAGTTTTTTGGGACGCAGAATGAACAAAAACCAGCGTTTCATGAATTTCTTTTGGGGGGTGTGTTTACACCGTTCCGCGTGCGATAAAATTAATAAAGCGGCTTTATTCTTCGGGTCAGTACGGTTACAGCGATGCCTCATTTAAGTTTTTTTTTTTTATGTTTTACCAGTCTTATGCAATGAAAACTATTTTATATAAAAAATAATTATTTTTGCATCGCTTTATTCTGCGAGCTATAACTTTTTTATTTTTTCGCTGATGATTCTGTATGGCGGCTCGTTTTTTGCGGGACAAGATGACGTTTTCAGCGGTACCATGGATATTTATATGCGTCTTTTTGATCGCGCGTTATTGCACTTTTTATTCGGCGGTATGATAAATCATTATTTTTTGCTTCGTTTTTTATTTTTTTAAGGGGTTCGCTAAAGGGGTTAACTAATGGGACAGTTTTATAGGGCAGGTCGTTACGGGCGCGGCGATACCAAATATGTGTACATTTATTTGTTTTTATTTTTTTATTTCCAAAAAATGAATTTATTGGGGGAATTTTTTTTTTTTTTTTCTTCTTTATTACATTGTCCCAGGTGGGACATCACTGTCCTGTGACAGATCGCTGATCTGTCACATCACAGATCACTGTGACAGATCAGCGATCTGTCACAGGCAGTGCAGCAGGCTTCCTCGTGCCTGCGCTTTGCAGGCACTGAGGAAGCCGGCTCCCTGCAGGCCCCCGAATCCAAGATGGCAGGGAAGGAGCCCCCCGCAGCAGCGCTGCACATTGCGCTGCCGTGGGGGGCTCAGGGAAGCACGGAGGGAGCCCCCTCCCTGCCGATGCTTCCCTTTAACCCCCCAGTACACCGCGTTTGATCGTGGTGTACAAGGGGTTAATGTGTTGGGGCGGTCCGTGACCTCCCCTGACACATTGTGCCGGGTGTCAACAGTGATAATCAGCTGACACCCGGCCGCGATTAGCGGCGCTCACCACGTGGGCGCCGCTGATCGCTATGACGTACTATCCCGTCCCTGGGAATTAAGTCCCAGGGCACATGGACGGGATAGTACGTCTCATAGCAGAAAGGGGTTAATTAACTCATCTCATAATGTGAAGGCTGAAACTGCTTCATTTTTTGCAGCTGTAATGTTGGGTGGTATGGATAATGTTTCCCGTGACTGCTTTTCAGATTTGCATTAGTCTTAAGCTCAGGCGACTCTTTGCTATAATGATTTTTGTAAAGAACTCGCAGCAGTAAGTCATACCGAACACATGTATATTACACTGCATGTCTCCTCACAGGGGGAAATCCATCATTGCTCATCTTGCATGTATAGAACTCAAAGCAGTGAGAGATCTGCAGTGTACATCACATAGGAGATGCAGGGGCATAGACATCACATAGGAGACGCCGAGTCAGGGGCATCACAGGAAATGCTTTGGGGCTTGCGGCATAGACATCACAAGAGACACTGGGGCTGCTGTCTTCTACTGTGGGACGGGAGTGCATCAGTCATTAACTCCGCATAAAAGTACATCCAGTGTGAGGACGCCATCTTTCAGCGTTCTTTGGTGTATGCCGCATGCTTGTGCTTGCAGAGTAAGAAATTAAATGGCCAGCAGCTGTCCAAATGCAGCTGATGCCCGAGCACTGCAGTCCCCGGGATTCTGCCTGGGGGGTCCGAAGTTCCCCCGCCCCTGTCATAGACAGTGCAGGCAAAAGAGTAATCAACATCTCTATTAAAAACATAGTAGCTAGATAGAAAATATGTTAGATGAAAAGGTGTTAAAAGTCTGAAGTCTTGTTTTTTTTTTTTTTTCTTACTGTCTACTTGCCCTACTGTACCTAATGAAAATGAAGGTAAATGCTTTTAATTACATTAATTGATATTGTTTTTTATTTTCTCTTTAGAGCGACAGTCTGAACTCCCGACACAGAGCAAAGCCAGTTTCCCGAGCATCCTAAGTGACCCTGATCCTGATTCTTCTAATTCTGGATTTGACAGTTCGGTGGCATCACAAATTACAGAAGCTTTAGTTAGTGGCCCAAAGCCACCAATAGAAAGTATGTGTCATTCTAAAAGTGTATCATTAAGGTGTAATGGCAGATGCCCTTTGTTACTGCTTTTTCTTTTGTCTAGACATTTGCATTTTGTGTAAATTTTCAGATTATAGAGTAAGTATGGATGTGGTGAAATAAATATTTTACTCGGTAGAAAAAGCAAAATGTGTTGCCTTGTACAGTATTTTATTTGTGGTTTTCTCGATTGTCCTTTCCAGGCCATTTTCGCCCAGAGTTTATTCGTCCACCACCACCTCTGCATATCTGTGAAGATGAGCTTGCTTGGTTGAATCCAGTGGAACCTGATCATGCCATCAAATGGGATAAATCAATGTGCGTGAAGAACAGCACCGGCGTTGAAATCAAACGTGTAATGGCCAAAGCATTTAAGAGTCCATTGTCCTCTGCTCAGCAGACACAGGTATTCATATCCTAATATTGTATTCTGTTTAGTCACTTTTCTTCTAAGATGGCATTACTATGGTACTAGGGTTGTCTCTTCCATGTGCTATATTAGTGCCTAGAAATGTTTTGGAGCAGGATCCAGAAGTCGAGTGTGCAGCCATCAGAGGATAGCTGCTGTGGTTTCATGCTAAAAGGATGTTGTACAAAAGAGATTTTTTTTTTTTAACCATTTATGAAGCAGAGTTTTTTTTCTTGTTTCATGGCACCCTATCACACTGTACATGCAGGCCGGTCTGTGTTGTGTGGCCAGCACAGTATAGAGAAGGAAAAACTGAGCAGAATGATTTATAGGTCTCAGAAGTCCATACTTTATTGACGGTAATTAAAACATATAATATAATAGTTTCATGGAAAATAACCCCATTTACACAGATTTAAACAGTTACACAACTATGAATTACCATAGAAGATGGGTATATAATTGGACACAATAGGACTATCGCAAAAATTAATCAAATATATAAAGGAAAAAAGGCGAAAAAAAGGCCAATACAAGAAATGTATACAAAAATACAAAAATAACTTTATTAGCATAAATCCAAGGTACAAGAAGCAGTTAGATAAGAGTCAATATGACCATAAAAAGCACATGGGCAAAAATGGGGCACATGCAGGTATGTGACCACAGGGATAATAGTGATTACAACAATAAACAGCACAAAATTAGAGAATCCTACATCATCCCTTAGTAATACAAACAGCCAGTCATAATATATATTGAGGCCCATAGGTATCATTACCCCCTGTGGTGGAACCTACCACCACACATACTATGCACTGAACATGTCAACATCCAGAGAAAGAATTTAAACTACATAATATTACCTCAGACTGGTCGATAGTAAAGGTCCTACCTGGTTGTACCCCCCCCCCCCCAACGCACGTTTCGGCCAGATGGCCTTTGGTGTCGTGCCTAGCCACTAAAACCCTGTTATCCGTTCCTAGTGTTTCCTCTATTAAGGATCCCACGGATCGCCTCAGAGAGAGCTTAGCTCGCTCAATATATGAGGCGTCAGGATCAGCTCGCGCTCGCTCCCTCGTTCGCAGCAACTTGGGTAGCCAAGGCCATGATCTCATGGTCAGAATCATTAAACAAGGTCGCACAGGAGCAAGAGCTACCTGCAGAGATATCGGAGATCGCGAGTCAGATGGCGATGGCCGGAGACTATGTAATCAATGCGTCTTTGGATGCGGCCAATTGCTCGGCACTTGCTGCCGCTAACGCAATTTCTATCAGAAGAGCTCTATGGTTAAGGACATGGCGGGCCGATTCTAAGTCCAAGGAGTCCTTGACTTCCCTGCCTTATCAGTGCGGCCGTCTATTTGGGGAGAAGTTGGATAAACTTATCTCCGACTACACAGGAGGAAAGAGCGGTTTTCTCCCTCAACAAAAGGTCAAACCGCCTTTTCGCCACCCTTTTCAGGCACGTTTTCGTGCCTTTTGCTACCCCGGGTGGACCACAGCGGCCAATTCTGCCTCAGGCCGCCTCAACCAGGATAGGGAGCGGCAGGTCTGGTATAGAACCAACCCATTGGGGAGAATGCAAGCTCAGCAGCCCAGATCGAGGGGATCCAGATCCCAAAGATCATCAGCCAAATGACTCGAGGCGTTTGCCAGACGACACCAGCAAGGTGGGCGGCCGTCTACTCTGGTTTCGCCACGTCTGGTTCAGTGTTGCACGCGACGCATGGGTAAAGGAGTTGGTGGCCTCAGGTTACAAAATAGAATTTGTCAGGTACCCTCCAAGACGGGTTTTTTTTCTAGTCTCCCAGGGTGGATACCCAGGCATGGGCTCTGTTAGGAGCCATCAAATCGCTCCAGCACAACGGGGTCATTGTTCCCGTGCCAGAACACAAAAGAGCTCAGGGCTTCTATTCCAACCTGTTTGCGGTTCCCAAAAAGGACGGGTCTGTCAAACCTGTTTTGGACCTGAAGCTTCTGAACAGATTCATCGGGATCAGACATTTCCGGATGGAGTCTCTCCGTTCAATCATATCGGCCATGGAGCAGGGAGAATACTTGGCCTCGATCGACATCCAGGATGCATGTCTGCATATTCCCATTTTTTCCTCCTCATCAGAGGTTTCTGTGCTTCGCCATCAACGGTCGACATTTTCAGTTCGTAGCGCTACCTTTTGGGCTAGCCACGGCTCCCAGAGTGTTCACAAAGGTTATGGCAGTTGTCATGGCCATACTGCATTCTCAAGGCATAGCCATCTTGCCCTACTTGGATGACCTCTTGGTCAAGGGCCTTTCAATACGGGCATGCGAGGAAAATGTTAACATCACGCTAGATACTCTTGCCGCTTAGTGTGGTTGGTCAAGGCGAAGAAGTCATCCCTTGTGCCAGCTCAGAGGATTTCCTTCTTAGGAATGATGTTCGATACTTGCCGAGGGTTGGTTATTCTCCCTCAAGAAAAAGCGCTAGCTCTCCGGCAGGGAGTCCGGACACTTCGCCAACCAGTCCCTCATACCATCCGGTTCGGGATGAGGATTCTAGGGAAAATGGTGGCAGCAATGGAAGCGATACCATTCGCCCAGTTCCACCTTCGCCCCCTGCAGCACGCCCTCTTGTCAGCCTGGGACAAGAATCCTTTCACGCTCGATCGGCGGTACCGACTGTCTTCTCAAGTCAGGCAGTCGCTCGAATGGTGGATAACCAGTTCCTCCCTGACCCAGGGGAAACCCTTTCCCCCAGACCATTGGTTGGTGATGACAACCGACGCCAGTCTCCTCGGCTGGGGAGCGGTGTTTCACCACCACACGACCCAGGGGCGGTGGTCTCCGCAGGAGGCCTGCCTCCCGATCAACTTATTGGAGATACGAGCAATTCGGCTGGCTCTGCAGCAGTTTCGTCACTTTCTAGCAGGCCGCCTTGTCCAAATTCAATCAGACAACGCCACGGCGGTGGCTTACATAAATCACCAAGGGGGCACCCACAGCAGAGCAACCATGCGTGAGGTGGGGCACGTTCTTCAGTGGGCCGAAGCAAACTACTGGGTGATTTCGGCAGTCCACATCCCGGGAGTGGAAAACTGGGCAGCAGACTCTCAGCCGGCAGGGTCTTGCGTCCGGAGAATGGTCTCTACATCCCGAGGTCTTCCAGCAGATTTGTCATCTGTGGGGAACTTCGGATGTGGATCTGATGGCTTCCAGAATGAACGCCAAGGTGCCCACATATGTCGCTCGGGCCAGGGACCCGCAGGCAATCGCTGTGGACGCGTTAGTTCTGCCATGGAACCAGTTTCACCTCCCATATCTATTTCCCCCACTGCCACTTCTTCCGAGGGTCATCAAAAAGATCAAGACGGAAGGGGTTCCGGCGATTCTGCTTGCCCCAGACTGGCCCCGTCGAACGTGGTACCCAGATCTAATGCAGCTGCTCGCTGACGTTCCTTGGCGACTGCCGGAGTGCCCAGATCTACTTTCTCAAGGGCCGATTTGCCACCTGAACTCAGGGGCCCTGTGTTTGACGACATGGCCATTGAATCTTGGATTATAACCCAGGCAGGGTTTGGGAGCAAGGTGGTCACTTCAATGGTTAGCGCCCGGAAGCTGGCTTCAGCACGAATTTACCACCACACCTGGAAGGTGCCAGGGTGTCTCTCCACTGAGAGTCTCGATCCCCAACATCTTGGCTTTTCTCCAGTCGGGCCTAGACTTAGGGTTAGCCCCAAGCCCCCTCAGGAGACAAATATCGGCTTTATCCGTCCTGTTCCAGCGCAGAATTGCTACCAATTTGCAGGTGAAGACTTTCATCCAGGGAGTCTCCCACTTAGTACCTCCCTATAAGGTGCCTATGGACGCCTGGGACCTTAACCTGGTCCTAAGTGTTCTGCAGGAAGCTCCATTTGAACCACTACAGGATATCTCTGAGGTACCTTTCCTGGAAAGTGGTGTTCCTAGTGGCCATCTCTTCCATCAGGCGGGTTTCAGAGCTGTCGGCCCTATCCTGCCAAGCTCCGTTCCTCACTTTCCATAAGGATAAGGTGGTGCTCGTGCCAGCCCCTCCTTTTCTGCCGAAAGTCGTGTCCTCTTTTCACATTAATGAAGATGTTGTTTTGCCTTCATTTTGTCGTGCACCGTGTGGAAATGGCTCTTCACACGTTAGACCTGGTAAGAGCCCTCCGGAGGTACGTGTCAAGGACGGCACCCTTTCGTCAGACGGACACGCTGTTCGTGCTCCCCGAAGGGCGCAGGAAGGGACTCGCTGCCTCAAAATTGACCATAGCCAGATGGATTCGTTTGACTATTCAGGAGTCCTACCGCATTAGAGGCACGCCTATTCCAGCAGGGATCAGAGCGCACTATACTCGGGCAGTGGGCGCCTCTTGGGCGCTGCGGCGGAACAGGTTTGCAAAGCAGCAACCTGGTCCAGCCTGCACACGTTTGCCAAACATAATATCCATGCTCAGGCCTCGGTGGATGCGAGCCTAGGTAGAAGGATTCTCCAAGCAGCGGTGGCGCACCCTTAAACAAGAGGTGCATGTTGCTTGGATCGGTGAGTCTCCCACCCAGGGACTGCTTTAGGACGTCCCACAGTATCTGTGTCCCCCAATGAGGCGAAGGAGGAACATGGTTTTTTGTGATTCACCATAAAATTCTTTTCTCTGAGACGCTCATTGGGGGACACAGCACCCACCCTATTAGCCAGTTGGCTCTTGTTTTGTTTAATTAATGCGCATTTATTTATGTGATATAAGGGTGGTCCTTTTCTGGACATGTTGTACCTGTAGTAAGGCTGATTTTGTTGTCCTCCTACTGCTTTGGCACCAAACTGATTTCCGCCCGCAATAGGGGCGAGGGTGTATACGGCGGAGGAGGAATTAACCTCTTTTTTTTCACTGTGTGTCAGCCTCCTAGCGGCAGAAGCATACACCCACAGTATGTGTCCCCCAATGAGCATCTCTGAGAAAAGGATTTTACGGTGAGTTTATCACAAAAATCCATGTTTTCCCATGTTTGTTGTTCCTACATAGACTTACAACTGTGTGTTATTAATTGCTGGAAAACTCTAATCAACTTGCGATTTTACATGTTGCAAATTCCAACTTGAATATATGTAGTTTTGCTTTGCCATAGTTGGTACTTATATGTGACTTGCTGCTTACACCTTTTTTTTTTTTTTTTTTTAAAAATATATAATATATATATCATCGCTGTCCCTAAAAGGCCTCACAATTTAAATTCACTACCAGTAGGTCTTTGGAAACCCATGCAATAAGGGGAGAACATTCAAACTCCTTGTAGAAGTTGTCCTCGGTGGAATTTGAACTCAAGATCTCAGCACTGCAAGGCTACAGAGTGCTAACCACACCAAAAATAGATATATATATATATATATATATATATATATCTATTTTTGGTGTGGTTAGCACTCTGTAGCCTTGCAGTGCTGAGATCTTGAGTTCAAATTCCACCGAGGACAACTTCTACAAGGAGTTTGAATGTTCTCCCCTTATTGCATGGGTTTCCAAAGACCTACTGGTAGTGAATTTAAATTGTGAGGCCCTTTTAGGGACAGCGATGATTATGTCTGTAAAGTGCTGTGGTATTAAAGAAGCTCTCCCTTCAAATCTTTTATACTCTCAATATATTGCAATTGGAAATGCAATATTAAAGAGAAGGTATTTAACCAGCGTCGGACTGGAGCACCTTGAGCCCACCAGAAAAAAAATTATTCTTGGGGCACACTATATAGTTACATCGAAATAAATATAAGACCAACAATTGTGCGGTAAAACGCGCTAATATCAGTGTATAATATAAGGTAGTACACGTCTTATGATGTTGGGGTAGCCCCTTCATAGAATATAAAGTAGCCCCGTGAGGCAGTGATGGGTATTATATGCGAGGGTTGCTATGTGTCCCCAGGATGCTCATAGAAGCATATTAAGACTGCTGTAGTGCATTGCAGTCACGGGTATAGCTGTGGTTGCAATGCAGAATAAAGGTAAGTGTGGTCTTGGGCAAGCTATTTGTCCAAGGCAGATTTAAGAAAGCCCAGCATGGGCTCTTATTTTTGTGCGAACTAGTCCAGGGTTGTGGAGTCGGCATCATGGAAATTGAGGAGATGGTGTCAGATTCAGAGGTTTGGCTTACCGACTCCACAGCCCTGGTATGAGGGAGTCGGAGGTTTAGCTCACCGACTCCACAGCCCTGCGAACACCAGGATGTTAGTGGGGCAATTTGCTCCCTCCAGCCGGGTCTTACAAGTTGCCCATGGCCACAGATCCCGCTTTTAAAAATCCTGCAGTAAATAGTTGGGTGTGCCAGTGATTTTTTTTTTTTTTTTTTTTTTTTTTTAAGCAAGCGGCAAAGCAGGTGACTCTGCAACAGCCGGCTTGTGTGAGGTAACGCTGAGCCAAGAGAGGCGAACGCCTGTCACCCCTCTGCGTGACACGGTGGTGCAGTCACCCACTGCAACCGGTTTCGGATACGGACTGTTTTGACGCCTCTGGTGTTTTGAACTTTGAGTCACTGCCTCATAGACTTATCCTAGTGTCAGGATTCTTGTTATTTAGCGTCTCTGTGTAGTCCACTCAGTCGGGAGTTGGAGCTAACATTTCCCTCTTTTTATTGCTTACAGCTACTCGGGGAGTTGGAGAAAGACCCCAAACTGGTTTACCACATCGGCCTCACACCTGCTAAACTTCCAGATTTGGTGGAGAATAATCCTTTGGTTGCCATTGAAATGTTGTTAAAATTAATGCAGTCAAGCCAAATTACAGAGTATTTTTCTGTTCTGGTCAACATGGATATGTCCCTGCATTCAATGGAAGTGGTGAATAGGTAAGTGTGAGCTGCTTAGTAACTTTCCCTCACCTACTCTGAGCCAGAATGAGATGGATAGCTCTATCTATATCATAGCTCAGAGTAGGTGAGAAGAAGGAAAAAAAAATGTAATTTGAAGGTTTGTGCTCTTTGCAAGACAAGCTATAGTTCACAATGACATCATTCATTATGCCATAAAAAGTACTTAAAAGTGGGTAAAAAATCATTCTGAATTGCATGAAATCATAAAAAAAAAATTCTGCAATTGTGTGGTTTTTCATTTTTCTTCTAACAGTAGTAAAAATAACCTGGAAACATGATCATCCAGGTCATTGTTGTTACAGCGATTGCAAACCATATTTATTCCTTTGTTTCGCCATTTTCTAAAACCTGTAACATCTGTGTGTGTGTTCTGGTTTTTTTTTTTTGGTTTTTTTTTACGGGGAAATTGGGATTTTTTTTTTTTTTTAATTTTATGTTCAATTACATTGAACCTGCAGTTGTCAAGTCACTTACATTGTAAACTGTAATATGATAATATAGCAGGTTATAGTGAAAATACCATCTCCCACAGAGCGTATCAAGATGACAGCATCAGGCCCATGGCTGCCATGATAACCCATCTGTGTCCCGATGGAAGGCTATACACGTTCCTTTTAAATGCTATTGTCAGTGATTGACAGCAGTATCGAAATGATTAACGACCAGAGCTGAGCTTCAGCTATGGCTGTTGGAGACAGATGGCATCTATCTAATATAACCGGAATAAGCCGAGCATGGATGGAGATGAGTTCCTGAGCCCCCTCTACAAATGCGGACCCTGTCAGAGGAAGTTAATTTAGGGCTTACTACAGGAAGGGGTTAACTTCTACATCAGTCATAGCTCTGTCTGTTGTGGCAGAGCACTGTACATGTGGCTGCATTACCTCTATCCCGACACCGTGTGGCACTGCAGATTCTTGTGATCGCATGCTTACTGTAGGGAAGAGCAGTTCTTTTATCCATCTGGTAACCCCCTATCAGAGGAGGCGCCCTCCCTCCATCAGTGTCCCGATGATTGCCACTTGCCAATGGGTCTAACCAAAAGTGATTTACAGAAACAAGCCTTAGCTTTGCAATGCGGCTTTCCATTTGCAAAAGTGAAGATATTAAACTTTGATTACATGTGGGGTATCACCGCGCTCCTAAAGTGGGTAACATACTGTGTGGGTCCACTTTTTGCAGATGTCTCGTGCAAAAGTGAGAAATTTTGCTCTAAAGCAAGATTTAAGAGGTAATTTTTTTTTTTCATTCCACTTTGCTTCAATTCCTGTGTAGCAACTGAAGGGTTAAAACAATTTCCTGTCAATGGTATTAAAGTAGTTGAGGGGTGCAATTTTATGTCAACTCTCCCAGTGGGTCATGGCACCCGCAAACCATAACAGTAAAATCTCCACTAAAGTATGCGACCCTTCCCTTCTGAGCGATTTACATGTTGAGTATTGGCACATTCAGGAAAAAAATGGACCTCAGTGTGTTCTAAAAAATAAATAAAGTCCTATTAGTCCTTAGAAAAATTAAAAACTTGGGGCTAAAACAACCATTTTAGTGGTAAAAATTTAGTTTATTCTTCACCGCTCAGTGGTATAAAATTCTGTGAGGCACATGTGGTGTTAATATGCTCACTGTGCCCCCCTAGATGAATTCATTGGGGAGTGTAGTTTTTAAAATGGGGGTCATTTTATGGAGGGGTTCAGCTGTTCTCGGCACCTCAGGGGCTCTGCCAATTTGACGTGGTGGTCCTTCCTTTCTGAGCCCTGCCATGCGTCTAAAAAGTAGTTTTCTCCTACATATGGCATTGTCATACTCCAAAAGAAATTGCACGACACATTTTGGAGTACATTTTCTACTGTTATCCTGAAAGAAAAAAAAAAAAATTGGGGCTAAAGTAAAAAATTTTTGGAAGAAGAAAAACAAAACGGTAAAATATATATATATATTATATTTTTTTTTTTTTTTCTCTTTTCCTTCCACATTAAATTAATTCCTGGGAAGCACCTGAAGGGTTGAATGTGGTTTTGACGGGTGCAGTTTTTAGAGTGGTGTCACTTTCAGGTATTTTCTGAATCCCAAAGTCACTTCAAATGTGGTGTGGTCCCTATAAAAAAAATTGTGTGGTATAACTGTCTGATTTAAAGGCCTAAACATTTAACAATTGCAAAATTTGCACATTTTGTCAAATTTTTGATATTTTAATAAATATGTGCAAATCATAGTGACCAACATGCACCAGTGACATGAAGTACAATGTGTCATGAAAAAACAATCTGAGTTAGTGGGATACGTTGAAGCGTTCCAGAGTTATTACCTCCTAAAGGGACAGGGGTCAGTTAAACAAGTCAAACAATTTGACATGGTCATTAAGGTGAAAATTAGCTCCGTCCATAAGGGGTTAAACAGCGTCTGTGTAATATTTCCCCTGCAGTGGAAACCTCTGGCCATCCATAGCTTATCTTGGCTAGAGCCGCTGTTTGGAAAACGGTAACCCTAAGGGCATGTGCACACAAAATTTCTACATCCCTTGGCAGTAAAATGGGTCTTTTTTTATATTATTATACAGGAGTCTTTGTTGCAGATTTTCCCTATTCATTACTTCAAGTGAAATCTGCAGCAAAAACGCTGAACAAATTGACATTGCAGATTTAAGTCTGCTGCAAATCTCCCAAGTCACAAATGGGAAACGAGTGTATGAGACGTCGGGATTCTCATTCATTTTGCTGGCATCTTGTGACAAATCTGTGGAAAAGTAAAAAATCTGCAAAATCCAAGGAGGTGTGTACATATTGCAGGTTTTACGCTTTTTTTTTTTTTTTTTTTTCCCCTCTCTGCAGAGTTATCAGAAAATCTGAGTGGTTTCTTGATACCAGCAAAATGAACGAGAATCCTGAAGTCTCAATCACATGTTGCTTATTTTTGATTTGCAGATTTGGCATTGTTGGTCTTGATTTGGCGTCATCTCTCTTCTTGCAATCGCCATCCTCCTATCCCGCTTCGTGAGGATGGCGCGTCCTGTGTCATCCACACAATGTCCCCAGTATCGTTCTCCTGCACAGGTGTACTTCTGTCTGCCCTGCGCATGCGTTACAGGGGCAAATGGCGCCAGCGCCTGTGCACCACAATACTTTACTCTTACTCCTGTGCAGTAGTGCAATGGGGGACCTTGTGTGGCTGGTGAAGGACGCCCCATAGGTGAGTAATAAAAGCTATTTTTTTTTATGCAGAGCGCATTGGGGACTTGTGTACAGAATTCTGTTGGCCACACTTTCTAAGGGAAAAGCCTGGCGACAGGTTCCCTTTAATGTATGCATATACCCTGCAGTTGTAGGTTGTATACTTACTTATTGTTTGTGTTAATCTGCAGACTTACAACAGCAGTCGATCTACCTCCAGAATTCATCCATCTTTATATCTCCAATTGTATATCCACATGTGAGCAAATTAAGGACAAGTATATGCAGGTAAGTGAATTTGAATAAGACCATCCCATACAAATAATATTATAGGGGGGCTGCAATCATATCTTGACCATTTGTCAGTAGAAAGTAAATGGCTCCTGCTTCTGCAGACATGAGAGAAACTTTCAAAATTTAATGTTTTCTTTAACAAAAAATCAATTGCTTTAAAAAGGAAACACTCGGCCTATGCATTTCAAGCCCATATAGTACCCTTAAAGGGAACCTTCCTAGTCCCCATGCTCTCCAGCATTTGTATGTTTCTTTCTAAATGCCCTGCCTAACAAGCAATAAAGTATTTTTTAAAGTCTTTTTAATATGCAAATATCCTCTTTGACTAGTTGATAGGACTTCTGCTTTCCCAGACTAGTCGCCCCACTCGGCATGTTATCACGCCCCGACGCATTTTCACGACTTTCTTTACTACACGTCATGGCGCCTCTGAAGCTGGGGGTACGCTTCCTGGCGCACTGCATGTTCGGAAGCAAAGAAGAAACCTGGCGTCAGAAGAGCAGAGCTTACAGCGAATCTTCAGCTTGTCTTCGGTTCCTCAATGCACATCAGCCATCTTCCCCACTCCCGGACATGCGCAGTGCTCCTGTGAAGCCAGGAAGCGTACACCGGACGTCAGAGGTGCAGTGACCTTGTAGTAAAGAAAGTCGCACGCATGTCGAGACGCCAGCATTTGCAAATCATGTTATCACAGGGGAGTGATAACGTTCTGAGTGGGTAAAGTAGTCTGGGAAAACAAACGCCCCATCAACTAGTCAGAAAGATATTCACATATAAAACTGACTTTAAAAATCTTTTTTTAAAGCCTCTTAGTGTCTTCCAGGATAAAGGCACTGTAAGGGTGCTGTTACACTAAGCGATGCACGAGCGATCCCGATAACGATATGGATCGCTGGTGCATCGCTAAGTGGTCACTAGTGAGCTGCCACACAGGCAGATCTCACCAGCGACATAGCAGCGGTCGGCGGTCGCTACTTACCTGTCAGACGAGGCGATCCTGACATCCTCCCGCCCGCGTCCATGCGTCGCTCGTCGGCGCCACAGGAAGCCCAGCAGGAAGCGCCCGACGAGAAATGATCCAGGACGTTCTCGCGCGATCAGCGATGAGCAGCGGGGGAGCCGGTCGGAGGTAAGTATCAGACATAGCGATGTCGCTAGCAATATCGCTGCTGCGTCACAAAATCAGTGACGTTACAGCGATATTGCTAGCGATATCGCTATGTGTAACGGGGGCTTTAGGCTGGGTACTTATAAGGAATGTAGAAATCCTGGTGGGATGGGGGGCTAGGCAGGTCTCCTTTTAATCCTAGCACTATTACAGTGTAAAACAAAAGTGTAAATAGCTGGTTTAGTGGTTAAGCCAGAAGTGTTTACTGACTCGTGAGGCATATTAGATTCGATGTATGGAAATTTGTGCTAACGATAGGTTTGAATTATAAAAGTGATCTATTATATTGCTACTTTACTTCATTATCATGCTGTATGCATCACTTTATTTAGGCTGACTGAAGACACGTACCAGGGTTTAATCGCCTATTGATGGCCAATTATCTCCTAGTTGGTTTGGGTATAGGTGGCACTCATGACTTGTATGACCTCTAAACCAATTGTTTAAGCGTTTCATCCACACTGGATTATAGTGCTCTGATTTTTAACAAAGATGTCTGTAGACATTGGAGCCTTTTACTCTCTACTTTATCCACTACTGGGGAACTGACCCACAATATGTCTGTGCACCGCACACACTAAGGCGTCTTTCACACTTCAGTTTTTTGACGTCAGTCAAAATCCGCCACTTTTAGAAAAAAAACAAATCTGCCCCTTTTTTTGGCGGATCTGTTTTTTTTTTCCCCATAGACTTATATTAGCAGCGGATTTTGACTGATGGTCACACGTTGCATCCGTTTTTGGGTGGATCCGCTAAAATTTTAGAGGTTCCCGGGCGGAGCAGACGGACAATAAAACTTTTTTTACATTGGCGGACCGCTTTTTCTGACTGCGCCTGCCCGGGAGAATGTGTCAGCGATGCATTTTAACCCTAAATGCCGTTCTGGAATTGACGGAAATCTGTCTCTTCTCTCCTTTTCCAGAGTCATGTCACTTTAAATTTCATGAACGATCAGCTGAAACGGATCTGTCAAAAAAACGGATTCTGTGTCATCCGTTTGTGGCAAAACGGAAACGGATCCGTTTTTTCACACTCTGGCGGATTTTGTCTGACGTTAAAAAACTGAAATGTGAAACAGGCCTAACCCATTACTCATTGTTGAGCTAATGAATTTTTGTTTTTTTTTTGTGAATTTAAAACCTATATTTGGTGATTTTCAAAGACTTCAGATGTCATTACAATTGATTATCCACAGTTCAATCATTTTATCTCTTAAAGTTCAAAATATTAACCCTCACCCAGCCCTACCTCCCAAAAAATGAAAACTTTCTGGGTGTCGGAATATGGTGACAATAAAACAAAGTTATAACAATCCCACCTCAAAAAAATTCTTTTTTTCTTTTGCAATTTCACAGCACTTGTACTTTTTAATGACACCAATGATTTTACCATATAGTGTACTGAAAAATGGCTAAAAATGCCAACTCTTCCCACACAAACCAAGCCCTCATTGCAGTATAGACGGAAAAATAAGAAAATAATGGCTCTTGGAAGAAAGGGGGGGGGACAAAAGTGAAAAATGGCCCCGAGGTGAAGGGTTTAATTGACTACAGAATCATCCTAGGTGACCAGGATTTGCTCCCGGTGCATGTGCCAAGCTTATTCATAGGTCCAACATATGCCAGTCCTTTTGACATACACTCTTAGTCTGCTGCACTTTCCTATATAGTAAAAAATAAGTGCTGCATGTCATTTTTTTTCTGTTGTGAATTTTGTGGAAATTGATTGACAAATGCTAAGGCCTGTTTCACACTTCCGTTTTTTGACGTCAGTCAAAATCCGCCAATTTTCGAAAAAACGGATCAGCCAAAAAAGGGGCGGATCCGTTTTTTCCCCCATAGACTTACCGTATTTTTCCGACCATAAGACGCACTTTTTTCCCCCAAAATTTTGGGGGAAAGTGGGGGGGTGCGTCTTATCGTCGCAATATACTAACCTCCGGGGCTCTGCGGTGCGGTGGTGGCAGCGGGCGGGGCTCTGCGGTGCGGTGGTGGGCTGTGCTCCGGTGCAGGGGCGGCGGCTCCGCCGGCATTTCCTCGCAGCCCAGAGGCCCCCGCACATCCCTTGCTGGCCGCCGCCATGTTGCGGTGGCCTCCGGGAACATGGACGCCGGGAAGATGGCCGCCGGTCCGGGACAAGATCTGAACCTGCGCATGCGCCGTCCCCGGACCGGCGTCCATCTTCCGGCGTCCATGTTCCCGGAGGCCACCGCAACATGGCGGCCAGCAAGGGATGTGCGGGGGCCTCCGGGCTGCGAGGAAATGCCGGCAGAACTGCCGCCCCTGCACCGGAGCACAGAGAGCTTCTACCCCTGCACCGGAGCACAGCCCGCCGCCACCCTCGCCCTGCAGAGCCCAGCTGCCCCAGCACAACCAACCTGCCCCAGCACAGAGCCGCCACCGCACGAGCCTGGACCACTGAATGACCCCTGTGACTAATCCTCCACCTGTGCCGGATCCCTTCCCAGGTAAGCTGAATTCGGACTGTAAGACGGACCCCCATTTGACACATTATTATTTTTTTCCCTATTTTACTTCTGAAAATTGCGGTGCGTCTTATGGTCCGGTGCGTCTTATAGTCCGAAAAATACAGTACATTAGCGGCGGATCTTGACTGACGGTCGTCCGTCCCACCCGTTTTTTGACGTATCGTCAAAATTTTAGCATCTTCCGGGCGGATGAGACGGACTCTGCAACGTTTTTTCCGAGCGACGATCCGCTAATTTATACTGTGCATGCCCGGCAGAATCGCTGTGGCAGGAATTTTAACCCCTGAGCAGCGCTCTGGGATAGCCGTGCAAAGAAAAAATCCCCCCCCCCACCATTTTACGGCACTTCGCATCTTCGGCGATTGTCGGAAAAAAAAAAAAAAAAAAAAAGGCCGCTGACATCTGTAGGTCACAGCGGACACCTTATGTTTACACAGAGAAACAGAACCATAATCCAGCTGTGCCTTTTATTGAAGCCTCAACTTGAAGCCAATAGTACGATGGGACTTGTGACCTAAACTGTTATCATCGTAGATCCCTTTAATGCATTGAGTTAGGATCAAGATTATTACAGCTACCATCGACTCTGAACTTATGGCTTTAACCACTTAAAGGTGTTGTCCCACAACCAAAGTACACTTTAATCAATAGATCTTGGGATAATAATTTCCACAATTGGATGTGATTGAAATTCAATGTTCCTGTGCTGAGATAATCTCATAAATGTGTCCCTGCTGTGTACTGTGTAATGGCTGTGTTTGACCGTACGGGAACATGGTCTGATCATACCACATCTCCTGGGCAGGGGGGGGGGGGGAGTAAGGGTCCCGTTACATTTAGCGATGCACCAGCGATCCTGACAACGATATGACCCGGTCAGGATCGCTGGTGCATCGCTAAATGGTCGCTAGTGAGTTGCCAAACAGGCAGATCTCACCAGCGACGCAGCAGCGATAAGCGATCGATAGGTGGCCGCCCTTACCAGTCACACCGCAGCGATGATGACGACTTCCGCCTGTGTCCATGCGTAGCTAGTTGGCGCCAGCGGGACGCCAACAAGGAAAAAATGGCCTAGGACATTCGAGTGCAATCAGCGATATCCAGCGGGGGGAGCCAGTCGCAGGTACGTGTCACATGTAGCGAGATCACTAGCGATCTCGCTACGTGTAAAAGGCCTAAGAGTATACAGACATGACATTATATATGTATTGTTTGAATTGGTCGCTATTGACCAATTTTTTTTCTTCTATATTTCTGAAAACGGAGAATTGAAGGCAGTTAGGAAGTGGTAGCCCTAGGATCATAATTCTCGGCTGAAGATTCACATCCTAATGGAAAGTGACACGTCCATTAGGAAGTGAGAAGCCAGTGAGCTGATGGTATGTGGTTAATGACTCCGCAGGACAGCTGCATTATAGCTGCCTGAAGGAGGCACTGGTTTTTTTTCTACTTGTAGAGCAACCATTCTTGATGCATAGTGATCCACTGAAAGGACCCAGTATTCATGTCTACTAGTCTGGAAGGAAAATTAATTTGAGTCGGTGGAAATGTGCTTTACATGAGCATGTAATTACATTTTGTGTAATCCCGGTTTGTGTTTTTTATTTTTGTTTCCCCTTATTTTAAATAGCTCTCCTTGCCTATGCTAGTATGTTTAATTGTATTAAGCAGCAGTTCAGCTTAGATGTGACGTCATTTCTTACTTTAAAGGGGAAGGTGATGTCCATTATAGCTTAGTCTATTCAGGACCCGAATGAAAATGAAGACCTTGTTTCCTCCCCTCCTGGAAGAGAGCTGTGCCAGCACCACTGTTCCCGGTAGTGACATCAGGGCTGTGGAGTCGGAGTCGTGGAGTCGGAGCTCATTTTGGTGGAGTTGGAGTCGGTATAAAATGGACCGATTCCGACTCCTAAAATATATAATAAATTGGGTACAGTAGTTCAATGCAGGATGTGCTGAATATTTTTTCATAGGAGTTTGGGAAAGTTATGAAATGTCCTATAAATGGCTGTTCTATTCCTGATCTAAGGCTACATTCACACACAGCGTTTTTCCTGTGTTTTTTTGAGGATACGTTTTTCAGCTGCAAAAGTTGATCATCTTTTTAAAAAACTGCATCACCTGAAAGGTTTTTGAGCTCATAGATAATGTTTTCAATAGCAAAAGCAGATTAGAAATCTGCTCTATCTATCCATTTATCCATATCTGTCTATCCATATCGTATCTGTACCAAAAAGAATGAAAACCGGGTAGTACACCAATATATATTCTGTTCTATCTAAATATCTTGATTATTGATCATAAAAATGATTAAATGTCTGAGGTTCACATTGTACTACAATAAATTTTTCGCTTAAATATAAGCAATATGTGTGGGAGTCGGAGTCGTGGAGTCGGTGTAAGGGAAATTGAGGAGTCGGAGTCGCAGGTTTGGCTTACCGACTCCACAGCCCTGAGTGACATGTTATAATTGATAGCCACATCCTTTACTATTTCATCAGAGCGGATTGAGCCCTGTTGAAATATTGATGAGCTGCAGCCGGAATGTAACACAACAATGTTATGTCATTGCTGGAACACCGTTGCCGACTTTATTGCCTTAACAGCACCACGGCAGGAGTTCAGTACATGGTTTTTATTTTATTTAAATTCTGGTCCTGAATGGATTAAGCTGAGATTGTCAAGTGGTGGACAACACCTTTTAAAAAAAACTTCAGTTTCTTAAAGGTGATCTGTTGACAAATTTTCACAATACATTGCATAAATTATATTAAAAAAGTTGTCCACTACTTTTACATTGATAGCCTATCCTAACAACGTCTGATCGGCCGTGGTCCGGTACCCCCGCCAATCAGCTCTTATCAGTGTCACCAGCTGGAAGTACTTGCGGAACTGGTAGTCTACTTGTAGTGGCTGCTGCAGGGTACCACACATCCGCCTCCCATTGAATTCAATATGAGGCGTATGTGTAGTGAGCTGCAGCAGCCACTAGAAGTAACTCTAGCTGGCATCTGTCAACAATGATAGCAGCTGATTGGCGGGGTTCCCGGGTCGTGAATTCAAGCCGATCAGACGTTGATGACCTATCCTACAGATAAGATCAACGCAAAGAGGTTGTCCACTACTTTTACTTTGATGGCTTAAGGGGGTTTTACACATAGCGATATCGCTAAAACGTCACTGGTTTGTGACGTTATAGCGATATTGCTAGCGATATCGCTATGTGTGATACTTGCCTCCGACCGGCTCCATTTCTCGTCGTCTGCTTCCTGCTGGGCTTCCTGCTTTGTGAGACGAGCGACGCTGGAGGCGGGCGGGAGGACGTCCGGATCGCTGTGTGTGAAAGGTAAGTATCGTCCGCTGCGTCGCTGCTGCATCGTTGTGAGATCTTTCTGTATGAAAGCTCACAAGCGATCATTTAGCGATGCACCAGCGATCCTGACCGGGTCATATCGCTCGTCGGATCGCTGGTGCATCGCTAAATGTAAAAGGGCCTTTAGACCTGAAGTGTATTCAGTTTCCAACCACCCAGTGTGACTGACGCATCTTGTACTTGCCAATGTGAGATCTCTGCAATGGCGGCAGCAGAGCGGAAGGACGTTGAGGAATTTAATTTCAATGGGCTGAGATTGAGTTTATATTTTCAAAAGGATTATTTTGTCATACTAATATGGATTTTAAATGAGGTTTACGTTATATTGTATGCGACATCTGGTGACTGATCTCCATACGCGTGAGTAAATTGTGAAGTGACTCCTAAGGCCTGTTTCACACATCAGTTTTTTCCGTCAGTTAAAATCCGCTAAAATGGCGGACAACGGATCCGTTCCTGTACTGACCACAACGTTTGCTACCGGACCGTTGTTTTAACGGATCTGGCGAAGGAAGAATTTTAAAGGAACCGCTGAGAGAATTTTTTTCAGACGCCAGAACTGAGTTTAGGGTTAAATTTCCGACACAGGCATTTCTCCCGGGCATGCGCAATAGAAAATGCGGATCCGGCCGGGGAAAAAAAGCGTTTCATTGTCCGTCCTGTCCGCTCAGCAGACGGCAAAATCTTGGATGATCCGTAAAAAAACGGATCGAACGGATGACCATCCGTCAAGATCTGCCGTTAATACAAGTCAATGGGGAAAAAAAACGGATCTGCCAAGAAAAATGGTGGATACGTTTTTTTTTTTGCAAAATGGCGGATTTTGACTAATGGGGAAAAACGGATGTGTGAAACAGGCCCCATAAATCCTGTACTTTGTTGTCTTGTTTCATATTTACAGATTTCTTTTTTTTTTTTTTTTTCCCTCTCCAGAATCGGTTGGTGAGACTAGTATGTGTTTTCCTCCAGTCTTTAATAAGGAACAAGATAATTAATGTCCAGGACTTGTTCATAGAGGTTCAGGCGTTCTGCATAGAGTTCAGTAGGATTCGGGAAGCAGCTGGCCTGTTCAGGCTCTTGAAAACTTTGGATACCGGAGAAAATCCTACAGAAGCAAAACCTGCTAAATAAGCCAACATGTCTGCCACTGAACTGATCCTTTCTTGTACATTGCTCCCATTTCTCTTTATAGCACAAATCCTAGCACTTTGCCCTTGAAGTGTATGACCATTCAGATACTTTCCCAGCAGGTGGCACCAGGATATTGGCTGACATCACAATTTGTTCCTTCTGCCACCTGTCTCCATGAACTAGAATCTGCGCCTTTATACATACTACAACTCAGCTATACAAGAAGGGATTTTATTACTTTAGTTCAGGAAAATAGATAATGTAATAATCGACAGGCGGTATGTAGTTAAAAGACGGCTCCCACCACATTGTACATATTTTAAATGTGCATGAGTAACCATATTTTTTGCTCTGATACAAATGTCAGCCTGTAGATGTTTTGGACACATTTGCCATCGCATTGTTATATTAACAATGAAGCTTGTGAACACATTAGATTCCTGAAGCCAGGTTGTACTGTTAGCAGGATACCATAGACTTTGATTACTGTGGATTAAACTAATGGACAGTGATGTTCTATAAAGGCAATATTTCACCATGGATATGGCAAGAGTTATATTCTTGGGGAGATGTAATGTAAATATACATGACTCTCGTGCTCTTTATCAAACTCCATTCACAATATTACCAAAATATTCTATAAGCAGAGAGTGTTGCAAGGTAATGTGTGCAGTCTAACACGTATTGCTCGCATGTTGGGTTTTGTCATGTTAACAAATACCACATTGCTGTTTTTTAAATGTCAAGAGTAAAACGATCTGTATATTGCAAAGGTCTGCTTTGTTCACAGAAACGGAACATTTATTTTATCAGACTAAGCTGTGAAATTTCGCATAGAAAAATCTAGTACACATATTTAGAATCGTAGAGTTGGAAGGGACCTCCTGGGCCATCTGGTCCAACCCCCTGCTCAAAGCAGGATTCGCTAAATCATCCCAGTCAGATGTCTGTCCAGCCTCTACATTTCTACTATGTTCTTATGCTCGCCTGAAAAGGCACTGCCTCTTTGGAGGTTCACTTTGATTTCTGTTCTTCAGGGATCCAAATGGAATACCCGAATGAAGAAACAGGAAAAAAAAAAAGAGTCAATGAGAATGTCACCAGTGGAATATGACAAGGATCTGCAGTGAGACAAATTCATTGTAATGGTAATCAGTCAGTGTAAAATCGTATATTACATCAAGAATAAGTATAAAGTTGTTGTGGCCAAAGTGTTTGTTTATAGCCAAAAAATACTTTGGCACACAAAAATAGCAAGTCAAATAATTATATTTTATTTATTTTACTCATTTATGTAGCGCCATTAATTCCACAGCGCTTTACAGACATTATTGGCAATAGGACCGTACCCCTCCACAGAGATATAGACTTTAGTCCTAGAGAGGATTCATATTAGGTTCCCAGAGAGATGTAGACTAAGAGTATTGGCATTAGGTCCTGGCAAATGAGAATGGCCTTATCGTGGCTGCCAGGTACACATGAATTGGCCAATTAATGAGCTAAGCAGTCTCAATTTTTCATATTTCTAGTGCAATAATGCAATTTTCATATTTCATGTTTGCATGCTATAGCGCTACAGAGTGCTGCCTTATTTGTTTGATTGCATTGGAGTTGGCTACTCTAGGTAAGCACCTGTTCACACCTCATTTGTGTTTGGATGTTGACGGTCAGTTTTTTTTGTATTATTGGCACTGTTCCCGATGGGGCTCACAATCTAAATACCCTATGTCTTTGCAATATGGGAGGAAATCAAGAGTACCCGGAGGAAACCCATGCAAACACGGGGAGAACATACAAACTCCTTGCAGATGTTGTCCTTGGTGGGATTTGAACCCAGGACCTCAGTGCTGCAAGGCTGCCATGCTAACCACTGATTTATTTAAAAAAAAAAAAACTAATTTGGGCCTTTATCGAGGTAGATCTCTGAATCAGAAGTCAAGAATCCATGTGCAAGACTCCAGTAACAGGAGATCCTTCTGATCCATCTCATATACTTATTTGACTTGCTATTTTTGTGTGGCAAAGTATTTTTTTGGATATAGTTGAGATGGACGTCTTACTTCAGAGCACCATCTATTGTGAACAGTTGAACACAAACCTATTCCCTACTATTGCTAAATGGTTCGGTGCAGTTTCCCTTCTCCTTGACTGACCGCTTTGCCTGTGGAGGAGAGAAGGTGCACTTTGTGCCTGTGGTTGAAATGAACAGTCATTTTGTGCTGACAAACTCAAAAGGAAATCTGGCATCTTCATCTGAGAGTAGCATGCCATAAAGGCAGGTGTATTGTAAGGGTTCCAATGGATTGTAATGAATAAGAAAATGCTCACACAAGAACTGAATTTACTAAATTGATTTACTTATTTGATCTTATCACTTATTAACAATATAAAACTATAAGTACATATGCATTAATCAGAAACAAGCATTCATACGTTACATTATTCAGATATACGTCGACCAGTCATCCTCCATGAGCCAAAAGAGAGTGAGCACATGTCTTAGTTCTTTTAAAAGTCCAGCCCCACCATGTGGGAAATGATGTCACAAGTCTATTGTCCATTGGCTATAAACACATCCCCTCAATACCTGTTTTAACCAGTATTTAATACAGGAAGCTAGAGGAGGGGGCCTCCTGTGTGCCACATGGCAGAAATACAGCAAGCTGGAGGAGGGGCTTCGTAGCACAAGGTAACATCCTTGGGAATGTTTAAACACCCAATCTAATTAGGGTAGTTGCCTTGAAATATCAGTGGTCCTTTGTTGATGGATAAACAAATGACCAGTAATTTACATTCCTTTATCTTAAGTAAGTTTCAGTGACCTTTTGCTTACCTCATATCTGTGTATATTATATTAAACTGATTGAAACCATATAAAAATAACTCATAGTATACAGCAGGAAAGCTTGATTCCAATTGCTGGACTGTTTGGTGCAGTTTTCATGGAGGTGAGTGGTGAATAACCCTGCCCAACCCTTGAGTGGCGGCTTCCTGTGTACACTGCATTCTCAGCAAGCTGCCAATCATTGTTGGGGCTGCCTTACACAGATTAGCTGGATTGTTTTGCATGTGCCACCTAGTCCTGGACTGATGACTGGCAGATTGCTTTAAGTTCAATACAAACAACAAGTGACACATCCCTAGAAACAGGCTCTCAGCCTCTACTTTTTGCTGCTCTGATTAAATGGCAAAAAACTGCTGACAGATTCCCTTTTTAAAATCTTTCATCTCATTTGTCCTTGTTCACATCATATTATTCACTTGTCAATGGCTCCGTTGATTAATTCTGAAACACGTCGTTCGGACATGTACCCTGGTTGGGCCATTGATTTTAATGATGTAGATGGAGGCGCTTTGTACTCGGACGTCATTTTTGGCATTAGCCACTTGGTTTAGATGGGTACCGAAAGTGTTCTGTGTCTGCATACTTGTGAATCCTCACAGTGTGCAATGTCAGGATTCGCTATCACTGGGGGCTGGCGGTCATGTATTGATCGAGACTGCACGCAAATGAATTGTATGAGGCTGTCAATTAGGAATGTACCTGGGAGAATGCAGATCACATGCTTGCGCTCAGATGACTGCCAGCATCAGAGAATCTCAACACGGTGACAACTCTCTCTGTGCCAAATCTTTGACATTCTTTAAATGGAAATTTACGAAGGAGAAAGACTTGGGTGTTCTGGTTACAAGTCAGCAAAGAAGCAGTACTCAGTAAAGACTCTGGCATGCCCTGACACAAGAAGAATGGAAAATGTCATGATTTGAAAAAAAATCTTAAGGCTCTGTTCCCACAATGAGCTTGTATCGCATTTTTGATGTTGCGTGCCCACGATAAGTAATACTAACATTCTGGAAGCAGCACACGTTTGCTGCGTTGTACAATACATGCACAGTGGATGGGATTAATAGAAATCTTATGCCCACTGTGCTTTTTTATTTTTTTTTAACGTGTAAACTCACCTGTTGTGTGTTTCTAAGCCACAGAATGTCAATTTCTGTTGCAGGAATGTTCAGTCTTCTGTGTGGAATTTTCCCCATAGACTAGCATGAGATGCGGATACTGATGTCAGTGCTCAGCGGCGCTGAGTCTCACTGAGTGCAGCAAGACTCGGCGCTCTAAAGAGCATTGTCACTACCCAGTTACCGGTCATAAGCCGCCCATACAGATGAATATGTAATCAGAGCACCACATGAAGACCCCCCACAGGCCGCCCTGGAGCAGGAGACTCATTAGCCAATAACTAAATACAGATTAAACAACCACAAGATGGATTTAATCAACCCAGTTATTTTAATCGGTATAACGGCGTCGACCTGGCAATATGTGTAGTTTTTTTCAGCACATTCCTGCTGGCAGGTTCCCTTGAAATCCTGAGATGGCAGACAAAACACGTGCTAAAAACGCATGTTAAACATACACAAAAGTGGAAGTAACAATTTAATACTTGCAGAAATCTTGCAACATCAAAAATGGACTAAAAGCTCATGATGGGAATGTAGTCTAAATTGTAAAATAAAGTGTGTAATTGATTGAGAAAGATAGAAGTGAATGGATATTTTTTTTATATTATATAACTCCCCCAACATCTATGATTGAATAACTATCGACCACCAACACAGTTTTAGGTGAAGATTGGTGATGAGCGAACGTGCTCTGATAAGGTGTTTTCCGAGCATGCTTGGGTGTTAATCGAGTCACTTCGGCGTGCTCGAATAATATGTTTGAGTTCCCACGCCTGCATGTCTCACAGAGAGCAGGCAATCCCTGCATGTGTTGCGAATATCAAACAGCCACAAGAAATGCAGGTGCGGAGACTAGAACATATTTTCCGAGCACGCCGAAGACACTCTGTTAGCACACATCCATACTCTAATAACACCTTATCCGAGCGCGTTTGCTCATCATAATGCAGATGTGACCCAATGTCCTTGGTTTTAACAAAAGGTTAGCTAGGTTTGTGGCCACTCTGTTAGAGATGAGCAAACCTTTCAAAGGTTCGGTGAACGTCCCAATGTTCAAAGAACATACCTGAATCCCATTGAATTTAATAGGAGGCAAAAGCACACTATTAGTAGAAAGCAGAAAGGATTTAGATTCTTAAATGTGTCCTGATGTCTGGATGACAGCATTAGCACAAACAACTTAGGGTCCCGTTTCACATAGCGACGCCCCAGCGATCTCAACAACAGTACAACCTGGTAAGGATCGCTGGTGCGTCGCTACATGGTCACGTGCAAGTTGCCAAACAGGCAGATCTCTTCAACGATGCAGCAATCCTACTGCGATCCGTATAACGACCTCGGCAGTCTTGGTACCTTGTCACACAGCAGCTTTTCTGACGACTCACACCTGCGTCCTTGAGGCTACTTTCACACTAGCGTTTCTGCCGTCTGCACACGGCCGCCGATAAGCCCTGCCGCGCCCCCTCCTGACATCACCGCCTATTATCGCACATGGCCGCATGCGATCTGCGCACCCTATCTTTAATACAGGGTGCGCAGACCGTGCGCTAGTAGGATTTGAGTGCGCTGCGCACTTTTGAAGGTGCGCCAAAATGAAAACATGCTGCGTTCGGCACACCTACAAAAGTGCGCAGCGCACTCAAAAAATCTAATAGGGTGCGCAGATCGAATGCGTTCATGTGCGATAATAGGCGGTGATGTCAGGAGGGGGCGGGGATTATCGGCGGCTGTGCGCAGACGGCAGAAATGCTAGTGTGAAACTAGCCTGAGTTCTGCGTCGCCAACAAGGTCGCTCGTCGGCGTTAAACAGCGATGCGCGCTGGCCAGCGGGACACCAACGATGAAAAAAATGGCACAGGACATTAGAGCATGATCAGCGATATCCAGCGGGGGGCCAGTCGCCGCTGCGTGTCACATGTAGCGAGATCGCTGTTGCGTCACAAAATCGGTGATGCTTCAGCAATCTCGCTAGCGATCTTGCTATGTGAGACACGGGGCCTTTAGATTATGAAATGTGGCCTGGTGCCTTCACTACAGTATTTGCCCAAACGATTTAGATTAGGAAATATGTCCTCCTGCCTGCACCACAATATTGCCACAAACTAGTTAGATGTTGGAAGGTTGATTTCACACAGGATCCTATCTAGCTGACAATAAACCGCCTATCAAACCATCTAACTACTACTTACAGCGTCAGGAGCAGCCACTCTGTGCTGTTAAGGAAAAAGAAAAAAGGTCCAGCTTTGCAAATTCAAGTCCAACTTATTGTTAAAAACAAGTCCAAAACAGAGCAAAAAATGGTGTGTTCACATGAGTAACAAGTAGTAGATTACGCGTTTCGAACAATAGCTTGTTCTTTCTCAAAACTACTTCCCTTGGGTGTTACTGCAATATATACTCTTTACAGCCAGTAAATTACAAACACATGGTGTGAAGGGAGAAAAAAAAAAAGGGGGAGAGGGAAACATGTGTGAGATATAAAAAATAACATTACAAAGAAAAACACATTTTTTGTGAAAAGAGGGGGGAGCCAAAAAAGAAAACAAAAAAAAAAAATGAAAAAAAAAATTTTTTTTTAAAAGTTTTTTGTGTATATATATATATATATATATATATATATATATATATATATATATATATATATATATATATATATATATATAATACAATTATAATAACATCAATAATGAAACATAATTTCTCTTCTGGCATTCAATCCATTTGGAAAGCATGTATTTAGATAGAAAATCCAATATGCTTTGCGTGTTAGAAGACGTTTTTTCAGATCTCCACCTCTTATATGTGGTGTTATTCTCTCAATGCCCATGACACGAAAAAATTCAGTACTTCTTTGATGTTCATTAATGAAGTGTCTGGATGCAGATGAGATGGAGCGATTGATACTGGAAGGAGATAAGATGTCAGTTATATGTTCAGATATGCGAGTCTTGAGCATGCGAGATGTGCAGCCCACATATCTCAAGTTGCATTTGGAGCAAGCAATCACATATACTACATTTTTACTATTGCAATTGATATATTGTTTTATTTTATGTTCATTACACTTAGTACCATCAAAAAAGGAATGAGCATTATTAGAATGTGCACATGTTCTGCATCTGGATGTACCGCAGCGGTAAAAACCGCAGCAGTGTAGCCATGTCCGAGATCCAGTTTTAGAGCTAAAAAAGCTAGGAGACACTATGTCTGATAAGGTGTTGGCTTTTTTAGCAACCACTCTGCAGCCGTTAGATAAAATGCTAGACAAAACCTTATCTTCAAACAGAATAGGTAGATGTTTCAAGAAGAGTGCTTTAATGGTGTTAAACTGAGAACTATATTGGATAGAGCAAACCATCTTATCTGGATTTTTATCATTATTATATACCTTTGGCAATAACAAATCATGTCTTTTTTTCTTTTGTACAATTTTCTTTGCTCTATCAAGACACCAATTAGAGTAACCCCTCTTGCTCAGCTTGTTGCAGCATGACTCAATTTCTCCTTTCAGGGCATTGTCATCACTGCAATTTCTAGTGATTCTAGTGAGCTCCCCCACTGGTATAGATTTAATAGTGTGCCCGGGATGGCTACTAGATGCATGTAAGATGGTGTTACCAGAAAGTGGCTTGCAGAATGTAGCAGTGCTGATGACAGCACCTGCAATACCTTTTAGTGAACATATAACTGACATCTTATCTCCTTCCAGTATTAATCGCTCCATCTCATCTGCATCCAGACACTTCATTAATGAACATCAAAGAAGTACTGAATTTTTTCGTGTCATGGGCATTGAGAGAATAACACCACATATAAGAGGTGGAGATCTGAAAAAACGTCTTCTAACACGCGAAGCATATTGGATTTTCTATCTAAATACATGCTTTCCAAATGGATTGAATGCCAGAAGAGAAATTGTTTCATTATTGATATTATAATTGTATTTATATATATATGCACAAAAAACTTAAATAAAATTGTTTGTTTTTTTTCATTTTTCTTTTTTGTTTTCTTTTTTGGCTCCCCCCTCTTTTCACAAAAAATGTGTTTTTCTTTGTAATGTTATTTTTTATATCTCACACATGTTTCCCTCTCCCCCTTTTTTTTTTTTTCTCCCTTCACACCATGTGTTTGTAATTTACTGGGTGTAAAGAGTATATATTGCAGTAACACCCAAGGGAAGTAGTTTTGAGAAAGAACAAGCTATTGTTCGAAATGCGTAATCTACTACTTGTTACTCATGTGAACACACCATTTTTTGCTCTGTTTTGGACTTGTTTTTAACAATAAATTGGACTTGCATCTAGTAGCCATCCCGGGCACACTATTAAATCTATACCAGTGGGGGAGCTTACTAGAATCACTAGAAATTGCAGTGATGACAATGCCCTGAAAGGAGAAATTGAGTCATGCTGCAACAAGCTGAGCAAGAGGGGTTACTCTAATTGGTGTCTTGATAGAGCAAAGAAAATTGTACAAAAGAAAAAAAGACATGATTTGTTATTGCCAAAGGTATATAATAATGATAAAAATCCAGATAAGATGGTTTGCTCTATCCAATATAGTTCTCAGTTTAACACCATTAAAGCACTCTTCTTGAAACATCTACCTATTCTGTTTGAAGATAAGGTTTTGTCTAGCATTTTATCTAACGGCTGCAGAGTGGTTGCTAAAAAAGCCAACACCTTATCAGACATAGTGTCTCCTAGCTTTTTTAGCTCTAAAACTGGATCTCGGACATGGCTACACTGCTGCGGTTTTTACCGCTGCGGTACATCCAGATGCAGAACATGTGCACATTCTAATAATGCTCATTCCTTTTTTGATGGTACTAAGTGTAATGAACATAAAATAAAACAATATATCAATTGCAATAGTAAAAATGTAGTATATGTGATTGCTTGCTCCAAATGCAACTTGAGATATGTGGGCTGCACATCTCGCATGCTCAAGACTCGCATATCTGAACATATAACTGACATCTTATCTCCTTCCAGTATCAATCGCTCCATCTCATCTGCATCCAGACACTTCATTAATGAACATCAAAGAAGTACTGAATTTTTTCGTGTCATGGGCATTGAGAGAATAACACCACATATAAGAGGTGGAGATCTGAAAAAACGTCTTCTAACACGCGAAGCATATTGGATTTTCTATCTAAATACATGCTTTCCAAATGGATTGAATGCCAGAAGAGAAATTATGTTTCATTATTGATGTTATTATAATTGTATTTATATATATATGCACAAAAAAAACTTTTAAATAAAATTGTTTGTTTTTTTTCATTTTTCTTTTTTGTTTTCTTTTTTGGCTCCCCCCTCTTTTCACAAAAAATGTGTTTTTCTTTGTAATGTTATTTTTTATATCTCACACATGTTTCCCTCTCCCCCTTTTTTTTTTTTCTCCCTTCACACCATGTGTTTGTAATTTACTGGGTGTAAAGAGTATATATTGCAGTAACACCCAAGGGAAGTAGTTTTGAGAAAGAACAAGCTATTGTTCGAAATGCGTAATCTACTACTTGTTACTCATGTGAACACACCATTTTTTGCTCTGTTTTGGACTTGTTTTTAACAATAAATTGGACTTGAATTTGCAAAGCTGGACCTTTTTTCTTTTTCCTTGGTTACTGCGTGAAGACTGCACGTGGTCCGGGCTATCCACTACACATGCCTTCAGGTGAGCGGGCCTTTTTTTTTCTCTTTTTGAATGTTTACAGTTTTTTGGCCGTGCACACCAATAGCTATATTTTTAAGGAATGCTCTATAATAATTAATAGCTATATGTCATTGTGTATGTGTTAAAGTCCTATTTTTTGAATAAATCATAATGAATACAAGTCCAGAAAGAGTGCGCAAAGCGGCTCAATTATTTACTTCAGATGGATCCACATTTGCAGGTTGCTTGGAATCTGATCCATTTGTGACAGATATTAGCAAGTTAGAGAAAACAATGATTAATGAAACCAAAGTATGGTGGGACTATACAACCCTTGAGAACTATGTCCATAAAAATATGATTCCAAGGGGTTTACGCATAAAAAAGGTTCCAACTACTGTGTACTCCCAAGACTTTGTCAAAGAATGGAATCGGATTCTCAGCAATTGCTCTATACAGCTCATGCAATTAATCATGAAATATGAGTCCACCAAGCTAAAGGATTTTCAAACTGAAATTGACCAAATTAAGTCAAAGTTGGAGTTGAATAATAATGCTAAGTTTGAGGAAGAACTTGCCAACATAAAAAAAAAAATCTATCTCCAAGTTGGAAGAAATTATTATAAAACGTAAGCGGAATAAGTTCCAGCGTGACTTGGATGATTATCAGATGAATCAAGTTTATGAATGGGGAAGATGGCAGAAACCTCAAAAAACTCCCAGGTCAATTTTAAAACGCAGCTATGTTTTTTCTAACACACCTGAACGACGGGTTTCTTTTAGCTCCTCAGATGTGGAATCCACTGATATTAGCTCAAATGATATTCAGAGTGACACCAGCATGAATGGCATGAGTAACAACAATTCTTACTATAGAAAACCTAAAAGGTATTTTTCAAAAAACGCAAAAGGCGGGGGGGCCGGAAGCACCGCAATAAATACACGGATGACAACCCGCAACAACAAAAAATAGCTTCAACCTCTCAAAATGATTTTTCTAATATTTTAAACATCTCTGGCTACAATCTTACAACGGAACAACTTCAGGTATTGACATTGGGATTAAGTTTTGCACCAGATCAACATTTCAACCTTTTTAATACACTTTTGGACATAAATAAATTTGTACGAAATCTAACCGTTAAAAAGCATTTTTTTGCACACGAATCTGACTCTATTGCTATGAAAATCCCTGCACAAAATGAATATAATGGTCTTAATTTTTCTGAGCAAATGGTATTGAAAAATTTGAATGAACTAGACTCTACTAATATTGTGTCTAAGGATGTTTTTCAAGCAGAAAATGTATGCATAAAAAATCCGAGTTTTTATCCCATCCAATCCAGAGCAGAATGCATGGACAAGTTTCAGAGCGTTATGGAGCGTGAACTTAGAAAATTGGATGCTTCAATCAAAATTCAACAACAAAATAACAACTTGAGCTACAAACAACGAAAAGCTATTGATGAAATTAAGAAAACTACTGAAATAACAGTCAAAAGTGCAGACAAGGGCGGCTTGATTGTGATCATGGACACTGCGCAATATAGAGACCAAATGAATGTTCTACTGAGTGACAGTTCTACATATAGAAAATTGCCTCATGATCCTACAAAGGATTTTCAAAGAAAAATTTTCAAACTAATTGAAGAGGGGGCAGCATTGGGTGTTCTGACAAAGGCTCAGGTAGATTTTTTAAAAATTGATTCTCCAACTATTCCTACAATCTATGGGCTTCCTAAGGTTCATAAAAATATATCACCACCCCCTATGCGCCCAATTGTTTCAGGCATTGGGTCTCTCACGGAACACCTCAGCCAGTGGGTAGATTCTTTGCTACAGCCTCTGGTTACACGAGTGCCGGGGTTCCTGAGGGACTCAAAAGACGTATTGCATCAATTTTCTAATGTAGTTTGGAATAGTGATTTTCAGTGGATTAGCTGTGACGTTACAGCTCTTTACACCTCTATTCCTCAAGATGTTGCAATCAGAGCATTGGAATTTCACCTGCATAAATATAGTAACTATACTAATGAAGTGTGATTATATCATGCAGGTTATTTATGTCCTAATGCTTCACAATTATTTCTTTTTTGATGGAGATTTTTTTCTACAATGCAGAGGAGTATCAATGGGCGGCAAACATTCGCCATCGGTGGCTAATCTTGTTATGTCGCACTGGGAGGAGGTAATTTTGTATTCTGATAATCCATTATTGTCTAGCATTTTTTGGTATGGCAGATTCATTGATGATACACTCCTTATTTGGAGTGGTGATGTATCTGCCATACCAGAACTAATAGAATATTTCAACTTTAATGATTTCAATCTCAAATTTACATTTATGACGGATCCACATGTAATTTCGTTTCTGGATCTTAAACTAAAAGGTATTGCAGGTGCTGTCATCAGCACTGCTACATTCTGCAAGCCACTTTCTGGTAACACCATCTTACATGCATCTAGTAGCCACCCCGGGCACACTATTAAATCTATACCAGTGGGGGAGCTCACTAGAATCACTAGAAATTGCAGTGATGACAATGCCCTGAAAGGAGAAATTGAGTCATGCTGCAACAAGCTGAGCAAGAGGGGTTACTCTAATTGGTGTCTTGATAGAGCAAAGAAAATTGTACAAAAGAAAAAAAGACATGATTTGTTATTGCCAAAGGTATATAATAATGATATAAATCCAGATGAGATGGTTTGCTCTATCCAATATAGTTCTCAGTTTAACACCATTAAAGCACTCTTCTTGAAACATCTACCTATTCTGTTTGAAGATGAGGTTTTGTCTAGCATTTTATCTAACGGCTGCAGAGTGGTTGCTAAAAAAGCCAACACCTTATCAGACATAGTGTCTCCTAGCTTTTTTAGCTCTAAAACTGGATCTCGGACATGGCTACACTGCTGCGGTTTTTACCGCTGCGGTACATCCAGATGCAGAACATGTGCACATTCTAATAATGTTCATTCCTTTTTTGATGGTACTAAGTGTAATGAACATAAAATAAAACAATATATCAATTGCAATAGTAAAAATGTAGTATATGTGATTGCCTGCTCCAAATGCAACTTGAGATATGTGGGCTGCACATCTCGCATGCTCAAGACTCGCATATCTGAACATATAACTGACATCTTATCTCCTTCCAGTATTAATCGCTCCATCTCATCTGCATCCAGACACTTCATTAATGAACATCAAAGAAGTACTGAATTTTTTCGTGTCATGGGCATTGAGAGAATAACACCACATATAAGAGGTGGAGATCTGAAAAAACGTCTTCTAACACGCGAAGCATATTGGATTTTCTATCTAAATACATGCTTTCCAAATGGATTGAATGCCAGAAGAGAAATTATGTTTCATTATTGATGTTATTATAATTGTATTTATATATATATGCACAAAAAAACTTTAAAAAAAAATTGTTTGTTTTTTTCATTTTTCTTTTTTGTTTTCTTTTTTGGCTCCCCCCCTTTTCACAAAAAATGTGTTTTTCTTTGTAATGTTATTTTTTATATCTCACACGTTTCCCTCTCCCCCTTTTTTTTTTTTTTTTCTCCCTTCACACCATGTGTTTGTAATTTACTGGGTGTAAAGAGTATATATTGCAGTAACACCCAAGGGAAGTAGTTTTGAGAAAGAACAAGCTATTGTTCGAAACGCGTAATCTACTACTTGTTACTCATGTGAACACACCATTTTTTGCTCTGTTTTGGACTTGTTTTTAACAATAAATTGGACTTGAATTTGCAAAGCTGGACCTTTTTTCTTTTTCCTTGGTTACTGCGTGAAGACTGCACGTGGTCCGGGCTATCCACTACACATGCCTTCAGGTGAGCTGGCTTTTTTTTCTCTTTTTACTCTGTGCTGTTACACTGACAAAATGGTGCCAAAACAACATGTCTGCTTTTTATAGAGAGAGGGACATGTGACTTTGGCAGCCAATGACAGAAGCCCTTGTGTCTGGATGTTGTGGATGGTTTCTGCACCCTGATTGGCTGGTGGAATCTCCACCCATTAAGTTAAAAAAAAATAAATCACAGTCCGCCACTACTCCCCTCCCCTGAAACACATCCCACCCGCTCATCATACAGCACCACTATCCTAGCCAAAGTCTTATTAAAGCATTAGTGGAAATGCAATCATTTACCGAACTGTGCCCAAATTTTGCAGACTTTGAGGAAAAACGCTCTGGAATCTGAACACGAATCCAAATGTGCTACAAATCGTGCCGAATTTGAGATAGGTGAATGTTTTCTCAACAAGTTTGCTCATCTCTACTCTCTGTTAATTTGTGTGAACTAAAAAAAAAAAAAAAAAAAAAAAAAATATCCACCATGTGAGCAAACCCAACTTGAGGCTGGGGAATACAGCCTGAAAATAAAATCTCACATTTTTGGTCATAAATTTAGGGTGATTCTCAATTTTGATCTGTTTTTTTGTTGTTTTTTTTTTTGTTAAATTAAAAATCAATACTAATACATGAACTGCACTCACACCCATTCATCATTATAAGCTGATAATCAGAATTGTCCCTCTGGTGCTATAGGTGATGCTCACTTGTAAAAGGGAAAATTCTGCTTAACAGTCTCATAGTAGTTGTGACATTACATAGCCACATTTCATTTGATCCAGAAGAAACATAATAACCCTCTTTTGACTGGTTACAGTCTATCAGCAATTAATGCTTGGTTGGTGTGGTAACCTAATCCTTCAGTCCTGCAGGTTAAGGCCGGGGTCACACATGCGAGAAACTCTCACAAGTCTCATCTCAATACCTGGCACGGCCGCCGGCACTCAGGAGCGGAGTGTGCAGCTGCATGTATTTCTATGCAGCCGCACAGTCCGGTACCGAGTGCCAGCGGCCGTGCCGGGTATTGAGGTGCGAGTTTCTAGCATGTGTGATCCAGACCTAAGTAAGAGACACTGAGTCACTTAAAAGGGATTTTCCCACAACCAATATATATTTTAATCAACATATCTTGGAATAAAAATAAGTTTCACAATTGGATGTGTTAAAGGGGTTGTCCACTATTTGGACAACCTCTTCTTAAACTAAATGTTCGGCCCCAATCAAATAATAAAGCCTATGCTCACCCGTGCCAGCGCCGTTCCCCAGGGCTGTGATGTGGTGTTGTGACACGCCAGTGCCAAATCAGCATTGGCGTCACTGTCTCCACCTTCGGACAAACTGAACAGCAGCTGCAGCTCATCCCAGACTTCCTTCATGTTCAATTTGTCCAAAGCCGTAGACAGGGAAGCCAGCGTTGAGTGGGCGCTGGGCATTACGTATCATTCCACTCCATCACAGTCCCGGGAACGTGCCTATAAGCTTTATTATTTTATCAGGGCAGAACATTTAGTTTAAGAAGGGGTTGTCCTAGTTGTGGACAACCTCTTTAAGAAAAAAATGTTCTTGTCCAGAAATAATCTTAGCAGGGGCACTTATGTACTGTGTAATGGCTGTTTCTCACCATAGAGTGACCTGTTCTGATCATACCACATCTGGGCAGGGGAGGACGCAAAAGAGTATATAGACAGGACAATATGGGATCACAGCTGATTCGGTCAGACAGCCATTACACAGTATACAGCAGGGGGCCCATTTATAAGATTATCTCAGCGCAGGAATTTTTTTTTCTTAATACATCCAATTGTGAAACATTTTTATTCCAAGATCTATAAATTAAAATGTACTTTGTTCATGACATAACCCCTATGACTCTACCATCTAAAGCTTCTAATTTTATACATTAGAAAATAGAGCACATTTTGGAATGTGCAATCCCTCCAATACAATAGTACCTAAGATAAAAGCAAAATGAGCAAATAACCTTTATTAAGTAAACAGTAGTGCACATAAATAACAGGTTGCTTAATAAACACTGTTTAGATTAAAAAAACAAAAAAGCCATCTCACCGTGAGAAGGTATACCCAATGGGGACTCTCCTTAGCTCTTGTAGTTCACCTTACCTTGTGGCAGTAGATGTAAAACTAAAAGGCCGACCACGACCAGGTCCCAACTGTTCAATAGAAAAAACTTGTCCCTCAATTATCACTTGTGAATTACAGTTTAGCGTAACACAACGGAAGGATATACCGTAATGATTCGGACAACTCATCTAACCTCCAAACATCAAACTGAAGATGGATTAGTTGTATGCTGGTCTTACCACATGAAATGGTGGGTGTACTGCTAAGGAAAAATGGCACCACCACAAATGTGCGAAGACTGAACTACAACCAATCCATCTCCATTACATTTGATGGTCAAGGGAGATGTCAAAAATTGTCACGTATTACCGTATTTTTCGGACTATAAGACATTTTTTCCTCCTAAATTTTTGGGGAAAATGGGGGTGCATCTATTAATCAGAATATACTTACAAAATACTGTGGCGGCGGTCCCGGTCCGATGCTGCAGGGCGATGCAGCCTCCCTTCCCAGGCTTTTGCGGCGGGACAAGATCTGATTGCCGAGATCTCAATCTGAGCATGCGCCGCACCCTGCGGCCACCGAATCGCAGAAATGAATCTGCGGGGGCCTGCGGGCTTTCACCTAATGCCGGCGGAACCCCGCCGCACCACAGATCATTACCACCGCACCTGTCGCATAATTCCGGTGGAGCCCCGCCGCACCACCACCGCACCTGTCGCAAAAAGTGTTCACCCCCTTGGCTTTTTACCTATTTTGTTACATTACAACCTGTGTTTAAATATTTTTGTAATCCACTTTGTGTGTGATGCATCAGAATTAAATAGCCTACAGTGAAGGGCCCCTGACGAAGGACGTGGTTTGAAATATGCGTCAGGGTACACGACGCACCTACACAGCATACCATCAGGTAATTATACCATTGCATCTTGTATTATAGGTTCACTGACCTTGGCCCTGTGTGTAATACTATATTACATGTGATATGCTGCTACTACAATACTTGCATCCATGTCTTCGCATATATACAGTATTTAACTCCCAGTGTACCGTCTACCAATTTTGGCATATACTTTTTCCTGTGCTTACCTCTTTCATATTCCTCTAGCACATTGCACTTTTTTACACCAACAATATATCTCAGTATAATGACTTTGGACTATCTACTCTATGTACTCTAATACTTTACTATTGGCTGCATTCTCTGGCATGTCTTGGACACTACTATGCCTGTGTTTACTGCTAATCCTACACTATTAGCCTCTGCCTTGGTGTAATATTTTGCATGCAATTTTATTGTATTTGCCTTTATGGTTTGTTGCTGTTTGTATGTGTAGGCACTCCTGATAGTTGTGCCACCACTTGTCTTAACGGTGTTTTATTTCAATCTATTTTCTTCATCCTTTATTTTGACTCCTCCTCAACCTATATTCTTTTTTTTCTCTTGGTATTATAGTATTTATTCCGAATGGTCTGCCATTCCGTTGTGTGCACATATATATTACTACTATTACTGATATATATGAACACATACTTTTGTATCAAATATATGTATTGACTTGGTTCAGCATGTTCTGACCTACAGGGAAGAGCTAAAGGGTAACAATGTCTTGAACTTTTGACTTTCAGGCTCCGTATCTCATTATGCACTTCTGCTTTGAACTTGAGACTGCCATTATTTTATAGACAATCATCTTGGCTATCACATACTTAAATTTGACTATTTAGCATAGGACAGATTCTTGCCATGTCACTATATTGTTACTGTTTTGCTCCTAAAGATCTAAATTTTAATTTTTATTATTTTGTGTTTTGTAAATCCTCCACTGGCTTTCAATGCTGCCTGAATTCTTCTGGACATGCTCTCAATCAGATGCAAACATGTGTCGACCTAAATTTGATCTCAGGTCTGTTCTCCATGTTCCCAAAGTTGGTGCATACTGGTTGATTCACTAGGGTATGTATACAGCTTTTTCTTCAAACCTACCCACAAGTGTTTGGGTTGAGGTGTGCACACTGTGGGGGTCAATCCAGCACCTCTACTTCATTGTCATTGAACCATTTCTTCGCCAATCTCGACGTATGTTTCGTGTTGTTGTCCTGTTGGAACACTGTCATCCTTTTTACAGCTATAGTACATGAGTTTACAAAAGTAACTTAACTTTTAGGATACTTACAGTACATACAGTTCAGCATTGAGACTACCATCGATCCTGGTCAAGTATCCAATGCCTTTGGCTGTGAAACAATCAGATATCATAATAATATTTATTTATATAGCACCAACATATTCCGCAGCGCTTTACAGTTTAACAGTGTCAAAACACAAGTCATAAGTAACAACGTTAACAATACAATAATTAAAGCAAAATTAGACAATCCTGCTCGTGAGAGCTTACAATCTACAATGAGGTGGGGGAGATACAAAGTATAGGTATGTATTTACAATGATGGTCCAGCTATCTTGAGGGAGTGGGGGATAGTTGGTGATAGTGAATGGGCTACACATGCACACTTTCACATAAAATGACTGATTAGTGAACATGATAGGCCACTCTGAACAAATGTGTTTTGAGGGAGCGCCTAAAACTGCAAATTGTGGATAGTCCTAATTTCATGGGGTAGAGCATTCCAGAGGATTGGCGTAGCACAGGAGAAGTCTTGGAGTCGGGAGGTACGGATTAGTGTGGAGGTTAGTCGAAAGTCGTTTGCAGAGCGTAGCGGTCAGTTAGGCCGATTGATAGAAATGAGGGAGATGTAGGAGGGTGCCGCACTGTGGAGAACTTTGTGGGTGAGAACAAGTACGTTGAATTGGATCCTATAATGAATGGACAGCCAACGTACTGATTAGCTAGATGGATGACCCAGGCTGGAGTGGATCAAGGCAACAGTAATGGTTTTTGTTGTTTCCATGGTGAGAAAAGGGTGGATTATAGAGATGTTCTTTAGGTGTAAGCGGCAAGAGCGGGCAAAAGATTGTATATGGGATGTGAAGGAGAGATTGGTGTCAAACATAACACCCAGACAGCGCGCCTGCTGCCGGGGTGCTCTTATGGTGCCACCCATGGAGCGGGAAACGTCAGGTTTAGGGAGGTTAGTAGATGGCCGGAGCAGAACTATATCATCAGGCTTCCTCCACTGAACTTGACATTTCCTTCAATTTTTTTAATCCGTTAAACCTTTTTTCCATTGTTTCTTTCAGAACCATTTGCACCTATCATAGCCTAGTCAATTGACTTTCGTCTCATAGCTCCATATCACCCTTTTTAAATCTTTAAATGTCCACTTTTCATACTTGTTTGCTAACTTAAACAGACGCTTATTATGACAATATTGCAGTTAAGACATCTTCACCTTTTTTGGGTCCACCATTCCAGACTTGTGTAATGTGCATCGCATGGTGCTTGCATGGACATCTGTGATCTCACTATTATGAAGCATATAAACTACCTCCACAGCCGTGTTTGTCGCTCCAGAACTGATATACCTTGGGATGAAACGACTTGTTCACTTCGATATTTTGTCTGGACGTCCTCCTCTTGGCTTCAGAATGGATGGACAGACTTCATTTTGCAACTGTCACGGCACTCACATGATGCAGTTTGGCGATTTTCTTGGTCAAGAGACCACTATTGATAAGCTGGATGATGTGGTTTCTCTTGTCTTGGGAAATTTTTTCATGTTACCTTTCACTTTGGAATCAACCTAGTAATACACTGAGCTATTAGGGCATATGAAAACAGGTTGTGTTTTGTAGTATTCAGGAAGAAAAATATTTTTCCCACCACCAGGAGCGAAACAGCAAGAATGCAGTGATATGACAAGAATCTGCATGGCAAATCATATGCAAAATAGTTGCAAGTAAAATTTATGCAGGAGATAGCCAAGATGATTGTCTGTAAAATGATGGCAGTCTCATGGTCAAAGCAGCAGTGGATAGTGAGATGTGGAGCCAGAAAGTCAAAAGTTCAAGACATTGTTACCCTTTTGCTCTTCACTGTAAGTTGAAGTGAGAAAAATATAGGCATAAATTGAATTTATGGAATCGAATAACTAAAAATTTGCAACTGCATATTTATTCACCCCCCTTTGCTATGAAGCTCCTAAAAATTTCTGATGCAAGCAAATACCTTCATAAGTCACATACCCAGTGAAAGGAAGTCCACCTGTGTGCAACCTAAGTGTTGCATGGCCTGTCAGTGTATACACACCTATTCTGAAAGGTCACAGAGGCTGGAACACCATTAACAAGAGGCACCAATAACCAAACACCACCATGAAGACCAAGGAGATCTCCAAACAACTCCGGGACAAAATTGTTGAGAACAAAAAGTCAGAGTTGAAGTATAAAAAAAAACATATCCGAATCCCTGATGACCCCCTGGAGCACCATCAAATCCATTATCATCAAATGGAAAGAACATGGTACCACAACAAACGTGTCAAGAGGGCCGACCACCAAAACTCTCACCCCAAGCAAGGAGGGTATTAATCAGAGAGGCAGCACAGAGACCAAAGGGAACCCAGAAGGTGCTACAAAGTTCCCAAGTAGAGACTGGAGTATCTGTCCATACAACCACAATAAGTCGTACACTCCATAGAGGTGGCCATTATGGAAGAGTGGGCAAAAAAAAGCCTTTACTTGTACATAAACATTGTATGGCTTGTTTTGAGTTTCCCAAAAGATGTGGAAGACTCCTTAAATGTATGAAGGGAGGTGTTGTAATCAGATGAGACCAAAATTGAGCTTTTTGACCAAGGTAAATGCTATGTCTGGCAACAAACCAACACAGCTCATCACCCCAAGAGCACCATGCCCACAGTGAAACCTTTGCGATGGCAGCATTGTGCTGTGGGGATGTTTTTCAGAAACAGGGACAGGGTAATGGTCCGAGTCAATGGTCATAGTTGCGGCCAATGCGTGTAGGTTTAATTCATCTGTCTTTTGATGTGTATGTAAAAACTGAATGGAGTATAAATTATATTCAATAAATGTGGTTTTATTTAAATGATATCTCTGCTGCTTGCAATCCGCTCTACTTATGTAATAGGTAAATTAGGTTACTTGCAGTTTTTCATGGTGTTTGAGCACGCCTTTTATGCTTTTTTTCTGGCGTATTTTGTCTCTTTTTGGTATGGCACACAGTTGCTTTGTTTTTGATATTTCTTTGTATTTGACAATGACAAAACTTTGGCACTAAAACCTGACCAGCACCTCAGAACAGAATAAAGCAAGTGTAAACAGGTGCATGCTGCCAATACTGCATAATGTACAAACAAAAAAATACAGCAGCACTCTAAGTGCTAAGATGTATGAATAATGTTGACCATGACATTTGGACTGCGTTACTCCTATATGGAATATACTGTACTTATGCATGAAGTATCTTCATTTTTATAAATCAGCCAATTCATTTGTGACCAACATGCCTGACAATGCGCCCCTTATTTGATGGGACCCTAACCAAATATCATGCCTCTCCCATACTGAAAACTTTGATACAGTCATAAGCGGATCACATGCATTTTTAGTGCACTTTCACAATGGAAAAGCACTAAAAACGCACATACATTTGTAATGTAATTTTATGAGGGAAATTCCGCACACAAATAGTACGTTTTTTTTTTTTTTTTTTTATCTACAGTGGGTACGAAAAGTATTCAGACCCTTTTAAATTTTTCACTCTCACTTTGGTAAATTCAAAAAAGTTCATTTTTTTCTCATTAATGTACACTCTGCATCCCATCTTGACTAAAAAAAACTAACAAACAAATGTAGAAATGCTTGCAAATTTATTAAAAAAAGAAAAACTGAAATATCACATGGTTATAAGTATTCAGACCCTTTGCTCAGTATTGAGTACAAGCACCCTTTTGCGCTAGTACAGCAATGAGTCTTCTTAGGAATGATGCAACAAGTTTTTCACTCCTGGATTTGGGGATCCTCTCCAGTTCCGTTAGGTTGGATAGTGAATGTTGGTGGACAGCTATTTTCAGGTCTATCCAGAAATGTTCAATTGGGTTTAGGTCACGGCTCTGTCTGGGCCAGTTAAGAATGGTCACAGAGTTGTTCTGAACCCACTCCTTTGTTATTTTAGCTGTGTTCTTAGGGTCATTGTCTTGTTGGAAGGTGAACCTTCGGCCAAGTCTGAGGTCCAGAGCACTCTGGAAGAGGTTTTCATCTAGAATATCTGTTCTTGGCAGCATTCATGTTTCCTTCAATTGCAACCAAAAAAAATCTCCTATTGGTACCTGCCGGAAGAAGCCGGCAGCCCGGGGACTTCAGGGGGGCCTGCAGGGGGGAGGGTGATCGGGGGGACCCTATTTCTCTCTCCTCTGATGTGCGATCACATCAGAGAGAGAAATTAAATGTAAAATCACTTTTTTTTTTGCAAAAGACCAGAATCATGTTCTCTAGAAATTCAGACGCTGGGGGCGCTTCAACATAAAACAAGTGATTCTTAGAATGTTCTTTCCGTGACATCTTGCGCCTGATGCATCATGACCGGCGTTGTGTTCTGGTCAGGTGCTCCTGATTCATGAAGACTCCCATGTCTCTTCCTCAATAAGGAGGGTTGGACGAGCACCCTACACCAGGGTTCCCCAACTCTAGTCCTCAAGGCCCACCAACAGATCATGTTTTCAGGATTTCTTTAGTATTGCTCAGGTGATAATTGTATCACCTGTGCAATACAAAGGAAATATTGAAAACATGATCTGTTGGTGGGCCCTGCCCTACACCAACATACAAATTACAGTGGGGGAAATAAGTATTTGATCCCTTGATGATTTTGTAAGCTTGCCCACTTTGAAAGACATGAACAGTCTATAATTTTAAGGGTAGGTTAATTTTAACATTGAGAGATAGAATATCAAAAATAAAATCCAGAAAATCACATTATATAAATTTATTTGCATTCTGCAGTGAGAAATAAGTATTTGATCCCTCTGGCAAACAAGACTTAATACTTGATGGCAAAACCCTTGATGGCAAGCACAGCATTCAGATGTTTTTTGTAGTTGATGATGAGGTTTGTGCACATCAGGAGGAATTTTGGTCCACTCCTCTTTGCAGATTATCTTTAAATCACGTTGCCATGGTGACTGGATGTTGTCATGACAACATCCGGGTCACCAGAGCTAGGAAACATGCGGATCATGCACAGTGCATGATGAGCACATTTGTCTGTCAGTGCAGAGCTGACAGTTTCTACAGCATGAGGATGCTGTTGCATCTCTACGCTGTAGAAGCGATCAGCCAGCAAAAAATGGTCCCATTTTTCCGATTAGCCCTTAGAAAAATTAAAAACTTGGAGCTAAAACATTTTTGTGATGAAAACGTGATTTTATTATTTGCACGGCTCAACGTTATAAACTTCTGTGAAGCACCTGAGGGTTCAATGTGCTCACCACAGATCTGGATCAGTTCCTGAGGGGTCTAGTTTCCAAAATGGTGTCACTTATTGGGGATTTCCACTGTTTAGGCACATCAGGGGCTCTCCAAACGCGACATGGCATCCGCCAATTGTTCCAGCAAATTCTGCGTTGAAAAAGTCAAATGGTGCTCCTTATCTTCCGAGCTCTTCCGTGATCCCAAACAGTGGTTTTCTCCCTCATATGGGTCTCGCCATACTCTGGTGAAAAGACACAACAAATTTGGGGGGCCTTTTTTTTCCTGTTACCCTTGTCAAAATTAAAATAAATTGGATCTGATGTCAATTGTTTGTGGAAATGATTTTTTTTTTTCAAAAAATTCCAATGAAGCACCTGAAGGGTTAATAAACTTCTTGAATGTGGTTTTGACCTCCTTGAGGAGTGCAGTTTTTAGAATGGTGTCACTTTTGGGGATCATCTATCATAGACCCCTCAAAGTGACATCAAAAGTGAGGTGGTCCCTAATAAAATGGTTTTGTAAATTTTGTTGGAAAAATGAGAAATTGCTGGTCAACTTTAACTCCTTCATGACCCAGCCTATTTTGACCTTAATGACCTGGCCATTTTTTGCAATTCTGACCAGTGTCTTTTTATGAGGTAATAACTCAGGAACGCTTCAACGGATCCTAGCGATTCTGAGAGTGTTTTTTTGTAACACATTGGACTTCACGTTAGTGGTAAATTTAGGTCGATTATTTGTGAAAAAATTCAGAAATTTGGCAAACATTTTGAAAATTTCGCAATTTTCAAATTTTTAGTTTTTATTCTGTTAAACCAGAGAGTTATGTGACACAAAATAGTTAATAAATAACATTTCCCACATGTCTACTTTACATCAGCACAATTTTGGAAACAATTTTTTTGTTAGGAAGTTATAAGGGTTAAAAGTTGACCAGCGATTTCTCATTTCTACAACAAAATTTACAAAACCATTTTTTTTAGGGACCACCTCACATTTGAAGTCACTGAGGGGTCTATATGGCAGAAAATACCCAAAAGTGACACCATTCTAAAAACTAGCTACTCAAAACTACATTCAAGAAGATTAACCCTTCAGGTGCTTCACAGGAACTAAAGCAACGTGGAAGGAAAAAATGGACATTTTAATTTTTCCAACAAAAATGTTCTTTTAGCATCATTTTTTCATTTTCACATGGGCAACAGGATAAAATGGATCCTAAAATTTGATGGGCAATTTCTCCTGAGTACATCGATACCTCATATGTGGTCATAAACCACTGTTTGGGCGCACGGCGGGGATTGGAAGGGAAGGCGCTCCATTTGACTTTTTGAATGGAAAATTAGCTCCAATCATTAGCGGACACCATGTCGCGTATGTAGAGCCCCTGTGTGCCTAAACTTTGGAGCTTCCCCACAAGTGACCCCATTTTGGAAACTAGACCCCCCCCAAGGAACTTATATATAGATGTGTTGTGAGAACTTTGAACCCCCAAATGTTTCACCAAAGTTTATAGCGCAGAGCCGTGAAAATAAAAAAAATCTTTTTTTTTCCACAAAAATGATTTTTTAGCCCGCAATTTTTTTATTTTCACAAGGGTAACAAGACAAATTGAATAACAACTTTTGGGGTCCAATTTTTCCTGAGTACCTTAGTACCCCAAATGTGGGGGGAAACCATTGTTTAGGCACACGTCGGGGCTCGAAAGGGTAGTAGTGCCGTTTTGGAATGCAGACTGTGATGGAATGGTCTGTGGCCGTCATGTTGCGTTTGCAGGGCCCTTGATGTGCCTCAACAGTAGAAACCCCCGACAAGCGACACCATTTTGGAAAATATACCCCCCAAGGAGCTTATCTAGATGTGTGGTGAGCACTTTGAACCCCTAAGTGCTTCATAGAAGTTTATAACACTCGGGCGTGAAAATAAAAAAATAATTTTTTTCCACAAAAATGATTTTTAACCCGCAATGTTTTATTTTCACAAGGGTAACAGGAGAAATTGGACCCCAAAAGTTGTTGTCCAATCTGTCCTGAGTACGCTGATGCCCCATATGTTGGGGTAAACCACTGTTTAGGCACACGTCGGGGCTCGGAAGGGAGGGAGCACCGTTTGACTTTTTGAACACAAAATTGGCTGGAATCAATGGTGGTGCCATGTTGCGTTTGGAGAGCTCCTGATGTGCCTAAACTGTGGAAACCCCTCAATTCTAACTCCAACCCTAACACACCCCTAACCCTAATCCCAACCTTAACCATAACCACAACCCTAACCCCAACGCACCCCTAACTCTAATCCCAAGCCTAGCCATAACCCTAACCACAAGCCTAAACCCAACCCTAATCCTAACACCAACCCTAATCCTAACCCCAACCCTAATTCCAACCCTAACCCCAAACCTAACCCTAACAGAAAAATGAAAATAAATACTTTTTTTAATTGTATTTTTCCCTATCTAAGGGGGTGATAAAGGGGGGGGGTTTATTTACAATTTTATTTTGATCACTGTGATAGAGTATATCATAGTGATCAAAATGTACCTGGAACGAATGAATGGAATCTGCCGGGTGCTGGCCGGCAGATCTCGGCGGGCGCAGTGCGCCCACAATTTTTTTTATTCAGGACAAGATGGCAGCGCCCATGGGGAAAGGCCTGGAGACGGAGAGGTCCCGGGGGGGAGGGGGTGGGATTGGACGGCGGGGGAGCGGAGGACAGGACGGAGGGGAGCGGAGGAAAGGAAAAACTGACGGCGGTGGCAGATCGCCGCCGTCAGGCGGTGGGGGCGGCAGATCGTGGTCTCCAGCCATGTCCGATGATACTGCAGCGTCGGCCATGGCTGGATTGTAATATTTCACCAAGTTTCATTGGTGAAATATTACAATTGCTCTGATTGGCTGTTTCACTTTCAAGAGCCAAATCAGAGCGATCGTAGTCATGAGGGTCAAGTACAAGTCCTCCTGTACCTGCAGGTTGGGTGGCCTTTCAGCAACCCCGGTCACCCGACCCGCAGGGACGCAATCCCGCCATGACGCATACGTTGTGTCACAGGTCGGGAAGGGGTTAACCCTTATAACTTCCTAACAAAAAAATGGTTCCAAAATTGTGCTGATGTAAAGCAGACATGTGGGAAATGTTATTTATTAACTATTTTGTGTGATATATATCTGATTTAAGGGCATGAAAATTGCTAAATTTTCGCCAAATTTCCATTTTTTTCACAAACTCAAGTCATATCGAAGAAATTTCACCACTATCATGAAGTACAATATGTCACAAAAAAACTTTCTCAGAATCACCAGGATCCGTTTAAACGTTCCAGAGCTATAACCTCATAAAGTGACAGTGGTTAGAATTGCAAAAATTGGCCCAGTCATTAACGTGTAAGCCACCCTCCAAGGTAAAGGTGTTAAACAAAACATACCTCAAAAACATAATGTAAAAGGCAATCAAAAATGCAATAAAAACAAGTACAGTAAGCTAATTTACATAATAGGAGCGGAAATGCTGCAGAAAATCTGCCACATCAAAAACTCACCATGTACTCATCATAGGAACCTAGCCTAAAGGGCCTGTCACACTAAGCGATATCGCTAGCAATATCGCTATAACTTGTGACGTTATAGCGATATTGCTAGCGATATCGCTGTGTCTGATACTTACCTACGACCGGCTCCCCCGCTGGTTATCGCTGATCGCGCGAGAACATCCGGGACTGTTTCTCGTTGTCAGCTTCCTGCGGCGCTTCCTGCTGTGAGGACAAGCGACGAGCGTGGAGCCGGGCGGGAGGACGCAGGATCGCCTGGTGTGACAGGTAAGTAGCGACCCCCGTCCCCAGCGATGTCGCTGGTGAGATCTGCCTGTGTGGCAGCTCACTAGCGACCACTTAGCGATGTACCAGCGATCCTGACCGCGTCATATCACTGGTCAGGATCGCTGGTACATCGCTAAGTGTGACAGTACCTTAAGGGTATGTGCACACGTTGCAGATTAGCCTGCGTAATTATCTGCACAAAATCTGCATTTCTTGGCAGAAACCACAGGTGAAAACGCTTGCTGATTTCATGCGGGATTGAAGCGGATGTCCTGCAGATTGGAATGCGTTTTGGTACCTGCTGTTTATACCAGCTCCCAGCGCGAGCACGCTGGTATCCAGGGTAAACAGCAGGTAACTAAGCGACGCGCGCGCTTAGTTACCCGCGTCCTCGCTGGTCCTGATCGCTGGTGAGTCAGCTTGTTTGACGGCTCACCAGCGATCATGTAGCGACACACCAGCGATCCTAACCAGGTCGTATCGTTGTCGGGATCTCTGGTGCGTCGCTACATGTAACGAGACATTTATTCTTAAGTCCTCGCCGTAGAAGAAGGCTTCTAATGACCAAGTTACTGGCAGTCGATACAGTGCGAACATTCAAGCAAGAAATTTATAATCTTTCTCACCACCTACTAATTAGGTTAAATGGGCGATAAAATAAACACACAAATCTATGTAACATTTATTACAACCATTAAAAAGGCTTTAATTCCTCCGATATTCAGCACAGTACATTATGTAGTAATTCTGCTATTTGCTTTAGACCTAAATGTAAACAAAAAAAAGAAAACAATATTCAGCAGCCTTTGGTCAAACTAATTAATGAGTAAACCTGTAACTGAGTGGTATGAGCATAGTCCTCCTACAATTGGGTAATCTTGAAATGCTTGCATTTTCCATCCACAACCACAGAATCTGTTCAATCACCGCAACCACACCAATTCCTGAGCTGGATCCAAAACAAAGACACAACGTATTCAACATTACAGGTGCCGGGATCTAACAGAACAGAACTTATCAGTGTAAGTGTCCCGATTCCTGAGATGGACCAAGTACGACAGAATTTGTTCATCCCTGCTGTGTATACGGATTACCTGAGCCAGATTTCCAGAATCAGCCGACAGTTGTATTATATTGTGCATGGGCATCAAGATAACGGGTGAAGAACCAGGGAGTCTCCTTGAATAAGTGCTTTGCTTGGAAGGTTTCTTTTCATGGAGTCCAAGTGTACTGGAAGAGGGGACTAGCACATAAGCCATCACAAGTACTATCTTGTCCATTACACGTTTCGCCAGTGCTTCAGCTAGAGGTTTTATTCTCTCCAGGAATTACACGCACGTATTTCCTACCTGACATTAACTGTAACATTATATCACCAGTACTCGCCTCCGCCCTCGAATCCAAACCTTACACAAATAGGTTACGAATGCCATGTGTATGTGCTTGAAGAAAGGGCTTGTATGTTAAATTAAATAGAATAATAATATAATAAGTATCCGGCAGTTATAAGCCTCTTATACTCTTCTCTGAAACCAAATGTCACTTCATGGCTTATATAAAACCCGTAAAATTTCTAGCAGTCTGAACGGCCTTAATTAAGAAGGTTAGAGAACAGTAGGAGTCCCAGAATTCTGTGCTTGTTCCCCGGATGCTTCCTCACTGCCAGGATCATCTGTGGAGGAAAAGACATTTCACAAGTCAGTTGTGTATTCAGAATTACCAACAGTTCTACAGCGACATCCAGGAACAAGGAGGAGCAAGATGCTTGGCCACAGGCCACTTGGAAAAAACATTAATGATCTTCATTTTAATGATCTGGGCCATGAGTGAGGATTTAGAACAAAATAATGATGTAGCACAATAGATATGATAAACAAAAAAGCAACGCTTATTAGATGATAATACAAGAAAATGAAGAATTCAAAAAGTGATTTAGTGCAAAACACTGAAAAAAAATACATATCAAAAAATGTTTATAATTTTGTCAAAGTTTTAGCTGATGAAATGGGGAAAGACCAAATCAAAAAAATTCTTGTCATATAATGGTTAAAATGGGAGAAAAAAAAACTATGGGGTTGAGTGAAGTTTATATGATCATAAAATGATGCAACGTAATATTTTTTAACACTAGTCAGCCATTAAAGGGAAGGTGCTATCAAAATATTATTTTCTTATTGCAGTAAAATATGGAAAATAATTTTAAAAGGTTTGATATTTTCCACTTTGAAACACTAGGGGAAGCAGCTGCAGAAATTTGCCATGAAAACCTAATGTGGTGCTAGCTCACATTACGACTGCAGTAAATATGGGTGGGGTCTGCTCACATGTGTGTGATGTCACTCCTATCCTCCCCTGCTGGGTGTTTGGAAAAGGATAAGGGAGGATGAAGTTGAGGATCACAGTAAGGAGCCATTTTGTTGGTGACTGCAAAGTGATACTGACAAGTAGACAAGTGTCACTGAGGATGGCAGGCAGCATGATTCTGTTAGTGTTGCTCGCCGTATCATAAACTGGGGTTAGATACACAGATTGTATCACGTGCTGCGATTAATCCCAGCATGTTACACTCCACATACCTAATCGCACAGGTCTGAGGCGTACTAGATACACCAGTCTGGGGCGTATCATGCATGACTGGATTAGATATACTGGTCTGAGGCATATCACGCATGATGGGATTAGATACATGGATCTGGGGCCTAACACACAAAATGAGATTAGATACATGGGTCTAATCTACATATTGATATTCTACAGATAACTTGGGGCACGTGGCCGCTCCTATAAACTGGTACATCTGTATATTACCTTCAAAAATAACCTTTATCTTCAAATATATTGACAACAGAGACATTTTTATTTATTTTCTTAAAATTCTCGTATTTTGAGTTAAAATTAATTTTAACAATTAATTTTAATTTAAAAAGTTGGATCGCATTTCTTGCATTGCATTGTCTATTGCTGGCTGTAGGACAGTTAGAAGCTTTGGAGCGGGGCCTACATAGAAATCTTTGGCTCCATAGCCGAAGTTCTAATTGCCAAAGCCAAATAATAATAATAGTCAGGGTCATAGAAGAGCCTAACTTACAACTCTCCAGACTCTACATAGTAATTCTCCTCCTGCTGAAGTCCTAGATTCCTCTTTCATTGCCGCCATAAAAGTATGATGCCAACAAAAGTGCTACCCCCAAACAGTATGATACTCCCATGGTAAATTCCTCCACATTAGCCTCAACATGCACAGTATAATCACCCTACTGTACCCCACCTCCCAAGGCACGGTATGGTGACCTCCACACAACCCTCCACGCAGTATAATGGGCCTACATACAGTATAAAAGCCCTACACTGTGTAGAATGGGCCCATACTAGTCCTCCAAGTAGTGTAATGGCCCCCACACAACCCTCCACACAGTGTGATGGACCCCACACATGCAGAAGGGTATATTTCAAAACTTTGTATCCCTTACAAAGAAATTTTCCTAATAAATTTTATACCAGGCTATTTGCGCTCCCGTAGATGTAGGATCCAAGGCTTCTTATTATCCAAAAAAGGTTTTTAATATATCTCAATAAAAAGCACATACAAGTACAACGCGTTTCGACAGTATAAAAGGCCTTCCTCAGGTATATTGTGAGAAGTGCTCCAAAATTGTGGATAGCTTTATAAGAAGTAGTATTATGCTAAAAAGGGTGTGGACCACTGAAATGAGTTCTTAACACACCCACTATAGAACTGCTAGACAAGTTAGAAATCTACAAGAGGACATGATAGTAAAAGCAAATGCATTATATAAATATATAAAAAACATAATAAAATTTGTTAATGAAGGTCATAAAATTACAATATAATTATATAGCGAATTTAAATGGTTATATGTGACAAATACATTTAAAGGGAATCTGTCACCCTTTTTTTTGGCTTTGCAGCTGCTGGCATAGACACCGGGGGCTTATCTACAGCATTCTGTAATGCTGTAGCTAAGCCTCCGATGTAACCTGAAAGAGAAGAAAAACACGTTATATTATACTCACCGAGGTGGGCGGTCCGGTCCGGCACTTCCCTTCTTCATGCGATGACGTCCTGGGGAGACAGCGGGAGGTCCTGTGCTCCCGCTCATTAGGCTCATGTAATATTCACTGCACCCGCTGTCCATCACCTCGGTGCTGAAACAGTGCCGAGTTGGTAGACAGGGGAGCGGTGCATATTACATGTGCCTGCACTCACCCCCAGTCACTATAGACACTTACCTACTGATGATCGCTCCTGCTCCCAGCTCCCCCGTGGCTTTCCTGTGTCTAGTCTGCTGTCATCCTCCTCCTGCAGGGTGAGCAGCAGCAGCTCATTCAGAAAGCTCATCGCTTCAGGACTTTGCATGATGTGACCATAGGACCTGCGGTCACATGACTCCCAGTGTGCACTGCGAGTCACACATGACCGCAGCTGAGCAGCTCCTATTGGTGAGCAGCAGCTGTGTGTGCCCTGCAGGAGGAGGATGACTCAGCACAGACACAGGTAAGCCACAGGGGAGCTGGCAGCCGGAGCGATCATCAGTAGGTGAGTTAAGGCTGTGTGCACACGCTGCGGATTAGGTGCGGATTCATCAGCGCGGATTTTGTAAAATCCGCAGGTCAAAATACCTGCGGTTTTACCTGCGGATTGCTCTGCGGTTTTTTCATCTCCTCAATGGAGGAGATGGCAAACCGCAGGGGAATCCGCAGAAAGAATTGACATGTCAATTCTTTCTGCGGATTGAAAACCGCAGATAATCCGGGCGGAAAATTCCGCACCATCTGCATTGCGGTTTTTGATTCCCATAGGGAATCATGGTACTGTACACCGCAGCAAAAACTGCTGCGGGTCCGCAGCGACCAAAACCGCTGCGGAACCGCAGCAAAACCCGCAGCGTGTGCACACATCCTAGCTGTTTATTATTTTAGCATGTACTTGCCAGCAGGGAGGAAATATAGGGACAGGGGCCATGTGTGACAGCAGGGGGAAATATAGGGATGGGGGGACAATGAGTGCCAGCAGGGGGGAATATATGAACAATGGGCCATGTGTGCCAGCAGGGGGGGGATTATAGGACCAGGGTGACAATGTGTGCCAGCAGGGGGGATTATAGGACCGGGGTGACAATGTGTGCCAGCAGGGGGGATTATAGGACCGGGGTGACAATGTGTGCCAGCAGGGGGGATCATAGGGATGGGGGGGCTGTGTGAATGCCAGCAGGGGAGAATATAGGGACAGGGGGACAATGTGTGCCAGCAGGGGAAATATAGGGACGGGGGGCCGTGTGCGTACCAGCAGGGAGGCATATAGAGGGGGGCCATGTGAGTGCCAGCAGGGGGGCATATAGTGACTGGGGGGGCTCATATCCAGGATAGGATGGGGGGCTATGTGCCAGCACAAGGGGGCCATGTGCCAGGATGGGGGTTATATAGATACCAGGAGGAGGGACATATATATGATTTGTAAGACGGACACTGGCATTATAAGACACACCTCCATTTAACATAAAAAACCATTTTTTTCTCTTTTTCTTCACCAAATTTGGGGGTGCGTCTTATAATCAGGTGCGTCTTATAAAGCGAAAAATACGGTACATCGAAAAAACCTGTTTTTTTGTTATTTTTATTTATTGTATCCATTTTTTTTTGTTAAGATTAATTTTCTGTCCCCCCTGTGATAATTGTTTTAAGTGGCTGGGGGCAATAATGCCTCTTATAGTTTGTACCCTACGGAACGTGATATTAGGTTTTTCTGGTAGAATTTTTTTCAGATATACAGTGCCTACAAGTAGTATTCAACCCCCTGCAGATTTAGCAGGTTTGATAAGATGCAAATAAGTTAGAGCCTTCAAACTTCACACAAGAGCAGGATTTATTAACAGATGCATAAATCTTACAAACCAAAAAGTTATGTTGCTCAGTTAAATTTTAATAAATTTTAAACATACAAGTGTGGGTCAATTATTATTCAACCCCTAGGTTTAATATTTTGTGGCATAACCCTTGTTTGCAATTACAACTAATAATCGTCTTTTATAAGACCTGATCAGGCCGGCACAGGTCTCTGGAGTTATCTTGGCCCACTCCTCCATGCAGATCTTCTCCAAGTTATCTAGGTTCTTTGGGTGTCTCATGTGGACTTTAGTCTTGAGCTCCTTCCACAAGTTTTCAATTGGGTTAAGGTCAGGAGACTGACTAGGCCACTCGAACACCTTGATTTTTTGCCTCTTGAACCAGGCCTTGGTTTTGTTGGCTGTGTGCTTTGGGTCGTTGTCTTGTTGGAAGATGAAATGACGACCCATCTTAAGATCCTTGATGGAGGAGCGGAGGTTCTTGGCCAAAATCTCCAGGTAGGCCGTGCTATCCATCTTCCCATGGATGCGGACCAGATGGTCAGGCCCCTTGGCTGAGAAACAGCCCCACAGCATGATGCTGCCACCACCATGCTTGACTGTATGGATGGTATTCTTGGGGTCGTATGCAGTGCCATCCAGTCTCCAAACGTCACGTGTGTGGTTGGCACCAAAGATCTCGATCTTGGTCTCATCAGACCAGAGAACCTTGAACCAGTCTGTCTCAGAGTCCTCCAAGTGATCATGAGCAAACTGTAGACGAGCCTTGACATGACGCTTTGAAAGTAAAGGTACCTTACGGGCTCGTCTGGAACGGAGACCATTGCGGTGGAGTACGTTACTTATGGTATTGACTGAAACCAATGTCCCCACTGCCATGAGATCTTCCCGGAGCTCCTTCCTTGTTGTCCTTGGGTTAGCCTTGACTCTTCGGACAAGCCTGGCCTCGGCACGGGAGGAAACTTTCAAAGGCTGTCCAGGCCGTGGAAGACTAACAGTAGTTCCATAAGCCTTCCACTTCCGGATGATGCTCCCAACAGTGGAGACAGGTAGGCCCAACTCCTTGGAAAGGGTTTTGTACCCCTTGCCAGCCTTGTGACCCTCCACGATCTGGTCTCTGATGGCCTTGGAATGCTCCTTTGTCTTTCCCATGTTGACCATGTATGAGTGCTGTTCACAAGTTTGGGGAGGGTCTTAAATAGTCAGAAAAGGCTGGAAAAAGAGATAATTAATCCAAACATGTGAAGCTCATTGTTCTTTGTGCCTGAAATACTTCTTAATACTTTAGGGGAACCAAACAGAATTCTGGTGTTTTGAGGGGTTGAATAATAAATGACCCTCTGAATAAACTTTTCACAATTTAAAAAAAAAATTAAACAAAGAAATAACATTCTTTTTTGCTGCAGTGCATTTCACACTTCCAGGCTGATCTACAGACCAAATGTCACAATGCCAAGTTAATTCCGAATGTGTAAACCTGCTAAATCTGCAGGGGGTTGAATACTACTTGTAGGCACTGTACATCTTTTTTCAATAGATACCAATATTTATTAAGTATCCTCCTAATATCATTATTGTTCCGATTGTATGCTGTTATGAAATTGTATTGCCATCTATTTTTCTTAATTCAATTATTGTTTTGATATATTTCATCCTTTCGATTAAATAAACATTCGTCCTGCGTTTTTTTCAAAATTGTTTCATAGGCACTCAATTAATTTTTTCGGATATTTTTTGTCATAAAATTTTTTAATTAAAATTTTGGACTGTTCAATGTAGTCATCTGTATTTGTATTATTTTTTCTAATTCTATGAAATTGACTGTAGGGAATATTTGTTTTCCACTTTTTATAATGTGCACTGTTGTAATGTACGAAGCCATTACTGTCAGTTTTTTAGTTTTACTAATAATTTCCTTATTTTTATGAGACAATTCCAAATCTAGGAAGTCTATTTTTTCATTATTTATCTTAGCGGAGAATATTATTCCCCACTGACTTCACTGATGAACTGCTCTGCTTTCTCCTGACTTCCCCTCCAAATAATGATCACATCGTCTATAAAGCGACGGTATAGGATTATATGGTTTACATAATCATGTTGGGTGATTGGTGATGAGGACTCGAATAGCCCCATGAATAAATTAGCGAAACTTGGGGCTACCCGTGTCCCCATCGCGGTACCGAGCCGCTGTATGTCTAGCTGTTCCTGAAATTTAAAAACGTTATGTTCATAACATTTTAAACCTTTCAATAGGAATTCTCTTTGGGAGTCCGGCATATCCTTAATACCTTTTAGGTAATGCTCCACTGCTTTTATTCCCAGATCATGCTGGATATTGGAATACAAAGCATTTACATCCATGGTAATAAAAAGAAAATCTTCCTCCCATACAATATTTCTAATTTCATATAGAAGCTGGTTGGTGTCCATAAGATATAAGGGCAAGGTTTTTACTAATTCTTGTAAAAACAAGTCGATGTAATGGGTCAGCTGACTGGTGAGAGAACCAATGCCTGCTATTATTGGCCGACCAGCTGGATTTTTCAGGCATTTGTGTACCTTAGGAAGGTGATAGAATATCGCAGTGTTGGGATTCTTATTTGTCAGGAATTTTTCTTTTTTATTTATATTTTTACCAAAAGCTTCATTAATTAAATCATGATCTTCATCTGTAAATTTTTTGGAAGGATCCGAATTTAATTTTTTATAATATTTTTCATCGGCAAGTATATTATTTGCTTCTTTCAAATATATTTCCCTATCCTGAAGCACTCCCCCCTTTATCAGCCTCCCTTATTACTATTTTGGCATTATCCTTAAGCGTTTTTATGGCACTTCTTTCTTCCCTAGAGATGTTATTTTTATAGCCTTTTATATTTTTGTTTTTAAAATTTTTGGTTTTAGAAAAATAAGATTCTTTAGTAAAATTATTTTTTTCCTCACTCATGTGTCTGAATTCTTTGTTTACCTTTGAAAAAAATGTTTCCAAGTTACTACCCCGATGATGAATCGGGTTGAAATTAGACTGTGGACATACTTCCTTGTGCAAAAAATTATCTTTTTTAGCTGCAGTTTCTTCTTTTTTCTGTTCTAAATCTTGCCCTTCTATATTTTCCATAATGGAAAAATGGCGTGCTATTGTTAATTTACGTATATATTTATTGAGATCCAAAGAAAGGTCAAAGGCTTTTGCTTTTTGTGTTGGGCAAAAACTCGGACCTTTAGAGAGAACCGCTAATTCAGCTTCTGTTGGACAGTATTCAGATAAATTAAAAATCCGGATAGTATTTCTGGTAATATTAGCGTCCTTTATAATTTCTTTTCCTTTTCTATATTCGGCAGTTTTTTTCTTTTTTCTACCTTCTCTGGATCCTCTGGGCCTCCTTTTCTTTTTAGTGATTTTGTGGAGGTTTGCAGGAAATATTTTAGGATAGTATTTATTTCCCCTCCTCAATTCGTTAGCGGTGCTGCTATTTGTGAACCATTCTCGATATTTTACTAGCTGCTGCCGCTCGCCCTGCAGGAGGAGGATGACAGCAGACTGGACACAGGAAACCCATGAGGGAGCTGAGAGCAGGAGTGATCATCAGTAGGTAAGTGTCTATAGTGACTGGGGGTGAGTGCAGGCACATGTAATATGCACCGCTCCCGTCTACCAACTCGGCGCCGTTTCAGCACCAAGGTGATGGACAGCAGGTGCAGTGAATATTACATGAGCCTAATGAGCAGGAGCACAGGACCTCCCCATCCAGCCCACCCCAGCCCCCTGACTCCATGCCAGAGCCGCCCCCCCACTCTATAGCACAGCAGCACACAGATTTGCTTTATAAGACGCACCCCCAAAAGTGCGTCTTATAAAGCGAAAAATACGGTAGTTTGTCTCGACACTTATGTTTGAAGCACAACAAACAATTCAACATAAAAGTTACACCAGTTGAGCAAATTCCGGAGAACTGCTCTAGCCGCACTGATAAATTAAATCGCAAAGAATCCTATTGGATATGGGGACTTTACATCCGGACGGATTAAATGAAGTCATTGAGGGAGTATAAAAAAAAAAATAAGTGTTTTCCAGAACTCTAATTAGCACTGCTTTTATAATCTGTGTTAAATGTATTTTAGTCACATATAACCATTTAAATTCGCTATATTATATTGTAATTTTATGACATTCATTAACAGATTTTATATATTATCTGTTATAATCTAATTTATTATGTTTTTTATATATTTATATAATGTATTTTCTTTTACTATCATTATGTCCTCTTGTAGATTTCTAACTTGTCTAGCAGTTCTATAGTGGGTGTGTTAGGAACTCATTTCAGTGGCCCACACCCTTTTTAGCATAATACTTCTTATAAAGCTACCCACAATTTTGGATCACTTCTCACAATATACCTGTGGAAGACATTTTATACTGTCGAAACGCGTTGTACTTGTATGTGCTTTTTCTTGAGAAATATTGAAAACCTTTTTTGGATAATAGCTTTGGATCCTACATCTACAGGAGCGCAAATAGCCTGGTATAAAATTTATTGGATAACATTCCTATGGTCACTTGGTCTGAGTGACTTACTAGCTACCAGAGATTTGCAGCATACCGACCACAGAAGAAATCCACCTTTGAACACCTAATGGTCCTCAGTGACCTATATGCAAGATATCAAGATTTATAAAAGGTGAGTGGCACCTCTATTCACCTACGATCTAATTATACATTTACATTTAGATCGGTGCGCTTTCTTTCCTACCCTTTTACCAGAAAGAAATTTTCCTAACATCGAAGCCCCTAGATTACCCAAACATTGACCCCATAAAGTATGTTGTCAACAAAAGTGCCCCACAAACACAGTATTATACCCCCACAGTGAATTCCTTCACCGTACCCCTCCACAAGCATAGTGTGATGACCATACTGTACCCTGAACAACTCTGGAAAACCAGTAAATTTAACTTTCCATTTAAAAAAAAAAAAAAAAAATTTATATTTATATATATTATGATATAATATTATGATATAATATATGATATAATATATGATATATGATGATATAATTATGATATAATATATAATATGATATAATATGATATATAATATATATATATATATATATATATATATATATATATATATATATATATCATAGAATCGTAGAGTTGGAAGGGACCTCCTGGGCCATCTGGTCCAACCCCCTGCTCAAAGCAGGATTCGCTAAATCATCCCAGTCAGATGTCTGTCCAGCCTCTGTTTGAAGACTTCCATTGAAGGAGAACTCACCACTTCTCGTGGCAGCCTGTTCCACTCATTGATCACTCTAACTGTCAAAAAGTTTTTTCTAATATCTAATCTGTGTCTCTTCCCATTCAGTTTCATCCCATTGCTTCTAGTCTTTCCTTGTGCAAATGAGAATAAAGTTGATCCTTCTACAATGTGACAGCCCTTTAGATATTTGTAGACAGCTATTAAGTCTCCTCTCAGTCTTCTCTTTTGCAAACTAAACATTCCCAAATCCTGCAACCTTTCCTCATAAGACAGGGTTTGCAGACCGGTCACCATTCTGGTCGCTCTTTTCTGAACTTGCTCCAGTTTGTTGATGTCTTTTTTAAAATGTGGTGCCCAAAACTGGACACAATATTCCAGATGAGGTCTGACCAAAGAGGAGTAGAGGGAAATAATGACTTCACGTGATCTAGACTGTATGCTTCTGTTAATACATCCTAGAATTGCATTTGCCTTTTTTGCTGCTGCATCACACTGTTGACTCATATTCAGTCTGTGATCTATTAGTATACCCAAGTCTTTTTCACATGTGCTGTTGCTTAGCCCTATTCCTCCCATTCTATATATGCTTTTTTCATTTTTATTGCCCAGATGTAGTACTTTGCATTTCTCCCTGTTAAAAACCATTCTGTTAGTTGCTGCCCACTTCTCCAGTTTATTTAAATCTTTTTGAATCCTCTCTCTCTCTTCTCTAGTATTAGCTATCCCTCCTAGCTTTGTGTCATCAGCAAATTTAATCAGTTTACCCTCAATTCCTTCATCTAAATCGTTGATAAAGATGTTGAACAATACAGGGCCCAGGACAGAGCCCTGTGGTACCCCACTTGAGACATTCTTCCAACTGGATGTGCAGCCATTTACGACCACTCTTTGGGTCCGATCACTAAGCCAGTTATGAATCCACCTAACAGTTGCCTTGTCCATTCCATACTTAGTCATTTTTTCAATAAGGATTGTATGAGAGACTTTGTCAAATGCTTTGCTGAAGTCAAGATATACTATATCTACAGCATTTCCTTGATCCACCCAATCAGTGATACCGTCATAGAAGGAAATTAAGTTAGTCTGACATGACTTATTAGTTAGAAACCCATGCTGACTCTGTTTAATCACTTCATTCTTATCCAGGTATTGACATACATGTTGTTTAATAATTTGTTCAAAGATCTTTCCTGGTATAGAAGTCAGACTCACCAGCCTATAGTTGCCTGGGTCCACCTTCTTCCCCTTTTTGAAGATAGGAACAACATTTGCTCTTCTCCAGTCTTCTGGCACTTCTCCTGTTCTCCAAGAATTTTCAAAGATTATGGAGAGGGGTTCAAAAATTTCTTCTGCTATCTCCTTCAGTACTCTGGGGTGTAATTCATCTGGACCTGGAGACTTGAATTCATTTAGGTTAGCTAAGTGTTTCCTCACTATCTTTCTGTTTATAGATATCCTGGATTCTTCTATTCCCTTAATAGGACAGTGAATAACAGTTGATGTTGCATTTCCTTTCTGAGAGAAAACAGATGCAAAATAGGAATTTAAAAGTTCAGCCTTCTCAACATCCTGTCTTACCATTTCATCATTTTCATCCTGTAAAAATCCTATAGCATCTTTGACTTTTCTTTTACTTTTGACATATCCCCAAAATCCTTTATTATTGCTTTTGACATCTCTTGCAAGCCTCAGTTCATTTTCAGCTTTAGCTAATCTGATTTGTGCCCTGCAGGTTCTGCAGACAGTATTATATTCTTCTTTAGATATGCCTCCCTCTTTCCATTTTATAAACATTTTTTTCTTCCTTTTTAGCATGTGCTTAAGTTCTGTGTTCATCCATCCTGGTTTCCTTAAATGCTTCCTATTCTTCCCTCTTTTCGGAATTGTTAACAACTGTGCTTTGAGAATTTCATTTTTCAAGATTTCCCATCCTTCCTGGACATTTTTGTCTTTAAGGATATCCAGCCATTGGATCCCTCCAATTCTCTTTCTGAATCCCTTAAAATCTGCCTTTCTGAAATCTAACCTTGACGTCTGAGTCTTCACAGGTCTTCCACCTCTAGTTATCCAAAATTCTAAAATAGCATGGTCGCTACCTCCTAGGGTCCCAGCCACTTTTACCTCCTCAACCATTTCCTCCCTGTTTATAAGGATTAGATCCAAGGTAGCAGTTCCCCTTGTTTTCTCCCCTACCTTTTGGAAGATAAAGTTGTCAGCAACTATATATATATATATAATTTATACAAAATTAAAAAAAAAAAAAAAAAAAAAAATCGCAGCATCTTCCCTTTAAGAATTCAACAGGCCTGGGCTACAAATCTGGCAATTCTGGAGAATACCAAATAGGCAAGAACTGGTAGATGAGGACTCAGATTATACAGACTCTGCAGTCTTAGGGGTGACTGTGACCTGCATCACTTTTAATGGCATCCTCATTCTCAGGATGTGGATATGGCTGAAAGCTGCGACAAAGTAAAGAGCTATGGACCTGCTCTGCAAACAAGTGAGGGCACTTGTATCTGGAGGCACACGGGGGGAATTATTACTAGGTAGAAGCACCGAGGGCCACTATTACTAGGTAGAAGCACCGAGGGCCACTATTACTAGGTAGAAGCACCGAGGGCCACTAGTACTAGGTAGAAGCACCGAGGGGCACTAGTACTAGGTAGAAGCACCGAGGGGCACTAGTACTAGGTAGAAGCACCGAGGGGGTCTCTGGGGTCTGGGAGTTTCTCCAGGTATGGAGCCAGTCTGTAGTCTCTTTGTAGACTCCGGTACATGGTCAGTTTCTATGAGCTGATGATGTCATTCTTTCACTTAGGTACCTCTCCTGGCCTTCGTCTACCATCTTCCTGATTCTGGCTTTTGACAGGTTGTTGTGATTGGTGTTCTGGTCAGGTTGGGTTACTAGGTAGAAGCACTGAGGGGCACTATTACTATGTAGAAGCACCGAGGGGCACTATTACTATGTAGAAGCACCGAGGGGCACTATTACGATGTAGAAGCACCGAGGGGCACTATTATTATGTAGAAGCACCGAGGGGCACCATTACTATGCAGAAGCACTGAGGGGCACTACTACTACGTGCATGCACATAAGGTAGGAATGCTGGAAAAGAGCTGTGCCATACAGTTTTATGTATTGTGTTCTGCAAAGAGGAGACACGGATAGAAGAAGTCGGCATGATGTTCTTCAACGAATGGAGTTGAGAAAGAGAATCATTGGATTTGTGTGTACTCTATATGTGTATGTATACACACAATCTACAAAATACAACTAGCATCTATTACTCTGTGGTCAGTGTAGGGTGACAGCATTGGTCTTAGTACAGAGGTTTTGATCAGTATAGCAGTATTACACAGTTGCTATGTAGTGGTAATATGTGGGTATTGACTACATTATTTTTCCTTTATAGTAGTATTATCAGCAGTAATGTCGGCCTTCATATCCTAGGTTTTGTTTAGTATGAGAGGAGTGGCAATATTTGAAGAAAGAAAAGGAACGGCATCCAATCCAGGTGAAAAAATAGAAAAAAAAAAAAAAAAATTATTCTGCCATGATACGAAGTTTCGACAAGTATGGTCTTTATCAAACGTCATATCATGGTGGAATAAAGTTTTTTCTATTTTTTTCACATGGATTGGATGCTGTTCCTTTTCTTTTTTACTTGGAGTACTTTGTGTCCAATTGGGTCTATTGACTTGGAGTGTGCATCCTGATGTTTGAAGTGCTGTCGGCTGTCTCTTTTCTAGTGGCAATATTTTCTCCATTTATGGTGATATCATTTGGTAACTATTCTACAGAAATGTATCAGGCACACAAAATCTTATAGTTACTTTGCCTTTGATCGATATAATTGAGGGGTTATTTTTTTAATCTTAGGGGGGATGACTTATCTTTATAGACCCTAGCAATGCTACATCTGCACATCTAAGTAGTATGCGGGTGGTGGGGCACAGGCTGAAAAGTTGCCTTGGGTCCATTAGTACTCTAGTTATCTATATACAGCTCTGGCAAAAATTAAGAGACCACCACATCAAAACCCTGTCATGGGCAGCCCATTCTCCAGACCTGAACCCCATTGAAAACCTCTGGAATGTAATCAAGAGGATGATGGATAGTCTCACAAGCCATCTAACAAAGAACTGCTTAAATTTTTGTGCCAGAAGCAGTGTGAAAGACTGGTGGCAAGCATGCCAAGACGCATGAAAGCTGTTTTTAAAAATCACGGTTATTCCACAAAATATTGGTTTCTGAACTCTTCCCGAGTTAAAACATTAGTATTGTTGTTTCTAAATGATTAACTTGTTTTCTTTGCATTATTTGAGGCCTGAAAGCACTGTTTTTTGTTTTTGTTTTTTTAATTTTGTCCATTTTTCTTTGTCAGCAAAAAAATACAATATTTATTGCTTGGAAATTCGGAGACATGTTGGCAGAAGTTTATAGACTATGTGTATGTGTTCGTATGAAGCCCCGCCCACTCCATATAGCCACACTCCACACGCAAAGCCCCGTATAATATCTAGTGTATATAATATACATTTCATAGGCACATCTTCTTGACCACAACAGGTTACACTTGCCTGTGTTGCCCATAGCAACCAATCACTGAGCATCTTTCATTTCACCAGAGCTATTTAAAAGATGAAAGCGGAGCTGTGATTGGTTGCTGTGAGCAACAGTTTTCCCACTCCACAACACCTCAGCAGACACTGACCAGGTGGGAGAAATCTAGCATGCCCGGGAACATAAGCTCCCCAGAAAGTAGCAGAGAGCACATGACAAATGAATCACCCCCTCCTCTATTACTGCCGCACTCTATTGATACCGGCGTAGAAAATCGCATCATCTGTGGCCGCACACAGAGCCACATTGCCAGGTTACATAACAGCACTTCTCCAGGAACTCCCTGCTCAGCGCCACCAAGCTCGGGACTATGGGATGGAGGATGTGTGATGGGTATATGGGTGCAGGACTATGGGATGGAGGATGTGTATGATGGGTATATGGGCATGGGACTATGGAATGGAGGATATGTATGATGGGTATATGGGCACGTGACTATGGGATGGAGGATGTGTATGATGGGTATATGGGCACGTGACAATGGGATGGAGGATGTGTATGATGGGTATATAGGCACGGGACTATGGGATGAGGATATGTATGCTGGTATATGGGCACTGGACTATGGGATGGAGGATGTGTGATGGATATATGGGCACTGGACTATGGGATGGAGGATGTGTGATAGGTATATGGGTACGGGACTATGGGATGGAGGATGTGTGATAGGTATATGGGTACGGGACTATGGGATGGAGGATATGTATGATGGGTATATGGGCACGGGACTATGGGATGAGGATATGTATGATGGGTATATGTGCACGGGACTAAGGGATGGAGGATATGTATGGTGGGTATATGGGCATGGGACTATGGGATAGAGGATGTGTGATAGGTATATGGGCACTGGACTATGGGATGGAGGATGTGTGATGGGTATATGGGCAATGGACTATAACATAGTAACATAGTTAGTAAGGCCGAAAAGTATTAAGTTACGTACCGGTAACGGTATTTTTCGGAAGCCCATGACAGCACCACGAGAGAGGGGATCCGCCCTATAGGAACAGGAAACCTACAGATACAAAAAGGGCGGCACCTCTCCCACGCATCAGTTGGATTACAGAGCTTGAGAGGCTACCATGGTTAGTACACAACATATGATATATACAACCTATCTACCCTATTTACCAGAATTATTTTATACCATCTCCCACATAAGGTGATTTTATGAACAATCTTCTAAAGGAGTGCACCCCTATACGTGAACAAGGGAGGGAACTAAGGGTGCTGTCATGGGCTTCCGAAAAATACCGTTACCGGTACGTAACTTAATACTTTATTCGGACTCCCATGACAGCACCACGAGAGAATTACAGAGATGTAAACTAACTTAGGGAGGGACTACAGCCTGCAGCACCCTTAGCCCGAAGGTGAGGTCTGAGGAGGCACCCATGTCTAACCGATAGTGGTTAAAAAAGGTGGAAGGAGATGACCAGGTGGCCGCCTTACATATTTGATCAATAGATACTCCAGCTCTTTCCGCCCAGGATGATGCCATGGCCCGAGTGGAATGTGCCCTCAGATTCTGTGGAGCTGGGCCGCCACCTGCTGTGTAGGCAAGAGAGATAGCCTCCCTAATCCACCTTGCTAATGTGCGTTTTGATACTCTGTATCCTTTCCTGGGACCTTGGAAGGATAGGAATAATGCGTTCTCCTTCTTCCAAGGATCCGTGGCTGCTAAATATGTCAGTAAGCATCTCCTAATATCTAACGCCTGGAGTTTCTGCTCTTTAGGGTTGGTTGGATTAGGGAGGAAGGAAGGTAGAACTATCTCCTGTGTCCTGTGGAATTGTGCTGCTACCTTGGGAAGGTATGCTGGATCTGGCCTTAGGATTACCCTATCCTGTAAGAACTCTGTGTAAGGGGGCAATCTGGAAAGTGCCTGTATATCGCTCACCCTACGTGCAGATGTTATTGCTACCAGAAATGCTGTCTTAAGAGATATAATCTTTAGTGAGGCGGAATCTAAAGGTTCAAACGGACTTTCCATCATGGCTGTAAGGACTAGGTTTAAGTCCCACGGCACGCATCTGTCTTTGTGTATAGGTCTCGATCTGGCCGCTGCTCTGATGAACCTTGCTACCCAATAATCTTTTGCAATATCACCTGCAAACAGGGCCCCTAAGGCTGAAACTTGTACTTTTAGCGTACTTGTGGAGAGACCCAATTCGAAACCTTTCTGGAGAAATTCCAGAATATGTTTCGTGGGAATTCCGTCTCTGATGTCAAAGTGAAAGGTGGACAGGAAGCGTTTCCAGGTCCTAGCATAGATATTAGTGGTAGTTAATTTTCTGCTTTTTAGGAGGGTGTCAATTAAGTTCTTGGAGAACCCTCTATCTTTTAATAGTGACCTTTCAAATACCACGCCGTCAAATGAAGTCCCGCTACTTGTGGGTGGCTGACTGGTCCCTGGTAGAGGAGATCCGGAAGGTTCGGCAGTACCCAGGGATCGCCTACCGACATGGTCCTCAACCACGCGAACCAGGTCCTCCTGGGCCAAAAGGTGGCAATCAGTATGACTTTTGCCCGATCCTCTCTGATCTTCCTGACTACCAGAGGAAGAAGATTCAATGGTGGGAAGGCGTATGCCAGAGAAAAGTCCCATCTTATCAGGAGGGCATCCACCACCAGGGGATTTTCCCTGGGGTTCAGAGAGCAGAACAATCTTTCTTTTCTGTTTTTTCTGGTGGCAAAGAGGTCTACCTCTGGCTGACCCCATCTGCGGACAATCTGGTGGTAAATATCTTTGTTCAAAGCCCATTCTCCTTGTCTTAGAGCCTTGTGGCTTACAAAGTCTGCTCTTACGTTGTCCTTTCCGCTGATGTGGAGCGAGGTTAAAGATAGACAATTTCTCTCTGCTATCTGGAGGAGCCGTTCTGTTATCTGCATCAGAGCGCTGGAGCGGGTCCCACCTTGGTGGTTGACATATGCTACCGCTACCTGGTTGTCCGAGTGTATCCTCACATGATGGCCCTGTAGGTAGATAATGAGTTTCTTGACTGCCCGTTCTATCGCCAATAGCTCTCTCTGGTTGGATGAGATATCAGAATCAGAATCCCACTGTCCCTGTAACACTATCCCCATATGGGCTCCCCAACCGAAGGAACTTGCGTCTGTGGTTATAATACGGGTTATCTGTGTTATCCAGGGCACCCCTGACGCTAGGTTCTCGCTATCAAGCCACCATCTCAGTGATGTAACAGTTGAGGGGCTTAGCCACATCCGACCTTGTAAGAAGCCTCCAAGGGCCCTGCTATTAACCAAGACGTCGTTTTGAAGGGGTCTGGTATGGAACTGTGCCCACCTTACTGCTGGGATGCACGACGTTAGAGAGCCTAACAGGGACATGGCCTGTCTGAGGGTCATAGATGGATTATCAATTGCCCGAAGAACCTGCTCCTGTATCTTTTGTAATTTATCTAGTGGCAGCAGGCACCGCTGAGTCTCTGAATTTAGTACTAACCCTAAAAATTTCTGTATTTTTAAGGGCTGGAGTCGGGATTTCTCGTAGTTTAAAATCCTTCCCAGGTTTTCTAACCTGGATCTAGCTTTTTCTATCTGGGATTTACAATGACCCACCGATTTTCCTACAATCAAGAAATCGTCTAAATATGGAATGATTAAGACGTCAACCTCCCGTAAGTGAGCCATAACTTCGGCCACTATCTTTGTAAAAACCCTGGGTGCTGCTGAGAGACCAAAGGGAAGGGCTCTATACTGAAAATGACGCACTGTGCCCTCTACTGAAACTGCCACCCTCAGGAACTGCTGGAAGTCTGTATGGATAGGTACATGATAGTACGCGTCTTTCAAATCTATGACTGCCATAAAACAACCTTTAAACAATATTTTTATTGTTGTATTAATGGACTCCATTTTGAATGTTTGATTAATCAAAAACTCGTTAAGGGAACGAAGGTTTATAATCGTTCTGAATGTGTTATCAGGTTTCTGGATTAGAAACAGGGGAGAGTAAAACCCTCTTCCCCTTTCAGCTTCTGGAACCTCTACCAGGACATTTTTCTGGCATAGGCTCAAGACTTCCGCTTCTAAAGCCGCTTGTTCGAGATGAGAAGATCTTAAGGGGGTTAGTTTAAAGGTGTCCCGCGGGATCTGGGTAAATTCCAACCTAAGCCCGGTGGATATTACCTTACGCACCCAGTCACTATTCGTAATCTGTGACCATGCCGGGAAGAAGGATGACAGTCTACCCCCCACGGGAACTGCTAGTCATTGATTTGGTCTCTTTTGATCTCTCGACGAGCGTGTGAACATATAGCCCATACCTCGTCTCCTTCTGTCTTCCCATCTGGGCCGATCTCTAATAGGCGAAGAGTTGCGCCTTCTCCCCTGGCCAAATCTCCTTCTACCAAATGGACGACGGTAGGACGCTGACGAAAGGTTTGGGAATCTTTTCTTGTCGTCCCCCGCCTTCTCAAGCAGCTCGTCTAGGACAGTTCCAAACAAATATTCGCCCTCACATGGAATCGCACAGAGCTTTGCTCTGGACTGGATGTCTCCCTGCCAGCACTTTAGCCACAGGGCTCTGCGAGCTGCATTAGAGAGACCTGCTGCTCTGGCGGCCATTATCACTGCATCCGCTGAGGCATCTGCTAGGAAGGCTGCTCCCTCCTGGATGGTCGGTAGGGCCCCAAGAATTGTCTGTCTTGATGTACCCTGTTTTAGTTGTGACTCCAACTGGTCCAACCAGACCATCATGGACCTGGCCGTGCACGTTGAAGCCACTGCTGGTCTTAAGGACCCGGCCGCCATCTCCCAGGTGTTTTTCAGGAAAGTATCAGCCTTCCTGTCTAGGGGATCTTTAAGGGATCCCATGTCCTCAAAGGGGAGCGAGGATTTTTTTGATGCCTTTGCAATGGCTGCGTCTAATTTGGGGGCTCTGTCCCAAGAACTTACTGCCGGATCGTCGAAGGGGTATCTTCGTTTGAGGGCTGGTGGTAGCGACCCTCTTTTGTCCGGTTTTTTCCACTCTCTGTGGATCAGATCCTGTATCTTTTGATTTAACGGAAAGACTCTCCGCTTCCTCTGTTCCAGCCCACAGAACATGACATCCTGCATGGACAAATGGGGCTTAGGCTCCTCTACCTCCATTGTCCCTCTGACTGCTTTGACCAGCTTGTCTACCCGGTCAAGAGGCAGACAAAATCGCCCCGAGTCCTCTTCTCCTGAGGAGGACGAGGGAGATGAAGCCTGGGAGTCTCTGCTTTTTCTCCACTCTACCGAGGAATCAGACTCCGCCGGGACCTCGCCCCTTAGACTTTGCGGCTGGGACAAGGACTTTAGGGTTTCCCTCATTTCTGCCCTGACAATGTCCTTTAAACTCGCCGCTACTGCGGGCGACTCTTCTGCCACCGTCTGCTGAATACAGGGGGGGCACAATCTTTTGAGGCACGCGTCCGGTAATGGGCATGCACAGAGTGCGCATTCCCTATGTTTATTTTTACTTGTAGCTTTTTTCCCCTAGAAAAGAAAACAGAAGGGGGGTCCCGTCACTGAGTGAACTTTCACGAAGATCACTTACCAGTGCCACAATCAAGTACCGGAGAATGAGGGGGATTTCTTTCGGTCGATGCTCATGTCTGCCTGGAGGAGCTCTTACGAGTGGACTGGTCACTTCGTCCCGTATTACTGTCACGGGACACTTTCTTTTTCTGTTTGACCTGCCGAAGGTCATCCAGGGGCGGCAGTGATGTTTGCCGCTGCTGTCGCCCTTGCTTCTGCCGCTGCTGCTGCTCTCGATCACTCTCCATTACCACTGCTGCTGCTGTACACTGCTGCATGTAGTAATGTGGCCAAGGCAAGGTACCCTGCCAGGGTCCCGCCTAAATACCCCTCCTCCGGTCAGCAGTATCCATGCCGCGCCCCTCCCCCCCTTTAACGGGGCTCCCTACCCCAGCTGGCGCCGGACCCGGTGCCATCGGTGTTTCCGATGGGCGCCGCCATTTTGGAATCCTCGCACATGCGCAGTGGCGCGCTGACCCGGAAGCGCATCCTCCGCCCGCCCCCTGACGTCACCGCTACCCCGGGAAACACCGGAAGTCACGCGGGACGCCCCGGGAGCCCCGGAAGCAGCGCCACCCGGTCGCAGCCCCCTGCACAACGCTGCCGTCGTACCTGCGCCGCCGGAGCCGGGAACCCCCGGGGGGAATATACTTACCGGCGGCGGCCTAATTCCGGAGACGGACATCCTCCGGACGCCGCTCCCTGCTGCACACGCCACCGCCGTGACACCCATCCTGGGCCACCGTGGCGTCCTCCAGGAGATCCGCACCAGGCCGAGGTAGGAGACCCCCTCGCTACCGGTATCGGCTGGCCGGCCTGGGATCCGGTTCTTCTGTAGGATCCCGTCCCCTCAGGAACAGGAAACCAACTGATGCGTGGGAGAGGTGCCGCCCTTTTTGTATCTGTAGGTTTCCTGTTCCTATAGGGCGGATCCCCTCTCTCGTGGTGCGGTCATGGGAGTCCGAATAAAAAGACATTAGTCCATCCAGTTCAGCCTAAAAAATTCTGGTCAGAATAAATCCCCAGATCTACGTCCTTCTAAAGAACCTAAAAATAACTGTAAGATACAATATTGTTACGCTCCAGAAGACTTCCAGGCCTCTCTTGAACCCTTCGACTGAGTTCGCCATCACCACCTCCTTAGGCAGGGAATTCCAGATTCTCACTGCCCTAAGAGTAAAGAATCCTCTTCTATGTTGGTGGAAAAACCTTTTCTCCTCCAGACGCAGAGAACGCCCCCTTGTGACCGTCACCTTCCTTGGTATAAACAGATCCTCGGAGAGATATTTGTATTGTCCCCTTATATACTTATACATGGTTATTAGATTGCCCCTCAGTCGTCTTTTTTCTAGACTAAATAATCACAATTCTGCTAATCTCACTGGGTATTGTAGTTCCCCATCCCCTTTATTAATTTTATGTGATGGAGGATAATCATTATAATTTGTTATAACTAACCACAGTTAGTTACTATGCCCGGGCAAAGCCGGGCTCTTTATATTAGTAATTTAGTCACTTTTTTTTTTTTCTTTTTAAGGGGGGAGATTGTCAGGGGGTGGGTGTTTTTTTTTTTTGTTTTTCCTGTTGGCCAGATTCACTTGAAACTGCCGAGACCCTTATATAGGGAAGTGGGTTTTTTTGGTCGTTCTTTGACTGAATGTAATAGAAAATCATTAAGCTCTATATTTAAAATATTTCACTGTCTCCCTTCAAGAAAAATCAGATTACAGTAGCTTGTATTCTGCAAATGTGATCTGCATCCCGATCATCTGTAACCCACAAATTCAAAAAACCTATTTCACACTCCCCACACAGCAAGTGGGCCTGTGTGCTCTCAGGCTGGGCTTTGGCTCTAATCAGGCCCTGGACCCCATTATTGTAGGTCTACACACATTCATCAACTATAAGCACACCCGGTATTCATGGAATCCATTTTTATCTGCCAGCCTTTTCCCATTTTATCATGGGAAATATTAATACACATGCACGTGACTATTGTAACCTAACAGTACCAAAGGGTCAGCAGTATTATGAAAGCCTCATTAACATTTTTAGAATATTACAAGACACCTCATCCAATTATTTTGAGCTGGACGGTTAAAGTTAATTGGAACATTAAAACTTCCCGTAAACCCATACTCTAATGGAGTCATTTGGTTTTACTTACCGCTCACTAGTCAGGCCTATAAATCTTGCTAGCAGCTTTCAAAGATTTTATGAAGCGGTAGGGGAGGCAGTTAAGCAGCAGCCCAAGGGCACCAATGGAAGCCGTAGTTAGATTCCCTAATGACCAGCTGTTTGCAGAGACTCTTTGCTTTATTTTGAGGTGGAGGCCCCAGCAGGAGACCACCCCTTCAGTGAGGACCATATGGTCTGATAGGTCATAAATAAAGGGGTTGTCTTAATGAGTCAATCCCTTTAAGTAAAGTAATAATTCTACATTGGAGCTAGTACATATCATCTAAGCAAACAATCTACAATTTGAACATTGCTGTTAAGGTCCAGGAACACAAAACAGTCTCTATAGCCACATACCCATTTTGTTAGGGGTTGATAAACGTCATTTGCTAACAAGGCTGGGGCGACAAGACGACTTTGGCTGTAACACAGCTTGTGAGGCCAAATATTGAGGCTGCATGACAACTCGCATGGTACTGTGATATCAACAAAAAAATACTAAGGGTCCTTACTGTTAGCGATTGGTTCCCGCATCACGGTACCCTGCGGGCCCAAAAGCCACCCAATTCTTTTGCATTATGCTGCAATGTCACAGCGGCACACAGCAATCTTTGGCCGACTGATTTGTCTCGCAGTCAAAGCCACCGTGTACCCCCCAGCCTAATGAATATTTGTTTTTCAGGATTATTACAGAACACAAAAGTCATTTTAAGCGCACAATGACATATGAAACCAAATCTGAAGGACAAGCCGGGTTATCTGAATATAAAATGGTGTTCTTATTCTGATTTCCCAAAGGTCAAGCATATATCATTGCATACTGGTAGATTAGCGCTACCAAGAACTCTAAATAGGAAATGTGCCAAAAAAGAACGTATATATCTCGATTTATGAAATCATCTTATTTGATCCTGTTCTGGCTCGTATTACAATTTAGACTGAGAAATATGTAAAGAAATTGTAGTTTCTTCTTGCCTCAGGAGATATCTCCTCCTCCATGTCCCTACACCAGGAGCATCCCCCCCCCCTCTGCAGTAGGACAAAATGTCAATATAGGGGTTGTCCAGTCTTCAGCTACAAGTCTGCAGTCACACTATATGACTGCAGATTTGCACATCCTCACATTCTCCGATGCTGTCATGTGACCACAAGTGTGCTATTTCCTACTTCCAGCCACATTCTGATGGGCGCAGCCTCGCTCAATGAAATTCCGGAAACACTCTAGTCGGAATGTGCCCGGGAGTCTGCATATTGCATACTTGAGATCACATGACAGCCCGCTCCCGATGCTGGAGAATCCTCACAGTGTACAGAGCACGTGATGTGAGAACTCACAAGTCTGTATTCACATGACTGAGTGACTGCAGACTTGTAGCTTAAGATCGGACAAACCGTTTTAGTCTTCCACTAAGCCCGACTCCGTTTTCTAGGCAAAATGTTACAGATCAGAAAGAGATTATTCAATATGTTCTCCGGAGGATTTCTTCAAGATTGTGTCTGAAATACAAAACCCCACAATTCTGTTATTATTTTTTGGGTTTTGGCTTTATGGCGTTCAAAAATGACTCATTCTCCAGGTCAGTGCGATTACAGCGATGCCAAGCTTGCATATTTTTATTTTATATTTATATTTAAATCAGCTGAGCTGTGTGAAGGCTTATTTTTGTGTGTGATGGTTTTATTGATACCAATTTGGTGCAGATATATCATGTTTTCATTAAATTTATTTAAGGAAGAGTGGGGACCAAAAGATTATTGTAATTACTTTTATATTTTGCCAGTCTAGGATTTTCCAGATGAGGGGATACCAATTATGTTTTTCTTTACTTGTAATTGGGGAATGGGGAGAGGGGCAATAGTCAAATTATTATTTTATATTTATTTTTTAAATTTCTACTTTGTTTTCTCATACCCCTACAGGACTTGAACCTGCAATCAATTGCTTATATTATACAGCTCTGGCAAAAAATAAGAGACCACCACATCAAAACCCTGTCATGGGCAGCCCATTCTCCAGACCAGAACCCCATTGAAAACCTCTGGAATGTAATCAAGAGGATGATAGATAGTCACAAGCCATCAAACAAAGAAGAACTGCTTACATTTTTGCGCCAGAAGCAGTGTGAAAGACTGGTGGCAAGCATGCCAAGACACATGAAATCTGTGATTAAAAATCATGCTTATTCCACAAAATATTGATTTCTGAACTCTTCCTGAGTTAAAACATTAGTATTGTTGTTTCTAAATGATTATGAACTTGTCTTCTTTGCATTATTTGAGGTTTGAAAGCACTGGGGTTTTTTTGTTTTTTTTAATTTTGACCATTTTTCTTTGTCAGAAAAAAAATACAAAATTTAGTGCTTGGAAATTCGGAGATATGTTGTCAGAAGTTTATATACTAAAAGAACAATTTACATTTTACTCAAAAATATACCGTATTTTCCGCTTTGTAAGACGCACTTTTTTTCCCCCAAAATTGAGGGGAAAAAGGGGGTGCGTCTTACAAAGAGGATATACATTTGCACTGCCACTGAGGGTACTTGCCGCGGCACTCTGTGCCCTGATGCTGCCGCTGCGCTGTCCGCCACCGCCGCGCTCCTGTCCACCGGTGGTTTCTTCCGCCCCACCGCCGCCGCCGCGCTCTGTCCCGTTCAGCGTGGGGGGGTCTCTGTCGCTCCATGCCTGCTTTCTTCCTGGAAAATGGCCGCCGCGCATGCGCAGACGGACATCTCGGCATTGAAATCTCGGGAGATGAGATTTCAGCGCTGAAATCTGCGGCCATTTTCCAGGAAGAAAGCAGGCATGGAGCGACAGAGACCCCCCCACGCTGAACGGGACAGAGCGCGGCGGCGGTGGGGCGGAAGAAACCACCGGGGGACAGGAGCGCGGCGGTGGCGGACAGCGCAGCGGCAGCATCAGGGCACAGAGTGCCGCGGCAAGTACCCTCAGAACGGGACAGAGCGCGGCGATGGCGGCAAACACCGGGGGGTACCTATAAAGAGATAAATCAGATAAACTGAACATATGGAATTGGTCTCTTAATTTTTGCCAGGGCTGTATATTATACTAAATCACATTATTATAGTATATAGTGATATATCGCAGGAGGAGCTGTTCAGATTCAAGTACAGGTTTTCTAAGAAATTTTGTAGGTTATTCAATCTGTGCGCGCAGATGTCGCCGATATCGGACCACCCGTAGGACTCCTAATCCCAGAATGAACAGAAATTCAATACATAAAATACAAGTTATAATGAATCTTTTCCTACAAACCAATACATAATAGAAATATCAAATCAATCTACTCAGTTCCTCTTGTTCAATGACATACTGTCTATAGATTATACAGCATTTCCAAGCTGACAGGTTATTTTGTAATAAATACTTTTTTTTTTTAACTAGAAAAGTGTGTATAATGTAATTTTTTCCCACATTTCTCTATGAAGGCTGGAAAAGAAACTTCCCCTTAATGTTTACACGTTCAAATAACTATTCTCTTAACAGAGTTTATCCATACCTGCACTTTATAGTGGATTGGTTACCAGATTTCACAACACTAACTATATACAGTACGTTATGAAATAGATCTCTTACACGTGAGGAGTCTGGTGTACTTATACTGAAAATCCAAGTAAGAATCCATTTGGAACGTTTACCCGACAATTGTTAAAATTAACATTTTAGGGGTCCTGCTGGACTCATAACGTGCTCATTCTAACATCAACAATATATAAACCACATTGATTGTCAAAGCTAGTTTACCTGTCTCCTCAGGTCCAAGAGAACCTTCTAATAAAAGTATACAGTTTACAGTGTGAAATCTGGCGACAGATCGACTTTAAGCATTTCTCTCTTCTGTCTGGTCATTTTTCTTTTTTTAGCCTGTGGATGACATAACTGATACCAAGCTGTGCATTCATGATCTGCACTAGTAGGGTGTCAGAGCTACATCTGAAAACAACTCATATGTCGGATGAATGGAAATTCCCACATTTTTTTTCCCTCCAACGAAGGAAACCAATGTGGGGTACTTGTATATATGGAAACAGGGCTGAAGTTATTTGAGAACACAGACTTACTACATCACCAAGATATGCAAAAAAGAGAAAGGTTACATGAAAAGCCTCTGTACACCTGTAATACAGACAATATATAATTCACAGCCAACTTTATATTAGTTTTACTAAATACAGTGTGTGATATCACATTATCTGAACGGCAAAGGGATAGTGAATTATATGGTGGTACTTGTACCTCCTCGAACACGTAAAACTCCTCTAACTGGAATAACAAGTATAGTGGTCAATGCTCTTCTTTCAAGCATTTACTTATTTTACACCTATGGAGCATCACCATTGTATATGACTAACAGGATTACTCCCTCTAACTGCAAGTTTTTTTCATTTAGAATGGAGAACCCATGCACATGGTCATCCACCATTCCATTCATTCCCTATGGAGCTGCTGAGTTCTGGACTCATCTATTTCCAAAATTAACGGAGTGTAGGTCGGACATGTGCACTGGTGCTCCATTCTAATGAGGTTACAAACGCCTAGTTCTGCCAATCACTACGGACCCCCCATAGGCCAGACTCCATATGGGTTGTTTAGAAGACTTGTAGGACATTCACGCCTTTTACTATAGAGTCATTGTTTACTGAATGAAGATCTTTCTAAATAAAATGTCCTTCCTATTACCGTTTTTATCGGACTATAAGACACACTTTTTTCCTCCAAAAATGTGGAGGAAAATGGGGGGTACGTCTTATAGTCCGGATGTACCAGGTCTGGCTGTGGTAGAGAGGTGGGGGGAGAGGTTTCGGCAGAGCAGCGAGTCACAGGAGGCTGGAGCCGGTGGCTGCAGCTAACTCCTGTTCCCGCTGCTAAAGAGAAATGAATATTCACTGCATTCCACGCCCATGGGCGTGGAGGGCAATGAATATTCATTTCTTTTTAATAATAGTATTTTGGTATGACCGGCCCCCGGTCCCGGTATGCATGGCCCCATCCTAATAATTGGCTTCCACCCCATCCAGGTATGCATGGCCCCATCAGAAAACAAAAAAAAAAAAACACAACACAACACCATTACACTTACCTTCCTGCACTCCCTCGCAGCGACCTGCTCCGATGCCAGAAACTGCTTTATGCTTGTAAGCTGTGCATGGCAGGGCCATCATGCGCTGCTCACAAGCAGAGCACAGCTGCTGGAATACTCGCCGGGACTGTGCGTGCAAAGAGCAGTGAGTATTCATTATCTTTCAGTAGCATGCAGTGTCAGCCACCGGCTGCTGCTGCTGGCGGTTACATGTGCCGATACTTAAAGGGAATCTGTCACCTCATTTTGACGGTCTATGTAAATGATTTTGGATTTGGATTTTAGGGAATTTCTGTAGTTGTCCTCCATATTACGCGCAGTATGCTTTGCCCAACTGCGGGCAAAGCCGAAAAGCATTCGTGTGCATGCGCAGGTGAACTATGTCCAGGAACACAGTGAAATACTTTCGGGACATACAGTACAGACCAAAAGTTTGTACACACCTTCTCATTCAAAGAGTTTTCTTTATTTTCATGACTATGAAAATTGTAGATTCACTCTGAAGGCATCAAAACAATGAATTAACAGATGTGGAATTATATAATTAACAAAAAAGTGTGAAACAAATGAAAATATGTTTTATATTCTAGGTTCTTCAAAGTAGCCACCTTTTGCTTTGATTACTGCTTTTGCACAATCTTGGCATTCTCTTGATGAGCTTCAAGAGGTAGTCACCGGAAATGGTTTTCACTTCACAGGTGTGCCCTTTCAGGTTTAATAAGTGGGATTTCTTGCCAATCAATGGCACGAGGACCATTTCACAGATAGAGGGAAGAATAAATTCAATGAAAGTTCAACAAATTCTTGATACAAACATAACACCATCTGTAAAAAAGCTGAAGTTGAAAAGAAGATGGCTACTACAAATGGATAAAGATACTAAACACACTTCAAAATCCATAATAGACTACCTGAAGGTTTTACAATGGCCCTCACAATCCTCTGATCTGAATATCATTGAAAATCTGTGGATAGACCTCAAAACAGCAGTGCATGCAAGACGACCCAGGAATCTCACAAAACTGGAAGAATTTTCCAAGGAAGAATGGATGAAAAGCTATGATTCTTGCAAAAGCAGCGCAGAGACCAAAGGTAACCTTGGAGGAGCTGCAGATTTGCCAAGCAAAAACTGGAGTATCTGTCAACATGACCACAATCAGCAATACAATCAATAGAGGTGCCTTTATGGAAGAATGGGCAGATAAAATACTTTACTTACACACAGAAGGCTTGGTTTGAGTTTACCACATGATATGCAGGAGACTTCCTAAATGTATGGAGGAAGGGGCTGTAGTCAGATGAGACCAAAATTGAACGTTTTAGACACCAAGGTAAACGCTATGTCTGACGCCAGACCAATACAGCTCATCACTCCAAGAACACCATCCCCACAGTGAAACATGGTGATGGCAGCATCATGCTGGGGGGGATGTTTATCGGCAACAGGGACAGAAAAAATGGTTTGAGTCGAGGGAAAGATGGATGGTGGAAAATATAAGAATATTCTTGAGCAAAAACGGTTTCTGTCTGTCTGTGAAACAAACAACAAATAAAATAACCAAAAACTTCAGTATGTATAACTATTCACTCCCATAAAGTCAGTACTTTGTAGAGCCTCCTTTTGCAGCAATTACAGCTGCAAGTCGCTTTGGATAAGTCTCTGTGAGCTTTCCACATTTGGCAACTGGGATTTTTGTCCATTCCTCAAGGCAAAACTTTTCCAGCTCATTCTAGTTAGATAAAAAAGGAGGTAATCCAGCTCTTTGTTCGTCTAAGAGCCATCATTTATTGAATAAGAGCCACTAAGCTCGAAACGGGTCTTCTTACGGATCCCTGGGGAAGCTGGTAACACTTATGCTGTACGATATGATGCTGGAATTTAAAGTATTGCTTCAATAAATGGTGGATTTTAAGAGGAACAAAGAGCTGGATTACCTCCTTTTTCGATTACTAATCCTGCTGCACTACAGACTCTCCGTGCTCTGGTTCTTGGACATCTAAGGGGTGAGCTGACCTTTTTTCTCTATATTCAAGTTAGATGGTTTCCCCTGGTGAACAGCAAACTTCAAGTTTGACCACATATTTTCAATTGGATTAAGGTCTGGGCTTTGACTAGGCCACTCCAAAACATTTACATGTTTCCCCTGAAACCACTTGAGTGTTACTTTAACAGCATGCTTTGGGTCACTGTCTTGCTGGAAGACAGAAGCGAGCAGCAAAACGGTGCCCGTTGGGCATGAGGGAGGCACAGTTGATAACTGGGAACATTAGCACTTATCCCCCACTCAGTACCGCACATCCGCACTGGCTATCATTATCTTCTCTCGGGTAATGGAATTATTACGACCCTGGGATTTTTACTGTGAGGGTATGATTCTCATTAAATTAGACCTGGGCAGTGAGACTTACATGTTGCACGCTTATTGGCACTAGAATTGCCTTAGCTAAATATTGATGCAATGCTACCTCCTGCCTTCCTATGGGAGTGTGTCCCTAGGTTCTATGTTGGACTATTTCTTACTGGATATGGTATATAATACATTGCACTTTTTTTGCATTTTTATGGGATTTATGTTATGCACCTGATATAATTCAGAGTGGTTTCCCATAATTACCTAGTTATACTTTCCCTCTCTGCCTTTGTCCCCTTACCTCAGACATATCTTTACTTTATTATATTGTGTGCCTCCCTCCCTCATTGGAGGTTTTCTTGCCCTGCCTTTTTAATTTCTTATCATGATTTTTAATTGATTGTTATAAACAAACATTTAATTTTAAATTTAATATTCTATAGTTGGAATCCCCTCTTGTCTAGCGGTAAATTACTGCAATAGACTATGTTGATGTAACATGCTCCTTACATGAACTGATGCAAACCCTAAAATAAAAAAGGAACATGAAAAATGCCGGGGGGGATATTTTTACAAGCCACTGCATTGTATAATGCAAAAAAAAAGGGCGGGACGTCTCTACTCTTCCCCCGTGATTGATCTCGGGGAACGGAAGGATTAGGTTTGTTGGATATCACATGGTATAAGCAGCCCCCAGTGGTCTCTAGCAGTAGCGAATTTACAGCTACCGCACATTTCCCATGTATGGGAAGAGGGACACTTGTTTGGAGGAAAATCTGACTGTTCTGCATGCAGTAAGCCAAAGTGTATGGCTACCTATGATGCGCCTACAGGTGATGTAAAATACAGCAGGAAAAAAAGGTGGTTAATAATTAGCAAAATATGCACGAGTTAGGCTAGTTTCACACTAGCGTTTTTTTAGCGCTGGGCTTCCCATAGACAGTAATGTGATTTTTTTTTTGCACATTCTGTGCGCAAACGTGCGCATGCATTTTTTTGAGACAGGTCGGACGGACCAAAAATGCAACAGGTTGCGTCCGGCGCGCCTAGGCGCACACTACAAGAGACCGCATGCGCACGAAAACGCATACGAACGCGTTCATACGCTAGACCATGTGCTCCCATGTTAAAGATAGGGGCGCAGGACGCATGCGCATGGACGCGCACGAAGCGCAGCGCTACAAAAACGCTAGTGTGAAACCAGCCTTATACCTTATTTTCACATCATTTACGCCAAAATCACATGCGGATCTTAATCACACACTGAATATAATGTAATAAAGCGCGGACTTCTTTGCAGCCAGTACTGTTGATATTGGCTTTGAAATACCAAGGCAGCATTTTGTCTAAATCTGCAAGATCTAAATTATCCTGGACAAACATCTTGTTGTCAGTGGTTATTATGGTCTGTATTACTAGCCACTACACAAAGCCATGTTTTATGATACCCCTATATGACATTTGGGCTTAGTATAGTAAGCAGAGCTCCACAATACAGAACAGTCAGCGACCATGTGGTGTGATTTATAAGACACAGAGGAGGTCATGGCGGCTAGCAGCGCGCTCACCTAGCAATGCAGTGGTCTCTCCGGCGTCCTCCTTGGCACTGCCGCATTGCTGTAAGGTGTCTCCTGTAGACGACGTAGGCAGGTTGTTTATGTCACTTCTATTATCCTCTTGGGCAAAGCTTAGAGTCCCAACAGAAAGGCTGCTGCCAGCGATGGATTCAGGCACGGGGATTTCAAGTGTCTCCTCAGGCTCCACCTGTAAAATATTTACATTTATTACCAAAATATACACTTTATATAACCGCTCACTCATGTCCAAGATCTGATACTGGTCACTTAACGTCAGACCTATAGCTCAAATCCTTCTCCTGCGAGTCTAGTGTAACTAGGTGTAAGTAACACACTACGCAAAGTACAGGGTGTAGATGGCACTGCTGCGTGGTATGGCATGAAGGCGGTGATGACAGAGGTGGCAGTCAGCAGAGTAACGAATCATGTGGCGCTTACAGCTCAGGTCACACCTTGTTGCTGAACAGCAAGCAAATGTCCACTGGAAAAAATCTTGGTAAAACTTATTGGCTGGGGATCATTGACATCATATGTTTTACTGCACAAGAGAAACATTTGCACAAAACGTCCTTACCAACAACTTGCATCGGCCATGACATTTCTCCTTGATCTAACCAGGGAAGTGGAGTCGGTAAGCCAAACCTCCGCCCCCACAGCACTGGTCACTACTGAGCATGTACATAAAGTGCAGATCCATCTCCACTAAAAGCCGAGATCCTCAGATCAGGAACAGAACAGATATTTATAGGACATTCCATAACTTAACCAAATTCTTTTTTAAATTCGTTTATTAACCATAAGCAGTTATATAATACACACATCCAGTACAAGATGTTAAGTTTGATACAAAATATATATAAGTACAGATAATATAAAGACATGAAGCATAATATGTGCATCAATTTTGTGTAAATAAAGCAAACATTACATCAACTGAATCACAGTAGTATTGTATTATGTTATTTTGTTATACCAGTAATAAAACCTGCCTAGCTTCTAAACCCTACCTACATCTACCATAACAAACTATTCCGCAGCCTACATCTATATTATGAGTAGTTTACTGTGCGACATCTCCGCTCTGCAAAGTGAGGAGAGAGGAATTCCACCTCTCCCAAATCTTCACGAATTTACCCGGGCACCCTCTATTCTGATACAGTGTACGTTCACATGGGATAATCGAATTTACCAGATTGATCCAGGACCCAAGAGAAGAAGGTGAACCTCCCATCCACCGTAGTGCTAGTATCTTCCGTTCCATGAACAGCGTCTCCCGTAAAAAAATCCCAGCATAATGACCCCATGCCTCCTCATCCCACACCCCAAATAGACAGATCAGTGGCTCAAGGGGAACTGGGGTTTGTACCAAGGATGTTAATAATGACGTCACCTCCCTCCAGTATTGCGCAACAGGACAGCACCAGATCATATTAATAAAGTCTGCACCTATTGAATGACATCTCAAACATTCAGATGACGGGTATCGGCCCATCTTAGAGTCGAACTGGAGTCAAATATGATTGATTAATAATATATAACTGTATCATCCTGTTGGCAGACGGAGATACCCATATTGGTGACTCCAGGATTTATTCCCATTCCTCACCCTGTGTATCCGGGATGAGCCCCTCCCATTTCTTCTTAACGGAATCCAAAGCACCTTCTGTCCCCACTGACAACATGTTTGTATATAGAGAGGAGATGAGACCTTGAGGGCCCTGTGATTTGAGAATCCCTATCAGGGGTAGAGACGAAATGGCATTATCTATACCCATACATCTCATGTGCGATTGAAAAGCTGATCTTAACTGTAAGTAAAGGAAAAACTGGGATCTCGGGACACCGCGATTAACCTGTAATTGCTCAAAGGATACTAGTGTTCCATGATCATATATATCACCTATCGTAGAGACACTATATTGAACCCAGAACTCAGCAGAAGGATGTTCGAGTAATACAGGGAGGTAGTCATTATCCCATAAAGGCATTTCAGCTACAACATCCCCAAATCTAACCACTCCCTTAATCTGTCTCCATATCGATCATGCCAGACGGAGCAGAGGCAGCAGCTTCGGGACATTTACTTTGCTCACTTCCAAAAAACCCAGTGGGCAACCGATCCCTGTAGCAAGAAGTAGATGACTCTCAGAATTCGGGAGATGACCTCCAGGCATCCATGTACTTATGGCCTTGGCCTGTCCAGCTAAATAATATAAAAAGAAATTGGGTAACGCTGCCCCTCCTCCCCTCTTGGGCCTCTGTAGAGTGGCTAGTTTAAGTTTAGGCCTGGCTATCCCCAAAATAAAGGATGTGATTTGGGAATTCAAATTAGCAAAGAAAGATTTGGGTACCACCACCGCACTATGTTGAAGAGAGTAACTAAGTTTAGGGAGTAATATCATTTTAATTAGATTAATACGTCCGGCTACAGACAGTGGAAGTTTACCCCAAATCGCAAATTTACCCTTGACTGTCTCCAGCAATGGTTGTATATTGAGCTGCAGGTCAAATTTACTACCCTGAGAAATATGAACACCCAAATATTTAAAATTGGTTACAATGGGCAGTGAGGAGAGAGTCTCAAGTCGTGGCACTGGAGCATGGGAGAGAGGCATCAAAGCAGATTTCTCCCAATTTATGTATAGGCCAGAATATTTACTGAATTCATCTACAGTAGTGTTCACTCTTGTCAGGGTCTCCTCCGCTTTGTCCATAAATATCACCATATCGTCAGCATATAGGCCTATGGTATCCGTCCGACCCGCTATTTCTATACCAGCAATATTGGGGCTAAGTAGGCCACAAATCTACTTGCCTGATTCCCCATTTCAAAATAAGATTGCCGGGCAAAAAATAATTTACGTTTTGTCTTGGTGTCAGTGTATTGAGTATATAACCTTTGAGCGGTCAGCCATTCTACCCTATTACTGTTAGTTTGATCCGATATATAGGCTGCCTCCGAGTCTTTCAGACGTCGCTCCATCTCGCCATCCTCTTCCGATGTCACCCGATTAATGTAAGAAATCGTAGAGGATAGACAACCACGTAAATAGGCTTTAAGAGCATCCCAAAATACATCGATATTTCGGGGTTCAGGGTGGGACGAGACGAAGCAACGTAACTGATCTTTCGTTCTATCAGGGGATGTTATCAACTTCAACCAAAAAGGGTTCAATTTCCATGCTATCCTATTAGTCAGTGGCCTATATTTAAGCTTAAGAATAACTGGACTATGATCCGAAATCCCCGTTTCCATGTTTAATATCATCCACCCATGCTGCCAAACTAATGGACCCAAAAATGTAGTCTATGCGAGACAAAGAGCGTTTAGTGGAGGAGTGGCAAGTATATTCCCTCGTCTCTGGATGGCGCACCCTCCATAGATCTAGCCACCCACTACCCGCCATGAACTGTGACAGTTGAGATGTGCCCGATGGGGGGACCCCACCCTGTATTCCATCGCCCAGTCTCAATTTATCAAGATGGCCATTCATGACCAAGTTAAAATCTCCCATGCAGATGACATGTGCGTCTGGGTAATTTAAAGCAAAGCTCAATGCCTTCTGGATAATTGATATATTGGCCGGAGGGGGATTATAAATACAAAGAATTACATTTCTGAGAGTTAATCAGCGCATGTACGAATACAAATCGTCCCTTAGGGTCCTTCCGGGCTTCCCTGACCTCCCACCGAACATCTTTATGAATCAACAGTCAAACTCCCCTTGAGTAGCTGGTGTGAAAAGCATGTAGAAACCATTGCACCCACGGTTTCTGTACCCACCGAACCGTATCCCTGGTCAGGTGCGTCTCTACCAAAGCCACAATGTGAGGACGGTAATGTCTAATTTGTGAGAACACCTTAATTTTCTTTCGAGGGGTTTTTATACCTCTTACATTCCAGGTCATACAAATCAGCTCAGAACCCATTCCCTTCCGTCTGGATATAAATCAGAGGTGCCCAATCCAGATGCAGAATTTGACGTCGGCTGCGGCCTCCAACTAAACAACTATAAAAATTAAAACTATTGAAAAAGAAAAAGCAAAACAGGAACCTAGTAACATAGGCGTAGTCTTACGCCCCCATCAAAAAATAAACAAGGGGATACCATCACTGAGCTCAGTGTCCGGTACAGCTGGTATCTGGGAACTCGCCGAGAGAGCTCCAGTTAGACCGTTAAGTGAGTGCGTCTAACATAACCGCCACATTAGGATTCTTTCGCAGGGGAATCCCCGTGAGACCGCAGCCACTGTAAAAAATACGGAGGAACCTTCATGAGCAACCCGAAGTCGGGCCGGATATATCATCAAGTATATAATGTTCCTGTCTCCAGTCGTTTCTTGACCTCGGTGAATTGTGCCCGCTGTTTCTGCAGTTCCATGGAGAAATCCGGGAAGATGGAAATGACAGCACTATCAAACTTAATAGGGCTTTTCTGCCGTACAAGTCGCAGAATGGTATCTCTGTCCTTACAATTGAGCAAGCGTGCCAGGAAAGGTCGAGGTGGGGCCCCCGGAGGCAGTGGTGTTGTAGGGACCCTGTGAGCTCTTTCAACGGCGAACATAGAGGAGAACTCATCCCCCAGGGAGGTCTTAAGGTCTTAAGCCAGTCCTCCAAAAACTGCTCAGGATGCTGACCTTCCGAGCGCTCAGGCAGACCAACGATACGGATATTATTCTGGCGCATTCTGTCTTCCAAATCATCCGCCTTTTGCTTCCAAGCATTCATGGAGCCCGCCACCTTTGTTAATTTAGCTTCCATGGGTGTAATGGTATCTTCTACCCTGGACACTCTTGTCTCCACCTCCGTAATGCGCCCCTTCATGGCCTGCATATCCTGACGAAGTCTCCCCACCTCAGTATAAACATCCTCAATTTTCTCCGTCAGGGATGTCCTGGTCAAGGAGATAGCCTGCATCAATTGCTCAGACGCTTGTTTAAGGGTCAGTTCCTCCTGTTCTGTCTCCTCCTCACCCCCAGAATGGCGATTTTTGCACTGAGCTTGAGAGAAGCTGCTCCTATTATGTCGTGCACTTTCAGTGGGGTCCGGTCTAGCAAACTCCTTTAATTTCTCCACTGCCGTTCCTGACCCTTTTAGTCGGTTCATGAGTGTCTGCAGCGTAGTCAGGCGGAGCAGCCAAAATATGCGGTCTAGGTGTCGCCCACCAGAGATGGTGCAGCAGGGCTGGAAACAGTCAATTATATAGCAGACTGCAGCAGGATGCCTCAGAGAATATGGGGACAGCGGCTAGGTACAGTGCTAATCTTTATGGCCAGGGGAAGGAGAGGGGGGGGCCACGAAAGCAGCTGTAGTAGGAGAGGGTGCACTGGGCCCTCCCTAGTGATGGCGCCAGCCGGCGCAGTGAGCGAGTGTAGGGAGGGAATATCGCGCAGGGCCCACACCGCGTGTTTCCTCTAGTTGTCTGCCGGTTTCTTCATTGCCCGTCGGCGGTGCAGCAACATGACCCGACGCTGCAGCTCTCCATGTCTGAGCCACGCGTCCAAGATGGCCGCCGCCTCGTGGGGAAGCCGGCCGCCCGCTCCCGTCTCCCCCGCCGCCCGCTCTCACAAGCTGCCTCCAGACCTGCCGCGGGGTACTCCGGGGGTCCCGGGGTCTCAGAGGGTCAAGCTAGTCGCAGGTAAGCCACAAGAAGGGGGTCTCAGGCTCAGGATTTACCAGGATGTTGCGGAGCTCTCTTCACAGGCGTCCTCTCCTTCTCACGGCATAGCGACGCCCCCCCCCCCCCCCCCCCCGTTACCTCAACTTTACCAAATTCTTACGACAACAATGAGGCCTCTTTCACACTTCAGTTGTTTGACATCAGTCAAAATCTGCAGTTTTTTTTCCCATAAACTTGCACTAGCGGCGGATTATAACTGATGGTCGTTCGTTGCATTCATTTTTTGACGGATCTGATTGAATTTTAGCGCCCGCCGTCTAGAGTAGACGGACAAAGGAACGTTTTTCCCAGCGGCGGACCCGCTATTTTAAACTGCGCATGCCCGGAAGATCTTTCCTTTCAATGCTTTATAACCCTAAACGCCGTTCTGTGAGCGGCGAAAAAATCTCTCTCCCTCTCTCTCAATATCATGGACTTAGTGGCTGCAGCGGATCCGTCCAAAAAACGGATCCAGTGCAACTGTTTTTTGCAAAACGGATCTGTTTTTTCACACTCTGACGGTTTGCAACTGACATCAAACAACTGAAGTGTGAAACAGGCCTTACAGCACATCCTGCATTGTACTACTGCACTCAATTTATTATATATTTTAGGAGTCGGTTCATTTTATACCAACTCCACAAAAATGGACACCGACTCCACAGCCCTGGATCTAAAAGTGTTCTCTCTTTTTTCTGCATTAATTTTCTATAGCAGTAATCTTAAGGCTTCATTCACACAACTGTATTATAGATGTAGACCAGTTACATGTGGAAAAAACAGGACTTTGGTTGCTTACCATAAAATCTGTTTCTCAGAGTCTTCATTGGGGGACACAGGAACAGTGGGTGTGTGCTGCTGTCACTAGGAAGTTGACACTATGCATGAAAAAAAATGTTAACTCCGCCTCCGCAGTATACACCCCTTTCGACCGGCTGTAGGACAATCAGTTAGTGAAAAAGGAGTAGGAGGAGACATCATGTAAGTTATCATATATTCATTACACGTAATAAAATCTGTGTCCCCCAATGAAGACTCTGAGAAACAGATTATACGGTAAGCAACCAATATCCTGTTTTCTCTTTCGTCTCATTGGGGGACACAGGAACCGTTGGACGTCCAAAAGCAGTCCCTGGGGTGGGAAGAGACAGAAACTTCCTTCAGGTCGGAGAACTCACCACTGCCGCCTGCAAGATTCTTCTGCCTAGGCTGGCGTCCGCTGAAGCATAGGTATGGACCTTATAGAACCTTGAAAAGGTATGCACGGATGACCATGTGGCAGCCTTGCACAACTGCTTGGCTGATGCCCTGTTGTGTACCGCCCAGGAGGCACCCACCGCCCGGGTTGAATGGGCCTTGACCCCAGCAGGAGACACCCTGTCCTTTACCCGGTAGGCTTCCAGAATTGCCATTCTGATCCAGCGGGCAATTGTTGCCTTAGAGGCCGGCAGGCCTCTTCTCACCCAATTGGGGATAACAAAGAGCGAGTCCACCTTCCTGAAAGGAGCAGTCCTGGCCAGATAGATCCTTATTGCCCTGACCAGGTCTAGCTTATTCAAAGAACGCTTTAGAGTATGGGTTGGAGCGAGACAAAATGACGGAAGGATTATATCCTCGTTCAGGTGGAAGGCCGATACCACCTTGGGAAGAAAGTTAGGAGGAGGCCGCAAAACAACCTTGTCCTGATGCATAATTAGGAATGGAGGACGACAGGACAATGCCGCTAATTCTGAAACCCGACAAAAAAGGTAGTGTACAGAGGTATATATGTAAAGTGGGATACTGTAAATGATAACATACCAAATCAATAGTAAATAGTATCCCACAATAATAGAAATACCATGGACTGTAAAAAGACCGATTGTCAAAATACACAAAAAAAAAAAGGAGGGAAGGAAAACTTCCAAAACGACAACCCAAGGTCATAATATAAGATTGCTTTATTAATTTACAGGGCAATAAAACATGCTAAAATACTGATAACTTGTCACAAAAAGACAAGACCCCTGACGAAGGTGTTCCGAAACGCGCGTTGGGGCGGACACCTGGACCCTCTGCTTGCCTGCACTTGCTCTTATAAGGTAATATTTGATACTTGCCGATTACTTTGTGGCTATATTTGCCTTCCACTCTATGGCCTATGTGTGCTCTCTAGCCATCGATCTAACAACATAGCTAGTAGTATGGTAATATATTGATTACCTACATGTGTCTTTCCATGTTTTTTCACGACTATTGTATTATATAAGCGGCAATCATGGTCCATCGTGTCCTCATGTCTTTTTGTGACAAGTTATCAGTATTTTAGCATGTTTTATTGTTCCTTGCCCTGTAAATTAATAAAGTAATCTTATATTATGACCTTGGGTTGTCGTTTTGGAAGTTTTCCTTCCCTTCCTTTTTTTAATTCTGAAACCCGCCTAATAGAGGTGATGGCTACGAGGAATACCACCTTCCAGGTCAACAAAGACATGGGAGCTTTCTGTAGGGGTTCAAAGGGTGAACCTGGTCAAGGCTTCCAAGACCAAGTTAAGATCCCATGGAGCCACAGGGGATCTGTAAGGAGGGGCCGCATGTGCCACTCCTTGCAGAAGAAAGGCTGCGGGAGGCCAAATTCTTTTGAAAAAGAATAGAGAGCAGATACCTGGCCTTTCAAGGAACTTAGGGCCAGACCGCCATCTAACCCTGCCTGGAGAAAAGCTAGGACAGATAGCAGGGAACAGGGCATAGGTGTGACATGATTAGACTCACACCAGCCAAAATAGGCCTTCCAGGCTCGATAATAGAACCTGGAAGAGGAAGGCTAGTTCCTAGCCTGGATCATTGTATTAATGACTCGGTCCGATAAACCCGCTGCTCTCAGTATTGTGGTTTCAACAGCCATGCCGTCAAATTGAGCAACCGAGAATTCGGGTGGTAAAAAGGCCCCTGAGCCTGGAGATCTGGTCTGTCGGGAAGTCTCCAGGGAGTGCCTGTGAGAAGATTGATAATTTCTGCGAACCAGGCCCTCCTGGGCCAGTACAGGACGACCAATATGACCGGCACCCCTTCCGCATTGATCTTCTTTAGCAGCCTGGGCAGGAGAGGAATGGGAGGGAACAGGTAAGGGAGTCTGAACTGTGTCCAGGGAATGACCAGCGCGTCGACCCCTATTGCTAGAGGATTGCGGTATCTTGAGACAAACTGTTGGACCCTTCTGTTGCGATGCCAGGAGGTCCACATCTGGAGTCCCCCATAGCTGGCATATCTGACGGAACACTTCCTGGTGTAAGGACCATTCCCCTGCCGCGAGCCCCTCCCGACTGAGGAAGTCAGCGGCCATGTTGTCTGTGCCGGGAATGTAAACTGCTGAAATTGTCGGCATTGAGGTTTCTGCCCAGTTGAAGATTCTGGATACCTCGGCCAGTGCCCGGGGACTTCTGGCTCCCCCTTGGAGATTGATGTATGCCACCGCCGTGGCGTTGTCCGTTTTAATCCGGACTGGCTGGTTGTTGAGGTATCTTTCCCAATGTAGAAGTGCTAGAAAGACCGCCCTCAGTTTTTGAATGTTGATTGACAATGAGGACTCTTGCCTCGACCATCGTCCTTGGACAGTCAGGTGGCGGAATACCGCACCCCAGCCCAGGAGACTGGCATCTGTAGTTACTACCTGCCAGTGGACAGGGGGAAAAGGCCATCCCAGATGAACAAGGGGGGAGGTCAGCCAGAACTTGAGGGACTCCTTGGTCTGAATGGAGGGGAGGAAGTGGCGATCCACCGAAGAGATGGACCTGTCCCACTGGAGGATGTTCCTCTGCAGTATCCTGGAACGAAGCAGGGCAAAGGGTATCACCTCTGAAGCTGCCACCATTCTTCCCAGGACTCTCATGGCAACGTGAAAGGATAGAAGCCGGAATTTCAACAGAGAGCGAATTCCCTGCTGGAGGGTAATCCACTTTCTATCTGGGAGAAAGACCCTTGAGCAGCGGGTGTCGATTACCATTCTTAAGAATTCTAGGCGTTGTGTTGGCGTTAGGTGGGATTTCTCCCTGTTTATGATCTAACCAAACCGGGAGAGCATGTTTACAACTACCGCTAGATTTTCCTGGGCCTGAGCGAAGGAGGGCTCCTTGACGAGAATATCGTCAAGATATGGTACCAATATTATGCCTCTGACCCTTAATATAAAGTAGCTACCATCGCTGCAAATCTTTGTAAAAATTCTGGGGGCTGTTGCCAGCCCAAATGGCAGGGCCACAAACTGGAAATGCTGCTTTTGGACAGCAACACGCAGAAACCTCTGATCTCCCTGAAAAATGGGGACGTGTAGGTAGGCGTCCCGGATATCTATGGAACATAGGAATTCCTGATCCTCCATAGACGTAACTACCGACCGAATCGATTCCATCCTGAAATGGCGTAAGCGGACCCATCTGTTTAGCCTTTTGAGGTCTTTTATGGGACGAACTGAGCCATCCTTTTTTGGCATCACAAACAGGTTTGAGTAAAAGCAGGTAAAATGTTCCTGCTCGGGAACGGGGACGATTACTCCAACGTTGAGGAGAGAGTCGATTGCCGCAAAAAAAACCTAGAGCCATAGCAGCGTCTTTTGGTGGCTGCGATAGAAAGAAGCGATCTCGCGGAAGCACGTTGAAGTCTATTTTGCATCCTGTTGATACTGCCTCCTTTACCCAGATATCCTATACTGAATTCTGCCAGACATCTCTGAAGAGAAGGCGGCCTCCTAGTCTGGGAGAGGTGCTGGGATGGGAGTTGGACTCCCTCCTGGCATCAGGCTGAAGTGGCTCTGCCCAGCCCTGACCTGGTAGCTCTGCTGTTGGAACTGCGGGAATGCCATGACGGCGTGGACCGAAATGATACCTTCCTCCTATCTCTCGGTGCTTGCGACCTCTGCGGGCCCTGAGCATAAGTGCCTGTCGCTGGGGTACGGCGAAAGGGCTGAGCCCTACGTTTGAAAACATATCGACAAGGTTTGGTCTGAGGGAGAAGGGCGCTTGTACCCCCGTTGAATCCTTAATGATTTGATCTAACATTGACCAAAAGAGCCGGGTGCCCTGAAACGGCAGATTGGTCAGTGATTTCTTTGAGGACAAATCAGCCTGCCAAGCCTTTAGCTAGACCGTCCGCCGGATGGCTACCATGTTACTGGATACTTGAGCTGCGCAAGACGCAGCATCCAGGGCTGCCGATACCATATACCTCCCAGCATGAGAGATTTGATCTGCGAACTCCGCCAGTTCCGCTGGTGGTGCCCCGGTCAATATGCCCTGTCTAAGCTGTTTGGCCTATTCTGTAACAGACTTAGCTACCCAGGCTGAGGCGAAGGCTGGACACAAAGTAGCGGCTGCTGCCTCAAAGGTGGATTTTGCCAGGGATTCTATCCTCCTATCATTGGGATCTTTTAGGGCTGCCCCACTGGCGAGTGGGAGGACTGTATTGGTAGCGAGTCTGGACACTGGTGGGTCCACCAAAGGGTAGGCGGTCCAGTTGGCGGTGAGATCTGGAGGGAAGGGATATAGAATCCCAAAACGATTCCCTCTCTGAAAACGCCTGGTTGGGTTTTCCCTTTCCCTGGCCAACACTTCCTCAAAATCCTTGTGTGAGGCGAAGACCCTAGAGGGGGACTTATGACGCTTAAATGAAAAAACCTGATCATAAGGTTTTGATGTGGTGTCCCCAATGTTAAAAGTCTCATTGACTGTGGCAATGACTCCCTGAACCATACCCTTGACCTGGGACTGTTCTGGCCCGTACTCAGAACCCTCTTCTGAGTGTGTCTCTGATAATGACTCGCCTGATTTCGGGGATGAGGACCGGGAGGAGGCAGACGGCCAGAGGAATTCTGGTGGTGAGATGGAGTGAGAAGGGGACCTGGGTTGGTGGTCCTGTCTAAACTTTTTTACGGCCTCTAGAAGGCCCAAAAGGAGGCTCCTTTGGTGCTCCTGTGTCCACTGGAGTCTGAAGTGGCAATCTGTTAAGCACCGTTACCAAGGTCTGTGATACCTTGTTAAGGTCGGCCACGTACTTAGATAAGGAAGCGGCCCATCCTGGACACTTGCTCTCTCCTGTGGCGATGGATGGCCCCTGGGCGGCAGGCAAGGTGGCTTCCTCCTGCTCCAGGGGTAATGTGGGAGCTCTGACCGGCAAAGCGGGGGGGCTGCACCTGCTCTCTAGTGTGGGTGACACTGTAGGTCTTCTGCAATCTGAGCAGAGTGGCGAGGATGGACCTGAAGGAAGCCTGACATTGCATTTAGTACATACAAAATATTTGATCAAGGTCATTGAAGCGGATGAGGAGGAGGAGCGGGACTGCTCTTCCTTGGGCATACTGACAGGTTTTACCTGGTGCCGACCGTCGGGGGTAGAGAGCGGAGTGAGGGAGCAACCTGTAGTGCAGTACTCACATACCCACGACTATGGCCCCACCGCAGCTGCCGCCCGAAGTCTGATGAGAGAGAGAGCGAGGTGAACAGCCCTGCCGCTGCCTAGAAGCCTTATGAAATCCCCGCCTGGAAGTGGTGGGCGGGGCCCTGCTCTGGCCTCCTGGAGCACCAAGATGGCGCTGGTACAGGAAGAGGAAGCCGGGGGAGGAGCCCGGGAGCCGGAATCTGGCCTCGGCCGTGCTGGGCTCCTACTGGAGCCCAGGGCCATAACGCTACCATGGGAGGAGGCTGGAACCGCGCTGCACCGCTGCTTCAAAGTAAGTGTTGGCTCTTAAACTAAGTATAGAGTCATGGGCTGCAAGCCCGAGTGCTGATTACAGCGGTCACATTCAGCCAAAGCGGCTGGTGAGCAGATCATACAACGCTGCAGCCTCTTACCTCCAGTTCACCCAGTAACATGGTTCGGTTTACCTGCATGAAAGGATTGCTGTCCCAAAACTTTTCTGCAGGGCGTCTCTCTCGATCATCAGGCTCTGGTGGGCGAGTGATGGGAGACGAAGATCAGGACCAGGAGCTGCCACCTGAACACGAGTCCTGTGTTAGGGGATAGGGTCCTGCCAGCGGGATTCATGAGGATACGGGGTGGCAGTACACGCCGTACTCATAATCCCGGTGTGGGAATACAGATGTAGCAAATCTACTCTGTATCCCTCCATGGTTACCTGAAAAGGAACGACGCACATTGAGGTAGGCATGGGTCTGCGAGAGACCTCTGTCCACCTCCTGCTGACACTAAGCAAAACGGATTGTCCTACAGCCGGTCGGAGGGGTGTATACTGCGGAGACGGAGTTAACATTTTTTTTCATGCATAGTGACAACCTCCTAGTGACAGCAGCACACACCCACGGTTCCTGTGTCCCCCAATGAGACGAAAGAGAAAGAGCCACGATACAGCACTAATATTTTATGAGGGTTTCTGTACATCTGCATGGGCTTTTTTTAATCTCAGAATATATCTGTGTGCTTAATATGTTGCCCTATGTGGGGGCACTGTCTCACAGCTGTAGGTTCGAACACCTGGTAGCCAAAATGGTACAATAAAATGTAGTGTCGCTTGGCTACTACTAGTGCTGAAATATATATATATATATATATATATATATATATATATATACATACACACACATATGAATAACTATATCTCAGCTTTTAACTTTCCACTGTGTCTGTAGCGAAGGTATCATGTACATAGTTCATCTGTCCATTGTGCCCAATCATTGGAATCAACAGAGATGATGGCATGTACAACACTTGACCAATGGGGCCAGAGACTGTCTGCAGTGGTCACACAGATGTTCGGCTTTTGACTGGTTACCGGAAGCGGTTGGTCGCAGTTATTTTGGCTAAAGGTTGTGTAACCAAGTATTAGGCTGAGGGTGCCAATACTTTTGTCTGGCCCATTTTTGGAGTTTTGTGGGAAATGATCAATGTTTTGCTTTTTGCTTCATTCTCTTTTGTGTTTTTTCATTTAAGACAAATTAAATGAAGATAATAATACCAAAGAATTTGTGTTTGCAATCATTTTCAGGAAGGAAGAAATTGAGTATTATCTGACAGAATTTCATGGGTGTCAATACTTTTGGCCACAACTGTATATACAGATACATGCATGAGAATACAGGAGGAAATAAATTATTCTTTGGCCATTTAGTTCTAGAAAAGCAATGACGGAGGGGTTCTGATGAACACTAAACAGATGCTATTCAGATTTGGGGTAGGTTGTATGAGTTTCCCAAGCATGTGATTGTCTGATTTAATCTCTTCATGTACTTCAAACACATTCTTCTACCGTTCCCATTAATTGAATTCAGCAGGGCAGATGGCGGCGAGTTTCACCTGGAGGCACATTATTAGGGAGCTTTTTCAGAGCAGGATGTATTTTTATGCTCTCACATGCTCCGCTGCACCATGTGTCCCATCCACCAGAACACAGGGTCCTTCTAATTCCCTCAATGCTGCACACAGAACGAGAACTCCAAACGCCAATATATACAGATGCACAAAAGCTCCGTGTAATCACTTTCTTCATGGACTTGTACAGAACAGCAAGTTACAGAAATCATCTAAAAATATTCAGATATTACGTTACAAAGACTAAAATATCCTGGTACATCGTACAATCCAGATGTACAAAATGATACGAGTAAATAATAAATAACCAAAACTGATATTAGTCCTGACCGCTCGCAGTCAACTACATATTCAAGTACAGTGAGACTTTGTGCTCTTTATGTACTGTAGCCCCATCAGTCGGTTCATAATGTCCTCACCAAGTTAGCAATTCTGAATGAGGGGCTTGTAACTATCCCCCTATGGACATCATTTCTAGATTAAAAACAGAAAACAATTGGGGTATGGGCACACTGTCTTTTACAGTCCAAAAAATGAATCTAATGCACAGCAATGTAAAAACGACCTTGATGTGCACATATTCCGGCCTGTGTTAATTCTTGTCACCAAATTAGGGTTTAGACACAGTGAAATGTTTAAGAAGTAGTATTGTTCATTTTCCGGGCGGTCTCTGCTAGGGAGACACCAGATACTGTAGTTAGACTTTATAGCAAAAAGTCACCGGAAAAAATGACTGCAAGATGGCTTTTTCCTGTAGTGAATTGCCTAGGAAATCCTCGGAGGGTATGCCAGCATCTTAAAGAGGATATCCAGGACTTTAGAAAAAAAAGGCATGTGGTTACTAACAGAGGAATCTACTTGTCTCCTGCCAGAGATTCAGCTGCTCCCTATCATGATGCTCCGGGCGCACAGTTTTCGCAGAAAAAGTTTGGGACTCCGAGGTGATTGGGCCTGCAGAGAGTTGGCAACTTTTATGCACTATGCGCCTCAGTGACCCGATTCAGGAACGTTATGTGGTATGGCACCGCATGTTCAGTTTCTACGATTCTTAAACGCTTACACTGTTCAATAATATCACTCACAGTTGATTATGAAATATTAATAAGAAAAGACATTTTACAAAGTGTCTTCTTACAACTGTGGCATCCTATTACAGTACCATGCTCAAATTCAGCACTCTAGAAGAAGAGCAGACTGCATGGCTAGATGATTTATTTCACATACCTGTAGTAATGGCACTGAATTAAAAACCTGAACTGAAAAAAATATTCCCTTCTCCAAGATCCTATCCCAATATGTAGTAGGTGTAATAATAATATTAGCAAATACCGCCAATTAAAAATGTAGTAGAGTTTCTCTGATTTGCTATGTCTCTTTCCTTAGTTCATGCAATGGCTCCACATGAGGAAAGAGACATAGCTAATCAGAAAAACTCTACTATATTGCCAATTGGGGGTATTTGATAATATTAATGATTAACACAATGTTCATAATGTGCATTCCTGGAGACAATAGCAGACTCTTTCTAATCTTTTGAGAACAATACCAGGTAATGTCATAGTCATGACATATATTTGCACTAAAATGTGCAAAGAATAACCCAAAGCCAGGGAATAACCAACTCCATAAAGGCAGTGAAATCAAGAGAAAAAAGGAGTTGTTTTTTTTTAAAAAAATAGGGTAATTTTATTGACATTCAAAGCACATAGTAAAATGTAGAAAATTCATTTACAAATATAGTATCAAATCATGCCTTACACCATAAGTAATGCTCACCGATAATAGCAAATTATCCCTTTGATAAAGCTATGAAATAAAGAAGTGAAACGCACGTTGGGGGCTGTTGTTGGATCCAACCCGGTAACATCCACCTTTTGCTATTATCGGTGAGCATTACTTATGGTGTAAAGGGCCTGTCACACTAAGCGATATCGCTAGCAATATCGCTATAACTTGTGACGTTATAGCGATATTGCTAGAGATATCGCTGTGTCTGATACTTGCCTACGACCGGCTCCCCCGCTGGTTATCGCTGATCGCGCGAGAACATCCGGGACTGTTTCTCGTCGTCAGCTTCCTGCGGCGCTTCCTGTGGAGAGACAAGCATGGAGCCGGGCGGGAGGACGCAGGATCGCCGCGTCTGACACGTAAGTAGCGACCCCCGTCCCCAGCGATGTCGCTGGTGAGATCTGCCTGTGTGGCAGCTCACTAGCGACCACTTGGCGATGCACCAGCGATCCTGACCGGGTCATATCGCTGGTGCATCGCTAAATGATCGCTAGTGAGCTTTCATACAGAAAGATCTCACAGCGATGCAGCAGCGACGCAGCGCATGATACTTACCATTCACACACAGCGATCCTGACGTCCTCCCGCCCGCCTCCACGCGTCGCTCGTCGTCACAGCAGGAAGTCTCAGCAGGAAGCGCCCGACGAGAAATGGAGCCGGACATTCTCGCGCGATCAGCGATGGACAGCGGGGGAGCCGGTCGCTGGTAAGTATCACACATAGCGATATCGCTAGCAATATCGCTATAACGTCACAAAACCAGTGACGTTTTAGCGATATTGCTAGCGATATCGCTTAGTGTAAAACCCCCTTAAGTGTGACAGTACCTTAAGGCATGATTTGATACTATATTTATACTATCTACCTCATTTACATTGGTGCCTGTGGGTGTTTGGCACCGGTGGGTCAGGTTTTCCATCCTTGTGCACTTTACTTTTTCTCTTTGTAAATGAATTTTCGACATTTTACTATGTGCTTTGAATGTCAATAAAATTACTCTATTTTTTTAAAAACCAAGACACTCCTTTTTTCTCTTTTTTTCACTCTTTCTAATCTTATGTACATCATCACAGAGATAAAACTTCTTTCTCTGGGTTGAGGCCTTATACATTGGGAAAAGGGGATGCGCCTTGTCACCACTATCAACACAAGGGATTTTCACAAACACAAGACTTTTTCCATCAAGCTGAGCTTGCGGCTGTGGAAATAGTCTTTCAGTATAGGTATATTATATAATATATATATATATATATATATATATATATATATATATATATATATTTAGTAACAGTACTCAAATGATAAATTTGTACTTTTCACTAGGTTAAAGGTGTTTTCTGCCCCATATTAGCTGACGTGACATGATATCTTATTACCAGATTGCATGCAATAGGTTTATTTAAAAAGAACCTGTCAGCAGGATTTTGTATTGCATTTCTGATTACATTGATACCTTTGGTGAAGAAATCCGCTTTTGTGATTCTCCTTTAATCACCATTTGAAGTTTTCTGCTAATTAGATTTCGGTGCACAGGGGCCGGACTGTACGCGGGGTCTGCTCCTCCCAGTCTGTGATTGACGTCCGCCTGCCACCGGCCTCAGTGACAAGTCATTGATGATTTCAGAGGAGGCAGAAAACTTCAAATGGTGATTGGTGAAGAAATTTGCCTATGATTTAGCCCTATAAACTAAAGGAGGCAGGTCTCTGAATAATCAGTGACCAGTACAAGAAGCAGATGAGGCTGGTGGGGGGAGGAGAACCAGAAGAAGACCCTGCCGACACTTACCACCCCGAAGCACAGAAGACATCATTTTATGAAAACTTCATAGGGCGAGTATTAAACAACCAGTGAGCGGATCCCTTCACATCAGGTATCATACTAATCAGAATCACAGTGCCATCATGGCCATGCCTTTAGTTTATAGGACTAAAGCCTGCTGACAGGTTCTATTTAAAGGAACCAATTTAACCTGTTACATCACCATTACAAAATTGTGCTGACCAGTTCTCTTTAATATGTTGCTTTTCTTTCTTGAAAACAAAGATGCCAGAAGAGGTCATGGCTATGCTAGAGGCGTTGCGGTGCTACGCTACAGCATTCAACAATGTAGGCTTAAAAAAGGCTATTCAGGGTGGAAACATCAACCTTTGCCCCACTAGGTTAATTAGTGCAAGGCTTTAGTGTCATTCTTGATGCCTTAGACTCAGAGTCTTCATTCCGGAACAAACATGGGAATTTTCTACTTAAGTAGTGCCAAGGAGTCTATAATTGCTGTAAGCACTACATGTATTTTTAGGAATCCTTTAAAAAAAAAAAAAAAAAAAATCGTGATGTGTTACACAACCTGTCAAATGTATGACCCTAGTACAGTAAATGCAAAAATGAACAGAGAAAAAGGAAAAGGCTGCCATGTACTGGGGCTCTGATGGACCTACCCAGAATCCAAGAGCTTTTATAACATCCAGTTTACACATAGGACACGTCCGATGCTCCAGCAACCATG